>NC_080749.1:82470285-82778452 GCF_020826845.1 Diceros bicornis minor | reverse complement strand
TGGGAAGGAAAACACCTGGAGAGAATTTCTCTCCTGCCCTGTGGAGATCATTTCCACTTACCTCCGACCAGCCCTGGTTAAGCTAATGAAAGCTTCTTCAGTAATACTGTTTTAAAATCAAGAGATTTAGTCTCCTGAGAGAGAGTGAGGAGAGAAAAAGAAGAGAAAGAGAGAGAAAGGGAGTGAGTGAGCTCTTACTTTCTCTTGTAAAAGAGCCTCTTTTCTGCACTTTATATATATAGGACAAGTGACTGGAATGATATGACACATTTAAAAGGATGACATGTATATGTATGTATTTATACAGACACCTACACATATATAATCACCTTACTGCTCTACACAGAAACTACTCAATGCCTAGGATAAAGTTTCAATTCCCAAACAGGACATCCAAGTCTTTGACAGTCTGCTGTTGTCAGCAGCAGCAGCATTCTTGCTGCCCCGTGTCCTGCCATTTCATCCTCACGTGCCCTCCATCGGCCCCTCAACACTGGTCCTCCCCGGAGCCCCATGCATGCTCACGCTTCCTTATCTTGGCTCAGCTTTCTCCTTCGCCCTTCTTGCCCACCACCAGGTACTCTGGGAAGCTCTTCAGACAGAACTATTCATCTTCCTATTTCCTGAGAGCCTTGAGTGCACCTTTTTAAATAATTGCCTAGAGTATTACCTTATAATGATCTTTGTCAATACTTGTTGTCTAGCACGTATGTTATGCTCAATAAATGCTGGATGATTAAAAGAATGAACCATTTAAATGAAAAAAAGCCATCTTGATGGTGAGATGTAACACAAGCAAGCAGAGAAACACATAATCCCTCAACTACCCAGAGAAAACAGACTGGGGTTAACCTGCTGGCCTACCTCAAGAGGCCATTCACAACCGAGCACAGTGCTTCAATTCATGTGGGAATGTTAATTCCACTGCATGGAGTGAAGTGGAGAAAGTCTTCATTGTGATTTAGGCATTTAACAGTAGAGATGTGAAGTGCACATTTTATGACAACATTACTGAACCGTTTGGGATCAAACATCAATACCAGGACCTGTGTATGCACCCCTACTGACGAGATGGGGAGAGGAGGACAAGCGGGGTCCCCTCCCAGGGCAGGACAGGCCCTGTGCACAGGTAGAGAGTCAGTCTGCTTCTACCTGCTGCCCTCAGCCATTCTATTCAAGGTCCCCTCCCAGCCCCTTGGTGGGTTTTCCTAACTGAGTGCAATCCCAGACTCAGCGCCTCATGGTGGAGGAAGGCCCCGTCACTGTGTTTTCACGTCTGGAGGCATCCCTGCCTTCTGCATCAGGGAGAGGCCCATCCAGGGCAGAATCTTGCTTCCAGAGAAGCAAAGATTCAGTCTGAAGGGAAGCATCACGGAGCAAGAGGCTGGCAGACAGGAGAAACAAAAAGAAAAAGAAACCAGCACTCGGCGTGATTCTCTCTAAGCAAAGAAACAAAATCCCAGCTTTGGCAGCTAAGCAACTGAAATGCTGGTTGAGTGCCATTTAGATGATTTCCAACATCTAAGAAGAAAAATGTTTATCTACTTACTTAGGGGTATATTCATCATGCCCCAGTAAAGTATGAATGGTGAGCAGAAATCAGTACCTGTTTATCATCTACGACTGCTTTTTACTGCTTTATTGTGAGGTGATTTACAAACTTTAGCCTAATACTCCTAATGTCCCTAACATGTAGGCAACAGGATATACAGGGGTCTCTACTCATCAGTGTAATGAAATTAAGAAAAGTCAAAATTTAGGATGAATATTGCAAGGAACTTCCTATGGTGTAATCCACTAGGATGAAGGAAAATTTCCCAGGGGGAGGTGATTTGTATGTTAGAAAATGTATAACGCCCATTCATAAGGTATTTGCGACAGATGTAACGCCATGTCCATCTATACATCAGATTTACCTTCTGTGCGAAGCCCCAGGGTCCTTCCTACTGAAGGCTATCCTCCTGGGCACTGACCTGAGAGGATTTAAAATCCAAAGGGCCCAATTACTAAAAATCCTCCATCATGTAATTGGGCTTTGGCATGGAAAATAATACCAGTATTAATCCAAGTCACTTGGAAGGAAGTAGAGAGAGCATCTCCTGATTGTCAGTTGGTCCGGTGCAGTCCAGGGGATGGGTCTCTCTGAGCACCTTCCCCAAGGGCCATGAGAAACTCACTTTTACTTTGCAGACAGCAAAACTACATAAATTATACTAGCAATCCACACATGAGTTGCTCACCATACGAAGAACACTGAATTTAAACTTAGAAAGTTCACAGGGTAACATCATTTTCAATTTGAGGGTTATCCACTGGGAGCAACTCATGCAAACAAAGAATGGGTAGAATCATCTGTCCTTAGGAACAGAGACCAAACACCTAATTCAAAGAGCGGCAGAAGTGAGTGAGTGGAGAGTGCAACGCCTGGGAGAGGGCGAGCACAGAGCCCCTTCACTCCACCCCTGGGAACATTGAAGCATGCAGTTCAAAGGTTAACCGAGTCACTTTTTAAAAAAATCAAAATTTACTTCAGCATGTGACATCCTCCACGGCACATGACTCTGCTAACAGCCGCCACACACTTGCTCTACCTGATCGCTCTCAGTCAATGAGAATTCAAATGTCTGCCATAGTAAACACCTTTAAAGGGCCCCAATTGCCCAGACAGTCAAGAAAGCCAAATGCAAGAACCTACAGAGAGAGAAAGAGCTATTGAAGGTTTCTAGATCCACTCCAGTTCTCATTAGGCCTGCTGCCAAGTGTCTACTGGACTCCCTCTGCTTGCTGCTTGAGCCGCCCTTGTAGTTAACACAGCGCAGCCCCACTGGGCATGTTTACAGTCAGAGAGGACACCACGCCGGGAGTACACTTCTCTACTAGGAAGGATCCCCCAACAAAATGACCCACCACTGCAACGTGTTTCTAATCGCTAATTTCTACAAGTCCCGGAAATCAGGGATCCTTACACGGAGGAGCTTGGTTATTCTCGAGGAGGCGCAGCAGGGCAGCAGGGCTGCCAGGCCCACTCTGTACAAAAGACGGAATTATAAAGGTGGTGGGATGAACTCCCTACCTTACAGGGGTGGGAAACTTCTTACTGCATCATGTCTTTAATACCTTGTTCTTTTAAATACTGTGAATTAAAGAGACCCATTAAATCACGCCCTGTATTAGTGTTTTCTGAGATTTCTGAAGGAAGTATATATCTACAAACAAATATCCCAGTAATGATAGTATTATTGTGCGAGCAGAATGGTAGTATTCACTTTTTGACCAAATTACTCACTTACAAATCACAGTGACCCACACCAGCCATGCTGCTTTGTGCATCCAATAACAGAGTTGAGAACTACATATCTCAAAGGACAGTTTAGTTTTGAAACATCCTATGACATCTTCTTTGGGCATGGGAAAAATACCCCTGTAAGGAGTCCTTGGACCACGACCCTGCCCCTTTCTCTACCTGTTGACGGGGGACAACTCTGAGTGACAGTTACACAAGGCTGGAGCTTGTGTTAAGGAAAGGAAGGACTTAGATATCTGTGATGTACATGAATGGTGGTTCTGGCTACTTCTTCTTTCCATTACCTGCGGAATTCCTGGGTGGGTGCAGCCCATGGTAGCACCTGCAGTAACATCAGAAGGAAGCAGAGCAGATTTGATTATGGGGGCAATATGTCCACATGTTAGACATGGGGCTAAGAGATGTGCATGGCGGAACTCCATTCTAATCTACGTACAGCCCTCTGTAGAGTGGAAAACTCATGTGTCACAATTATGAACAAATTTGTGAGGATAATGGCCTCTGGCATAGTCAATCACAGGTCATCTCTCCTGAAAATCATTCGGCAGAGTTGAACCTTAAAAAGAACATAGTAAGCTACAGCCAATGCCAACCCCGTTTACTGTTTTCTAAGCATAAGTATTATGCATTGTATATGCATCTTAGAAAATTAGAAATAATGACCATTGGTGAGAATAGTTAAGTAGAGTGGACTTAATCATTTTGTTCCAAGACTCATACAATTTTGAGCTAGTTATCTCTCTGGCTTGTTCCCTCCACTCTGCAGCCTACTCCTACTGCTCCAGCCACACTGCTGTCTTCACGGCTCCTCCCACTAGCCAAGCATGTTGCTCAGGGCCCTTGTGCTCACATTTCCCTCCTCCCTGGAATGCCCACTCTCCAGATATCCACATGCTTTCATCCCACACTTTGCTCGTGTCTCTGCTAAAAGCCTTCTCTTCAGAGAAGCCTTCCCTGGCCACCTTACATGAAACAGCACAGCACAGTCTCATGCAGCATCATGCTCTAACCCTTAGCCCGCCTTGTACTTCTCCATGGAAATGACCGTGGCCTGATGTTTACTCTTCACGTGTTTACTGTCTCTCTCCTCACAAACATGAGCTCCCTGAGAGCCGGGGCCCGGTTCTCTCTCGCATCACCCAGACCAGTGCCCGGAAGACATTCAATAAATCAATGCTTCATTAAGTGAAATCATTAAAAACCACTATTCTGAACATCCATTTCTCCTCCTGTTATCTCCCTTTTTCTTTCTTTTCATCCTTCTCTTTCCAGGGAAAAACAATAAACGCATAGTGTGACCCAGTGTTGGAACATGTCTTAAATGCCCTTACTAGACTCGAGGAGAAGCAACTGTCTGTCTAGTGAGTCCTTTTTTCATCTCTTAGAACATTCTACATTGAAATCTTTGTCTTCTGGTAATTTTAGTATTTATTTTCTTAAATTTGAGAATGATTCTGGTCACAGGGGAGTGATTTGATTAACCCTTATGTTTTTTGTTATAGATTTTTAAATTAGGTGATGAAAGATTTTTTTTTTAATGTGTATTTAAAAATTAACTTAAAAAAAAAAGATGTCTCTTGACCACATGCTTAATTCTTATTTATGATAAAAGGTGACAGGTGTAAAGTAGTGAGAGAAGAAAGGTGATGAAAATGAGTTTTTACTTTCAACATTCATTATTTTGAATTAACCCATTAAAACTTTCACACACAAAAAATCTAGTGGCTAGAAGAGTAAAATAAGCCACTTAAATCTCTGCTTAGAGTATGGACTTCATCTGTCTTCCGTCATTAAGGTATAAAGCAGCACACCCAGGCACGGGGGTGTTCCCCACACTTCAGGCCCCTGCTGAATTGTTTTATTCATGATTGTTACTTTCCTTCCGCCTTCCTTTGGGAGCAGAGAACGCAAAAATTAAAATTTATAAATTCAAAATTTCCACATTTTAAAGAGAATATGTCTAATATTTTCCTTGAGTGAAAAAAGGGATGGACATATTTTGCTTTCCTTTCTTTGCAATGAAAGTTGAAACAGTGATTTTGTGTTATTATAACACTCATCATTTCTCCCTCTAATTTGGATGGTTTTTAATAAAGCTCCATTGATTCCACTGAAAGGAATTCCTCCTGGCAAAAGCAGCACACACTGATTGCTAAATATGCAGCAATTATCATATTCAGCAGCACACTTTAATATCTTATTTATAGATGTATCTATCTGTAATTTGGTTTAATTAAGTTGCATTGATTTTAATGACAGGAGGGATCCTCAGACAAGGGGCTGGTGTCACATGCTCCTATGAGCCCTGGTCTATCAATCACCCTTTGAGATGTGGTCCTGCACCTTAGTGACCTTTAGGCTCCAGGCATGCCCATCCCAACGTAGTGAAGTTTCAGAGAAATTCTCAAAGTGTTGACACCTCAGAATTTATCCCACTGATCACAGGAGAGCATGAATTGAAAGGTAGCTTGGTGGAATGAAAGCAGCAATGAATTTTAGAATGGCTTCGCTGTGTATAAGACCATCACCGGGCCCGAATCGCTCTGTTCCAACAACTACTTTCTCTCAGGTGTGGCTAGCAAGAGCATTTTGCTACTCAAGTAACTCGGTTTTTTTCTTTCTTTCCTGCATTGCCAATAACACCAGATCACTCTCAGAAGGATCTTGGGACCTGAGGTATTTCTGAATTCTCGACTGTTTTTCACACCTCCTCCTGGTGAAAGTTCTGGGAAAACTGGAAGCAAGAACTTATGACAGTTTTGCCTGACTCGACACCCGTGTTCAAAGTGAAGGGACTAGCCTGCTAACCACGACACAAAGAAACATGAAGATAGCAGGGATATTTTTAAAGACTCTAAAATATTACTCATCACGACTGAAAACGATTTCTCTTTCTTTTTTAATGGATGAAGAAGTAGGCACTGCTTCTATAAATCTTTGCACCTCAGAAGGTGCCAACATTAATTTTGTATAAATTATCCATGTTAGAATGCCAAGGCATGATCACAAAGGAAAACCCAGAAGACAGCTCCGCTAGCGCATTCAGACTCTGGTCACCATTTTTCACTCGCTGATTATTGCCACAAGTGTTGATTAATAGTGGTGCTCACGCTGCTAGAATGCATTTCCCTGGAGGTGAAGAAAACATTCAAGGCAAAAAAAACAGAAAGAAGGAAAGATAATAATCAACTCATCCTTCCGCTTCTCTGTAATAACCCTGCGGAGGGTGTGCAAATCATGGCTCCTGATGATCCGTTAGCAGCTTCTGAGCCATTTCACTAAAAAGATCATCCATATGCATCAGATCACCAATTTGTCAATCAGTTTATAAGGCAATTAAATGTTCCCTAGTCTCCTCCTTCCCCCTCTGGGAAAGTATAAAGTGATATAACAGCAGGACTCTGAGGGTGGTGTCAGGACATCTCATCTCCTGCCCTCTTCTGTGTCTTTGTGCCCTGTCTCAATGCTGGGGTAAAGCTTCCATGACAATAATGTGCAAGACTGGAATTTACCAAGGCTGATTAGCCTAGTCCTTATTTTCCTCTCATCAGTAATGCCACAGCTCTTATCCATGGAGGGCAACTAATGAATTGGATTTAGAGAGCGAGAACATTTCTTAATAAATGCGATATGACGAGAGAGACATGAAAACCACAGATGAGAATACGGCGGGGAGGCTGCATGGTCAGACCTCAGCTGGCAGAGCCGCGGGTCTCGAATGTGATCCGTTTCTTTTGTCCAGCTCAATAAGATCACTTCCTGCCTCGTGTTTCTCTCTCCAGGTGGCTTTTCTTATCATTAATCCTATGATGTGTTTTGGTTCTTCTAACTCCTAATTGTCTCTAATGAGGAGCAGACCAGGGACGGCTGTATTTGCAGTCCCCCTCTTGATTTAAGTGGAAAGACTAATTGGTATAAATTATGGTAAAAGAGCTTGAGTCCCATAAGTTGGAAGAGGAAATGCAAGTGAATTTACAAAACTATATCTTCTTGCACAAAGCATGCAATTTAGTCCTTCCTCATGGAGTCAGGTTTAAGTTCGTTTTGGCTTTTTCACAAGTTCTTCTGCACGGGTCACCGTCTACGTGGATATTGAAGTCTCACCTTCTGGATTGTAGCCCCTCCCCTCTGACTTTCCTTCACCTCCACAGCACTCTTCTAGTGATCCTGCATTATATAATCACTTCACAACAACTCCTCTCCAGGTGATCCGTGCCTCAAAATTACAACCTTTCTTTCTTCCCCACTTCTCAAATCGTTCAGCACGGGTCTCTGTGTGGCCAATCCGGGAAGATATTTTTCTTTGCTTTATCTCTCAGTGGAAGTATGTGAAACATTTGAAGGAGATCACGGAGAAAGGAACTCAGCTCAGCTCTCCTCCCTCTAACCACCACAGGACAGGGTTTTTTGTCTTATTCTGAGTTTCTACGTCTGACTCTAGCTGTCCCATTCTTTGGAAAACTGCAATGATCCTTAACTAGGTAAATATTTCCGTTTGTAAGGAGGGAACAGAAGTTCAGAGATACAAAGAAAAAATTACCTAAATCTGGCAGAAGGGTTTCAGACTTCGGGTCATATGATCTGGGATCAAAGCTAACAACGTGATGGTCAGCCATCGTGTAACTTTCCCAAGCGTCATTTTCTCCTCTGTAAAAACGGGTTCCTGTCTTCACTGACTTGCTTAGAGGTAACGAGTGTGAGAATGTTCTTCAAAATATACGGCAGTATATACACCACCATATTTACATATACGAGACGTTACGATGAAGGCAACCTTTTTAATGCACAGAAGAGACCACGCCACAGTGTGTCGCTGCGGCTTAGGTGATCATAACGTCTTCACGTTCTCACTCTAACATCTCACTTTATTTGGCCGTGTCCGGCACTCACGTGGAGAAACGGCAAGGCAGGGACCGATCCCACAGTGCAAGCGGAGGAGATAGAAGGACACGGCTCCCAGGGATGGACAGCCTCCTGGGCGCACATGCCTTCACCTTCTCAGACCAGTGTTTCCACTTGGAGGTCCTCAGGACGGGAGTCTGCTGTCTGAAGATGGCAAATCTCAGGTGCCTATAACGATAGATTCTCAATTATTAGCCATGGTACTAACCAGAGCACACTGCATTATGGAAGGAAGGGGGCAAAGAGGAAAAGGGGGAAATAGAAATAAGGAGAAAGTAACAAATCAATAAATGTCTAAATTGTTTTACGGTAATCACAAAATCCTTATTTTTGATACAGTTGAACTAACCACTGCAAAGTGGCATTCCACGTAAGTTAAATTAATGCCCTTACGATGCTGGTACCGCCTCCTCATCCGGAAGTCCTCAAGTCCTGTTAACCCTGTTGTGGGTGGATGTAGGTAGTGAAAGACAGCTCTCCAGCATACGAGGATCATACCGTTTCTCCCAAACTCCACTAGCAACTCAAACGCGGCAGAGCGAACTTGGTTTATTTCCTATGAAACAAGCTGCAGCTGTGAGGTTAGACACGGCAGCATTTCCTTTCCATGTGTCTTGCATGCCATCCTCTTGCATCTTGTGGTGGAAATGTGCATATTCCATGGACATCGTTTCTTATTCTTCATGGTGCTGTTGGGGGGCAACTTTCTTTCCCTGCTGATGCCAAGTTGGTGGTTGGTACAGCTTCTCTGTGATCTTTCTTTCATTTGTGCCCCAGATGGATCCCAGATGGGTAATTGCAGCCAGCACCTCTGCCCGTCTAAGTCCACACCAGAGCCCGTGGGCATGGACCTGTTGGGAGCCAACTCTGAAATGGTGCTTCAAAGAAATACTCCTCAAAACTGTGTGCATCTGTTCCCTATTCTAATAACTCACCAAAAAAAAAAAAAAAAGGAAAAAAGAAACTCTTGTAGACAAGCTTTTCTTTCACTAGATCTTACATCTGTAAGAAGAGGGGAAAATAGCCATATAGTGTCTTGTGGATGTCAAACTCATTTCTGGCTAATGGTACCTCCAAAGAGCCACCAACTCCCACAGCCACGTCAGTAGACAAAGTGAAGTATAATCAATATGTTCGTTTGCAGTGAAATCCTCACAATACAGAATCTCAATTCCAGAAAGGCAGCTTCTACATAACATTTTCTGAGGTAAAAAATGAGGAAAAAAAGAGAAATCTAAAAGCTTTGAAAGGCCTCAGCGATTCCTAGGGAAGGACAGAACCTAGATAAAAAGAAATGAGCAAAATGGGAAAGACCTGTTGGAAGAGCTCATCCCTAATCTGTTTCTCATAACTGATGCCTTGGCTGTCACATACGACGAATCACATTTTGAAAAATATCCTGACGGATCATCTGGATGTTTCAAGTGTGTATTTCAGCAGTTCATTATGAAAGTTTATTTTCTAAATTAACTACAAATAAAGTGAAATCTCCTAACCATTGCTCACACAACTCTGTCAGCTGTTCTTTTCAGCAGACATCAAAGCATATCCATGCCTGGCTCCCATCACGGAGAAGTTATCATAAACAGGTTGTGTGTTCTCTTAGGTTACTATGGAAACACTTTCTTTTCAGGTCAACGACTTACAAAGGTAACATTTGCATTAAAATATGTTGGAAGTTAATTTTTTTGATACTCAAGTGAGGTCATGCCACCATATCCATATCTATAATTTCAAAATCCATGAACATACATTGATTTAATCTATAAAAAGACTTGAATGAGGTTCTCACCCTATAGGTGTAATTGCTTGCATGTCAGGTAGCTACTCAAAACACTGTAAAAGACACTACCTAAATTAACTCTTGTTGCAAAAGAAAATGTTAGTGTTGACCCACTAGCTGGCATTCCTCATGAAGCTAATGTGCTGAATACTTAAGTTTGTGTTATCTCTGACATGGAGAAAAGATGCTGGAAAGGAGAACACAGGACAGGTGTCAAAAGGTATGTACTGTGTGTTTAGAGATTACTAGGTGACTCTGCCTTGGTTTACCCAGTTGGGCCATGAAGAATTCAATTTGGCAAGCATTTGTCTAGGGGCAGCAAAGCACTCAGCATGAGGCTGGGCACAACACAGGGCTCTCAACTAAGTGGTGTGATGGCGGCAGGTAGGATGTGATTCAGTTTTACTTCCTGGTGCAGACAGGAAGTGACAGAGAAGCACTGACAGGGAAGGGGATGTGGCTGGAGCAGCTGGGGAGGGCTTCACAAAGGAGATTATTGTGACAGTGTAGATACACAAGACGTGGGCATTACCTCCTCCTAGGATGGCTAGTGAGACCACTATTTAACCTATCTTCCGGATCACTCGTGTAGACCATTGGCTGGTGACTGTAGTAACTGGCTGTTTGTGAGGAGGGACGTTGACCGAGTAAGAATCTCTGTGCACCGTGGACCATGAGGAATTTCTCCTAAAAAGCAACCAACCCCTCTCCTACTGCATCATGCAGTCGTCAGCTTCTTGAAAGAGGTAGTTGAGATGAGGCTTATGCTTTATAGTGGAGGGAACTAGACTTCATATCTGGGGAAACTTCTGTGTTACTCTTAAGATGATTATGGAAGTGTCTTGGTCCTCCTCGTTTTCCTGAGAAAGACCTAGAAACAATGGTGCACCATTCAACAAGCATTTACCAAGTACGTACTCTCTACAAGCACAGCACTGTGGGATGTGAAGAGTGGAAAGAAGGAGGCAGAGGTGGAGGCTGAGACAGATGGTGATAGAAGGTGTGTCCTGCACCTGCTCTTATACACCGGAACAGAAACAGGAGGGGTCTAATGGCTGACCCCGGGTTCATACGTCAGAAGAGACCTGAGTAGCCCATCTTGACCTGCCCTGGTCAGTAATCACCACAGAGAAGACTACTTGGTATGCAGTAACCAACTGAAACTGAAACATTAATGATTTGTTCTACCAGCATCCTCAAACCACCGACCACCTATATAAAAGAAGCAAGAGCTAGGCTCTTTCCTCTTTTACTGATGTTGCTCACGACCATGGAATCAAAAGCCTTACTACAGTCAAGTATGACTTGTCTATTTTCTTCCTTTGTCAGTGGCCAGAAACTCTCCTACAGAAGGATGTTAGGTTGTACTGAGAAGATTTGTGCTAACCAAACTAATGCTCCTTGTCTCCTGCAGTGTGTGTGTGTGTGTGTGTGTGTGTGTGTGTGTTTGTTTCCAAATAGATTGTTTAATTATCTGCTCCATTATCTTTCTGGAAGCTGTACTTCACTGTATCAAGCGTATTTATCAATAAGAAATGAATGCCATCCTGGAACTGATTTGTTCAAGGTAACTTTCATTACCGTTACACTTGTGTGTCTGATGATGGTTCTACACTTGTGCTGTTTTACTTATAGCTGCAAACCTCTCATTTGACTTCTTCACCATCTTAAAAGTTAAATGGAGTCTCAGTGATCACTTGTGTCCCCAAACAGAATTTACCTGGAAAGGAAGTGTGGACATATGAATACAAAAATCATCTAAAATTATTTTTAAATCACTACTCGTTACTGATGAAGATTGGTCTCCCCTACTCCACGCTACCCCCAGATGCCATTTCTAAACAGCAGGAAATAAAGGCAGCAAAGCTGTGCTTTCAGTGTTGCATACCTCAAGAATTTTAAACTATAGAAAAATGCAATGATCATTAAAGACAAAGCACTAAGCAGAAGCTCAGTGGTAATCTTGTAAGTTTAATTTTTTTCCATGTCAGTTAATTGAGCATCTTACATTATTTTCCTCACTAGAACCAAAAACGGTAGTAATATGGAATGTGGCATCTGTCATCTTTGTTCCAAGTTAAAATTGAAATATGGCTAGGCAGTAGGTGCCATAAATAGACAATGAAGAGTTTGACATCAAAGTTGAGTTTGCTATCAAGTTGGAGAATCACACTATGGTACTGAAGCCTGTGAGCTCCTGCAGGCTTTCTGAGTGGCATATTTCTGGGCACACACACTTACCAATATTTTAGGAAAAGAAGCCATAAAAGTCAACCACGTTTTGTAGAACTCTACCTTGCAATATTGGAATGAGCTTGTATCCACCAACCCTTCTAGCTTTGAAGCCACGGTTCTGTCACCACCAGATGTAAGGGCGGCAGCTGAATAAGCCAGAACAGTGAGAGCTGCACAAGGTGGGGAGATACAGATCAGAGAGGACAAGAGGGCCGGGCCAAATCAAGATCAGGGCCCAGAGAGCTGACCCTTTGTCCATGGATTCCAGCAAAACCATCTGAGAAACTGAACAGAAGCCAAGTTCTCCTCCAGATACTGCTCAGGATTTTGGTTCCCTTCCTGTCCTCTCAAGCTGCCGAAACTCTAAACAGGAGGTGTGAATTTACATCAGCCAGTCCCCCTGTTAGGTACAAGAGGACACCTCTACAAAGTCAGGTGTAAGGTGATGAGAACCAAGGGAACTTCAATCATCTTGTTTAAGGAACGACCTCCATGCTTTCAAGTAAGAAAACAGACATCAACATGAAGCTGTTAACAGAGAGGACGCAGTGAGAACATAGCAAAATGAATGAAAAGACACCAACACCTGGACAAATTCAGGTGAAAATTTTGAATATCATGAATAAAGAAAGAATCCCATAAGATCCAGGTGGGGAAAACAGATCATGTACGAAGAAGAAAAATCAGGTCAGCCTCAGATTTCTCCTTCACTAATATAAAAAACGAAAAGGCAATGGAATTTTTAGGGAAAAAATCCTTGGGAAGCATTCTCATGTCATTCATCCAACAAATATTTATTATATACCTCCAAGCACCAGGCTTGTTATAAGTGTTGAGATTTATAGATGAAGGATATTATCAGATTTCAAGGATTTGGAACTATACTAAGTATATATCCTTCTTGAAGTGAAATTACTCAAAAAGGTAAGGAGGTTAACATAAAGATGAATCAAGATAAGGAACTCAATGGCAGAGAGGTTATAGCAAAGGAGGACTGGCTTTAGACACAGAATGTAATCCCTGGATGACAGGAAATGCATCACATGAAAAAATAATAAAAGAGAAGATATACATTCTTCTTTAAAAATGTGACTGGATCTAACATACCACAGGTTAAAAAGCGTGAGAGAAGGTTAACATACATTCATGTTACTTTGTTCCTTTGACATGGAAGGAACTCAATAGCAGTGATTTCATTTTTGATGATGATAGAGAAATTAGGATAAAGAATGTTTTTTTAAAGTCAGTATGATTGGAATTACTAAATAAAATAATCAAAGAAAATATAGCACATGAGGTAAAAATACAAAACAGAGAAAGGTGTACAAAACACAAAACCTGAAACAAAATGACAGAAAGAATAACAATTCCAGTTATGATAACAGATATAAACGAGTTAAACGTTTCTTTGGAAGAAAAAGCCTCAGAATGAATCAAATACCACAACTCAACCTTTTACAAGAGATAGACCTAAAAAAATGATGCTGAAAGCCTTAGAAGCAGAATGGTAGACAGGGTCTTTAACCCCATGTTTATCTGTCTTTGCCAGACCAAGAAGATGATAAACAAACATACACAATGTCAGAAACAGTGCAATTAATAAGATTATTTTACCAACTGTAGGACACACATTTCTCACACTTAAACATTTGTGAAATGGGGATGGCTCAATATAAAAGTTTACACTTAATGTGGTAGTGTTCTCATTTTTGTTCTTTTCCCAAAAAGCTGTTATTAAATTTATTATTTGTGTAACAACCAGGCTGACTTATATTTCAGGAAATACACTGATGTCCGCATGTTATATACTAGGATGCAGGCGCCACAAGGCAGAGACTGAGTCTGTTTGCTCTCTGCTGTCTCCCCGGCACCTTAACAGTGCTTGGAATATAATTTATTACATAATAAACACTTACAGAAGAATCATTAGCTTTAATTTAATTAATTTAAATCTTTAAATGACAAAAGTTACATATATTACGCCAACTTTTAATAAATCGCAAAAACTGCAGAAGTCACTGTGCTTGAGCAAAAAAAGCATTAAAATTATACAGTAATAAAACTTTAAATGGAAAAAGCCTAAATCCTTAGAAATTAAAACAATGATTATGTAAATCACTCTTGGGCAAAGAAGAAATAAAATCTTTAATTTTGGAATACCTAGAAAAAAATAACAAGAAGAACATCAATATACTAACACTCTGGGTATGCACTAAAACTAAATTCAGAAGCAAACTCATTGCCTTAAATTATATTGTTATTAAACAACTAAAAAGTAACTGAAATAAATAAGCTAAATAATTAATTAAATGAACTAAATCATTCAAAAAATTTGCTTTATCCTATTTTGAGGAAAGAATAATGTTAACGAAGTAAAAATAAATGTATTAGAACAGAAAAACAGAATTATTGAATACATTAAGTGGTAAAAAAATATACAAGGTTGAAAATCTCAATGAAATAGATAATTTTATCGAGAAAAGATAGCAAATTTCCAAAATTCAGTAAAGGAGGAAATATTTTCTTTCCCAAAGATCTCCATCTATGCGAAAAATTGCAAAAGGTGTCAAAGAATTATCCACAAAAAGCATCAGACTACATGGTTTTATGATGAATTATTTTAAATCTTGATAAAGAGATGATTCCTAGACTACAGAAATTGCTACAAAGCATAGAAACAGATGAAAAGCTACTCAAATCATTTTACAAAGGTAATATAACCCCTCTATGTAAAACTGCAAAAGTTAGGGAAAAAAACAAACAAAACCTTAGATATCAATTTTACTTACAAATACAGATAAAAAATCATAAATGAAATACTATCAATTCATGCCCTGCTCTCCCTTATAAGAAAAAACAGTGTGTGCCTGTAGGTTTATTTTTTCAGAACTGTAAGGGCCATTCAATATTAGAAACTTTATTAATATAAATCATCACATTAATAGAAAAAGAAGAAAAATCATATGATCATCTTGACAGATGTTTAAATGCCATTTGAAAAAACTAGTAAAAATCTCTGATGTGTTTACACAAAAATAAAAGCTTCTTTTTCTCTAAAGGATCATCAAGTTACGAGACTATTGAGCAAGTTGGAAAAAATTCTGAATGATACTTGACAGCAAAAGCTTAATGTTCCTTGGGCCGCCCCATGGCTTAGCGGTTAAGTGCGCGCACTCCGCTGCTGGCGGCCGGGGTTCAGATCCCGGGCGCGCGCGCACCGTCGCACCGCTTCTCCGGCCATGCTGAGGCTGCGTCCCACATACAGCAACTAGAAGGATGTGCAGCTATGACATACAACTATCTACTGGGGCTTTGGGGGGGGGAAAAATAAATAAATAAAATCTGTAAAAAAAAAAAAGCTTAATGTTCCTTCAATATCAAGAACATTTACAACTCAGAAGCAAAAATGGCAAACATTGTGATAGAAAAAATGAAAAATTCATAAAAAAGAAGAAATACGCATGGTCAAGAGACACACAAAATGCTCAATCTCACTTGTAGTTTAGCAAAAACAACATGATTGATATTTGCTATCAAATCGGTAAAACTATGAACAATGAAAACACTCAGTTTTCATAGGGCGGCTATGAAATCTGAATGAAACAGACCACTAATATTTGTTGAATGTATTAGGAATGAATACACTGCTGGGAAGAATACAAACTTACCAACTTTTCTAGGGGCAAGCTGAGTAATTTGTACCAATTTAAGAGAATTTTTCATAGCCTTATTTTAAATAATTAATATCATTGATTTATGATAAAGAAATAACATAAGGATGCAAAGATTTATTTATGAGGCTAATTATTACATCATTAGTTATAATAAATTATGAAAATAACTTAAATATCCAACAATGATAAAGTGATTAATCAATTATTGAATATCTTCTCTAGAAAATATTGTGCATTAAACATTAAATTCATATCTTTGAAGATTATTTAATGGCATGAGAAATGCTCACAACATAATAGAAAGCGAAAAAAGTAGCTTAAGTAACAGCATAACCAGTAGGATCTCAATTTAATTACTACACGTGATATGCGTGTATGTGTGTGTGTTTATATAAAAGAAAACAGTCCAAAACATAGACAGTTTATTGTGTGGTCAGATAATAGAGGATTTAAATTTTTGTTTTAAGACTTTTATCAATTATCTAAATTTTTTACAGTGAGCATGTATTACATTTATAACAAAAAAGTTTAAATGTAAAAGGAAAAAATAGTAATTTTTAAGAAAGGCTAGAGTATGCCAGCTCTATCCACCTGACCTTTAAAATGTTTCTGGCCATATAATTGTAACCTCTTTTAATGTGTTTAATTAAGAGCTACATAAACCATTGGCTGCCAAACTAAAATTAATGAAAATATGTGCAAATTGTGTACATATCTATCCTTATGTATGAATATATGTATATCTGTATTGATATACGGAGATAATCAAGAAAAGCAAACTCTGTGCCATTCATTAGGTGTTTCAGATAGGATGTATTCAACAACATTTATCAAAAAAGTCATGTGAGCCCCTAGTCTGAAACAAATACCATGTGAGTTCCTCTAAATGAAATGAATGGTAAACCAACCAGATACAGAACTTAAAGTCTAGACTGGAGATTTTCAACCATTAAAAGTCATAACCCAGGGCCGGCCCAGCGGCGTAGCGGTTAAGTGTGCGCGCTCCGCTGCGGCGGCCTAGGGTTCGCAGGTTCGGATCCCAGGAGCACACTGACATATCGCTTGTCAAGCCATGCTGTGGCAGTGTCTCATATAAAGTAGAGGAAGATGGGCACAGATGTTAGCCCAGGGCCAGTCTTGCTCAGCAAAAGAGGAGGATTGGCAGATGTTAGCTCAGGGCTAATCTTCCTCACAAAAAAAAAAATAAAGGAAAAAAAGTCATAACCCAAAGGAAGAAATACAATTTTCACTATGGTCCAGCACACATGTATGTGTGCATGCAACGGCTAGGAAACAAAAATGTCAGCAACCAGTACTCCTGTTTACTGCCTGCCACGCCCTCTGATATATTCCATTCTATTCAAAATCTTTAAAACTGTCCATTGTCAGCGACTAATTCATTTACGATCATCTAATAATTTGTGACACGCAGTTTGAAAAACTCCCCCCTGGGACAGGGCTCAGTCAGTAATTGGGACAGACGTGATGCACAAATGCTGAAATCCTCAGAAGGGGAGGGCGAGCGGAGAGAGAAGCCTCATCACGAAACATACGACAAAAGCCGATTTACGTTTGCTTAGAAAGTACACAGGGTAAGTGGAGCAGCTTTCTTGGAGGCAGAGTGTCCTAAATGCAGACAAAGGAGAGGCCGAACACACAGGGGAAGCTTCACAAAGATAAAAGCAAATCCATCTAATTAATTCTCGGGTAGCCTCTTTTCTGTGCATTCGCTGATGAATTTTGTCCTAACTATTCCTAAACATCTCATTCTATTTGGAATTATGTTTCCTGTCTGCCTTTCCCACCCGACATGAACTCCTTATTCACTTTTAGATCCTCAGAGTCAAGTAAATTTCTAGCACAAAGTTGCCACCAAATAAACGTCCAAGGAATTAATTAACAAATGAATGTATGGCTGAGCAACCACAGGCTTGGAAATGTGGTTCTTCAATCCTGGGGCCAAAGTGACACAACAGAAGTGAAAATGGGTTTATTCTTTCCTTAACTGATGAAAGGACATCAACAGATTTTCTTCTTATTTTGGAGAGAAAATTTTCAAGAAAGTTAGGAAAGTTGTAAGAGCTTCTAATTGGGAAGGTATTCAAATTTCTGATAAATTTATGAATCAAGTGAAAATACTGAATGCTTGAAATGTCAGTTCCTTCCCACCTCCTTGGTATCTTTTTATTCGCCCATCATCATGTATTTAAGGATTAGATTTTTTTTAACCTTATGTAAGTATATGCATCTATATGTAGGGAAAAGAGAAAGTTATCCACTATGTGAAATTGGGAAAATAGTTCTAGAACCACACGTCAACCACAAGCTCCTAAATCCCATAGCGTTTTTTTTTCCAATCACCTATTTAAGTACTATGTTAAAAGATTTTGTGCTGCCATCACTCACACTAATTGTGAGACCACGGTTCCCTCCTCCAGAATGTGAGTCTCTCGCTCCCTATAACCACACACACGTAGCATGTTGCTGCTGAAGCATTGCCTGACCATTTAAACCTGAGAAATCACTGGAAAGGGAACTGCATGGAAAATAGGAAACCTGGTCCACACTAATTAGATGGAGAAAGTTAAAGTAGCTGATATATACAAAAATTACAATTAAAATAGAGTTGCTAGGGGCCGGCCCGGTGGCGCAAGCGATGAAGTGCGCGAGGTCCGCTGCGGTGGCCCGGGGTTTGCCGGTTCGGATCCTGGGCGCGCACTGACGCACTGCTTGGCAGGCCATGCTGTGGCGGCATCCCATATAAAGTGGAGGAAGATGGGCACGGATGTTAGCCCAGGGCAAGTCTTCCTCAGCAAAAAAAGAGCAAGATTGGCAGATGTTAGCTCAGGGCTGATCTCCTCACCAAAATAAATAAATAATAATAAAAAAATAAAATAGAGTTGCTATTCAGAAACAATCTGGGACTCTGGCAATTAGTGATGATGGGAAAACAAAACTGAAGAATGGTGGTCTCGCTGCATGGTTTGGGGTGTCCATTATCACAGGGAGCCAGAAGGTTCATTAGAGGAAAGACATCAGATGATGACAGAGAATGTCATTCTCGTACATATTTCCTACTGTTTCTCTAAATGAGAAACTTCAAAACATTAATATCTTCACACACACACACCCATCAGGTTTTCCTTCTTTGTTGGTGAGTGTTGATGCATTATTGGGCTGGAGGTACACTCGTGTATAAATTGCTAAGTATTCAGTGAATGAATAAACCAACAAAGCAATGACAGCAGAAAGCCTCTTTCTCTCATGTGCTGCTCTGGCTTTGCTGCTCAGGGCATGGAGCTATGTCGGGAACAGGCCGAGTGAGAGACGGCATGGAATGAGCCAAATCATTTGAAGCAAGCTTCATGGAGATAAACCCAAGAACTCCATCACTTCAGGCAAGTCTTATCATGAAAATAGAAAAGAAACTATTTCTCAACTTATAACAACAACATTATACCCTTTTTTTTTAGATCATTTACTTGAATAAATGGAATGTTTTCCTGTTCAGCCTAGCTGAAGTCAGTGGTATCAACGTTTGCACTTTCTCATAAACACTCTGCAAACTAGCACTGTGATTTCAAGGCTCAGAATGAAACACGGAGGAATTAGCGAGATGCATGGGAGGACTGTAAAGTGTCATTATAATCGTATTCAAAGTGGTCCTTCTTCTTCTGGACAATGGCAGTTCCAGTACTGCTGTAGTGATCACTGTCATTATAGAGTTTTCTTTGATTCCAGTGTTCTTCCTGTCTGTTTCAGAGGAGAGCTTTCTGTGAGTTTTCTTTTCCCGTCGTAACATCAGACCAGTTACCACTTAATAAGAACCAAATGATGTGAAATTTTAGAATGACTCTGAGTCAAAAATTTCCTTCAACTGAGGGAACAAGATGGCCACTGCAGCAGCCTGATTGGTTAATTCCAGGCAGGAAGCTGTGCAAGGGGGTGTTCCGGCTACGGGATCTGCACAGGAATATGGCTCACATGGAGTTTTAATTATCATCAAGTTTAAGTGATACATGTCATAAATGCCACTTAGGTGGATTTTCATATCTTCTACTCCAAACATCTTCATTTTTAAAATTTAGTTCCCAAAGTTTATTTCAGGACTTTTGAGCTCTGCTGAAATAAAACGTATCCAACTGATTTTAAACAGCTTTGAGAACTGTTTAGGAAATCTGGAATTCATACCCGTCTCTGCTACGGTTTTTCCTATATTACATAAAATAGTCATTTCTCCCATTGCAATAGAAGAAAAGAATGTGATTATGGTAGAAGTTGGAATTTTGGGTTTAACCATGATCCAACACCAACGGTTGTGGTTTGAAGGAACTTAACCTTTTCTAAACTCGACATCCTGAGCTGGAATTAATTGCTCATAAGAAGCAGAAAAAGTTCTTTTTTCTCTCTAATGTAGGTAGTGCATAGGGTTTTTTGACATATTATGGAAAAATAACGTGGTTCTGAACTTTCTTTTTCTGCTTTTTGGTATTTAGGTTTGGGTTTGAGCCAGAGATAGGCTAACTTATTTGATTATAGCGTAAAAAGAATGATTTCATTTTGACTTTTACAGAGAACTGATGAAACAAGACCAAAATCTGGCTTTGGTTCAATACTATTGGGTTAAAAAACAAATTAAGAGTGATAAAGGGTAGTTTATCAGAGGCAGAAATAGTTTTTACAGTGCTTATAAATGAATACTCAGAGATCCCCTTTCTTCCTAACATCTCATGTAAATAAAGTATCTACACATCTCCACAGCAGGCCCCTTTCCTTCTGTTTCCACCAGCACTGGGCACAGACTGGAATATCAGCCTTGCTCATGACTGTGCGACTATGGTGCAAACTCTTAGAACCCCAGCTTTCTCATCTGTACATAGGATTAAAGACACCTCCTCATGGTGTTGTCGGGATAGTGTAGATAAGGTACTGACACAGTGTCAGGTAGAGGCAGCACCCAGTAAGGGACGCCATTGTTGTCACTACTCTAGCTGTAGTGTAGTTCACTGAGTAAATAATTTGCACATATTCTCTCTGTGTTCCCTGCTCCCTCCTGTTCTAAGTCCTGAATGAGACCCTGGCATTTTTTTGCTCCAGGGCTTTTGCAGAGAGGGAGGCAGAAGCCTCTGACTTTCTTCTGGGCTTTGGCCTTTGATTTTAGCATAAACTCATTAGCGAGATTAGGTGTGCCCCCAGCGTCAGGCAGGAAAGGAGTGCACTTTTGAAGGAAAAGTTTGTGTGTGGGAGACAGGGAAATAGATATTGACCTTTTGACCCAAGGAATTTGCCAGAAGGGCCTTACAACCAGCTTGACAGTTGCCACCTGAAGAGACGGTGGGCACCTCGCTGGTGACCAGAGAGAGCGTGGCTGGCAGGCCTCCCACCTGCTGTGTACTGTGCAATGTCCTAGGACTCAGAACAACCCAAGGATCAGTTCCAACAACAACTAGGATAGGAGGGCTGTCTGGCTGATGGATACATTACTTCCAAACATCTCAGTACGTGCACCGTTAAAAACACTTCACATTTATTGAACTTAGTCTACGCCAGACACTACTCTAAGCGCTTTGCATGTAATAATCATTTAATTGTCACAATACTCCTATGAGACAGTCCTATTATCCCAATTTTGAAGGAGACTGAAAGATCAAATAAATGGCCCAAATCTCCCCAGTTCATAAGTGATGCTGCCTGCATGTGAACGTAGGCAGTCTGACTTCTGGCTCCACGCCCTCACATGCTAGCTAAAACGCTGCCCATACCTGCTGTATTGTTAGGTCTAAAATTTGGGACATCTCTGGGTTCAGAGAGACCTGGCAGGGAGACGGAGTGGTCTGGCGTAGCTGTCTTCAGGGCAGATTTCCAGACAGTGCTGTTCCTGTCAGCTGCGGCAGCTGGCCAGGAGCCACCAAGGGCAGACCTGGCAACACAAGGCTTCCCTTGGGGGAACAAGGGCCAGTTTGGGGGAGAAATCAGTGCCACTCTCAGGATCAGGTCACTGCCCATGGGAAGTCAGTCAGACGGGGGGTCTGGGGACACTCGGGCTCCACACATAAAAGAGAGGTGCTGGAGAAACTTGGGGCAGCGGAGCCTCTCCGGGAGCGTGAAGACCTTTATGGGTCAGATTATTTGGCCCCAAAGTGTAGCTGGGATGAACTACTGAGAAAAGGGTAACTTTGAGGGAGGGTTGGGCAGAGAGGGAAATGGCCTCCTGAGCACTTTGGGGGTGAGGGTGGGCCTAAGTGGGGTGCCATGATGGGGAAGTAAGGGCCACAAAGGATCAGGAAACCTGGGGAGACACTCTCAAAGACCGACAGATAGGAAGGGCTAGGGAACATCTCAAAAGTGTGCCCACGAAAGAGGCAAGAAGGGAACTCCCTTCTCCTCTCCTGGCTCAGACAGGCTCCCGCTCCTGCTCCTGCCCCCAGGTTCCTGTTCTGTGATTGGCACAAGGTATTGGATTTTAGTGGGCTTTTGTACGCTGGTCTGGGACCCTACTACCTATAACTGTTTTTTCCTGTGGCAAAACCATTCCCAGTTCCAAACTGCCAATTTCTAAATGGGTGTCTGAAACAGTTTATTTCTATGTTAGAGATTGCCATAAACACGTTGCCTCCTTTCAAAATGATTTATGCTGTGTTTAAAAGCTAGAAATTTACTCACATGATCTTTTCCTGTATAGCTAATATGTCAGCATGTTCCTTTGGAAGTCACACTGAAATATAAATGGACTAAAACTACCAATTGAAAAAAAAAACCTCCCATTTATTTGTCCTCTTCTTTCCTCAGATTTTCACTACTTCCTGAAATCTAGGTGAGCAAGTCTGAACTCTTTAAGTGGCATTGGATATTTCACCAATATCAAGTTCAATCAAACTTCAAAATCCACCTAATTCGTAGACACAGTGGGTTTTCTACTGTTTTCTCTGCCTTGGTACCTCTTCTGCTCTTCAGTTCAGCTGTTTTAGGAAATCAGGGGAAACACTAACCTATTGATGCAGGGTCACATTGGGAAGGAGCTGTTGATGGAGCCCAAGAGGGCTCATCAACTGAGAAGGGGTTGGTACTGCGTGGTGGAGACAAATGACAACGGTTTCTGGATGCATACATTTGATGGCTCTGATTCTTGACCTCATTCCATCTTTTGAAGCTTTTAAGAAGAGAATATGTCGTGTTTTTTTTTTTGAAATTGAGATACAACTGACATATAACATTGTATTAGTTTTAGGTATACAACACAATGATTTGATATACATATATAGAATATGTTCTTGTCACAAAGCAATAATCCATGAAGATATAGATGGAGCAATTCTACCAAAGAGAGTCACTTTTAGTCCTTTCAAAGAATTTCTATTGCCTCCCCCGGAGCAAATTCCTAGGTCTGGGGTGAATCAAAATGTCACTTGCCCATCTAAATACATAGCCAGAGGTCTAGTAATTTCTCATGAATAATTCAGTGAAGCCATCTGGGTTCCTGGTTGAGCTCAAAGATACTGGACTAGTAGACAAAAATAAATCTTCTTTCTCCTTTTACCTAACCATAATGGCAGCAAGTTTAAGAATGATAATATATCTGTTTCTTTCTAAACACGAAAATATATGAAGGGAAAGGTCTTTTCGATCTCTTTCCTTGAAAATCTAAGAAAATGAAGGAAGTTTATATCATCACTAGAACTGGAAGCTGTTTAGACGACTCCTAATTGTGCCCAGCATCCATTTTCCCTTCCCCTGTTAATAGTACCTTGATTCTCCTTTGGGGACTACCTCCTCACCTGTACTCATTAATGGAACTTGGGTAGGCCTGATCGTACTTCTGGTTCCAGGGGTGGCCCTGTGACCTAGTTCTGGCCAGTAAGAGTACTGCACATCTTTCTGGCCATGGGAGTTCAGAAGTGGACATGTGACCCAGGCTGAGTCAATAAGCCATTGACTGTTTTATTGAACACCAGTTCTAGGACTTCCTGGATGAACTGAGGGTGAGACAATCACTTTCTATAGAGTTGTTGGATTGCAGCTGCTGATGGCTGTCTTCCCACCATATGGGGGGAATCTCCTGAGAATGGTGCCTACAGATGGTTGCCTCTGATGGTTTTGTACTATTATTATTTTGTACTATTATTTACACATTCCATCTTAAATCTCTTTTTTAAGTTGGTTAGCATGATCTCAGCATCTTGTTCTCCCTCTCCTCTGACTGCAGAATTCACCAGATGTGTCTTTCATCGTCCAGACAGCTGTCAAGCACGTTCGCTCAAGTTGGTTCCCAGACCATCTTCAAAATAAGGTGAACGAATCTTCCAGAAGGTTTTCATTTATTCACCTAACCACCTCCTTTGTTCCCACCATCACCTACCTGAACCAATCCCCTTGCCAGAAAGTCATAGTACCATGTCTTTTACGACAGTGGAAACCAGCGTACCTCCTTCCCATTCATGTGTCCACAAACCCTACTTATAGAAAAACATTCTTCTAATTTAGCCTGAGAGTTAAAAACAGGAGGGAGGGGACGATATATGCCATGCAGCTCTTGAAAAAAGACAATAATAAAGGTGCTAAAATTTTTAGAAAACTCCAGAGCCATCCCATTTCCGAAATTACTTAGGATATTCATGCTGCTGTTAAATAAGCAGATAATCTTTATCTGCTAATAAAAAAACCAGCCTGTTGCCACAGGACTGTGACAGTCTTAACAAGTTTTACAAAAAACAAAATACCAGCAGATAACAGGTATTATGTTTTTTTTCTGGCAAATATTAACACTTCACAGCTAGCAGATCCTGCTTACTTAACGGGGCCTATAAAAACTCGCCAGGCCGTTCACTTGCAGCCATTGAAATTCTCTCAACTTGTTCTTTACAGCTTTTCAGAGCCTAGATGAGAAAACAGCCACAAAACAGACTGGCTGAAAAGATTTTTAAGGTCTCATGTCCATATTTACAAACCTTGCAATCTGTGTGTATTCATTTATTTTAACACAAATGAAGGGAATACATCAGGAATTCCTTTGGAAAAAGAAAAACACCAAATCTGAGAGAAAAAGAACAAAATATGTCAGCTGAGGCAACCCCCAAAGGGTCTTACAGCTTTCCCAGCACCCCTAACTGCCACCCTGCCTCCCGCGGAACCCACTGCTCTTTCTGAGCTCATTTAGAAGCTAGTACTCTCTACGCTATGGCATTCGTCACATACGTTCTTGTCCCTTTTTGTTCTGGCTTAGATGTCTGTATTCTTGGATAGACTGTGAGTTCCTCCAAGGTAGAGATAATATTATACTCTCGTTACCTACACCTGGCCTACTCTAAGAGTGAGCAAATATTTGTTACAGTTGAATAGGAGACACAGAGAAAGGAGAATGATGTGGGAGCAAGGGAAAACCCACGAAAGCAAGGAGTCTTCAGCTCTGGTCCCTGGGCAGCTGTGACGCTGGTGGTGAACCACCCACAAGATGGCCTGAAAAGGTCCAGAAAGTCCAAGGTGGGTCAAAGAAAGGATAGTAGTTCCATTGACAAAAATATATTTTCTTTTAAAAAATAAGCATAGATTATAATAATCTTTCAAGTGATTGCTTTCATCATCTTGGTTTTCAAGACTTTGTGAGCATTCTTATGTTCTTTCTGGCTTAATTTAAAACTAGTTACAAGGTAGTTATTAGGTAACTTTTCTTCCTAGTTTCCTTCTGGATAATCCAGCAGTTCCCCCAGGAGAGTGTGACTCAGAGAATACGTGTCAGGCCTCCCAAGCTGAGGTGCTGGACTTGGGGAGCCCTGAGTCCATGAAAGTATTTTTTGATGATGCTGGTCCATGTAATGATTTTGCTAGAGAAGATGAACTACTTTGGTGCTTACTGAAGTGATTGGAATCAATGCCCTATTTTTAAAATTGTGGGTCAGAAACCTTGAGAACCCCTGGAGAAGCACCTGTGGGCCCTCTCTTGGGCCCCCCTCACCCCTCCCCATCAGGGACCATCGATCAGATTTTAACAAGTGCCCTCAGTGATGCTGAAGACCAGCCTGATCCAGGAGCCACGGTCTCACAAAAGCTGCCTTGTTGGGTCTGGCTGACTGACAGGAATGAAATGTTAACTTTCTCAACTTGCTTTCCTAGATCTCTCCAAAAGCAGCAAGACAATGGTGTAATTTCTCAGGCCTACGCTGCACAAAAGATACAAGTGATTTTCCTTGGCTTGGGGAGAGGACAGGAAAGGATGCTGAGATCCTAATCCCTGTTTGGAGTATCTCTGTGATCACAAAGAGCTCGTCTTTTATGACAGTGCATTTCCCAAGCATTCCTCTGGGAAGCCTTAGTTCCCAACTGTCTGGGAAACGTAAAATCAGCCACTTTTGGCAAAGCTCTATACATCTGAGGATGGGAAACACAAATTAAAACAGAGATATGATACTTCTTCATTCACTGGATGGTATGGTTATACATTTGCTTGACTTAAAAATCAAACCCTTAAGATAGGGAGGACTTGGGGCCGGCCCCGTGGCTTAACGGTTAAGTGCGTGTGCTCCACTGCTGGCGGCCCGGGTTCGGATCCCCGGCGCGCACCGATGCACCGCTTCTCCGGCCATGCTGAGGCCGGGTCCCACATGCAGCAACTAGAAGGATGTGCAGCTATGACATACAACAATCTACTGGGGCTTTGGGGGGGAAAATAAATAAAATCTTTAAAAAAAAAAAAAAAGATAGGGAGGACTCGAGTGTAGAGTTATGCAGCTCTCAGGTTTGGGGAGGGTCAGGGGGAACTTTCAGTCTCATGAAGATTAGACATTTTCATCCCTTCAGCTTGATGTAAGGAGATCATATAAAATAAGGTGAAAACAGCCGGCCTGCTTAATCTAACATTACTAGTCCTATTTTGCTCATAGGCATTCATGGCCGTGTCGAGATGGAGGACTTTTCAATGCATGGACATGGTGTTCTGTCTGGGTTGTGGTTGAAACAACTCTCTTTTATTTTATTGCTATTTATTTATTTATTTATTTGTGAGGAAGATCAGCCCTGAGCTAACATCCATGCTAATCCTCCTCTTTTTGCTGAGGAAGACTGGCTCTGAGCTAACATCTATTGCCAATCCTCCTCCTTTTTCTCCCCAAAGCCCCAGTAGATAGTTGTATATCATAGCTGCACATCCTCCTAGTTGCTGTACGTGGGACGCGGCCTCAGCATGGCCGGAGAAGCGGTGCGTCGGTGGGCTCCCGGGATCCGAACCCAGGCTGCCAGTAAGGGAGCGCGTGCGCTTAACCGCTAAGCCATGGGGCCGGCCCCGCTTGTTTGTTTGATGGAGGGAGCAGAGCCTCACAGACTATCAAGTCTCTCATCAGTCAGTAAGCTGATTTCGACTAAGTTTCAAATGAAGTGAATTGTTATCTAAACGGTTATTCTGTGGAAATCTTTCTCTTCTGTTGCCGAGAATCTAAGCAACCAGGTGCCCATCGCTGTCCGTGCCATTCTGTTTAATCCTAACATCTGTAATAAAACCAACCAGTAGCTGCTTGCTCTGATCTGTAGTCACAGGAAGCCCATCTCTGGAAGGCGGTTTGGTTGGAGACCACCAACCCTTACTGCACATTTCCAATTTGTGTTTTTAAACTCCACCACCCAAGGACAACTCTACTGGGCCAACATGTCTTAGTTGCTCTGCACGGCAGTGGTGGATGCTGAAGCTGACTTTCAAACATGAGTGTAAAAGTGCTGGGTGTCACGCCTGAGAGGCCGCAGCACTGCAGTGAAAACGAGAGGGAACCAGCTCGGTCGCTGGACTCTCCTGTCCCAGCCCTGACCTTGTGAGCATAAATACGAGTGAAAATCAGGCAAGGAAACTCTCCTTTAATAGATTCGTCCTTCAAAAGAGCTGGTGTCGTTAGTGGCCACCAGGAGTAAGAGAGTTCCTTATGTGGTCAAAGAACAGCACCAAAACTGCAGTAGAGGGAGTGACCACCAGAGAGGGGTGTGAGTGCTGACTCCCACAGGGACACTCCTGTGACCACGTACAGCTCTGCTCCAGGAACGATGTTGGTATGGAGAGCTAACGTTTACCGAACACCAGCTCAGCCTCAGGCGCTACTCTAAGCACATGACATGTACTTTTAATCCAACTCTAAGCACCCTGCTCTGGGGCATCCTTGTGGATGCTCAAGAGGTAGGTGTATTTTGTACGTACAGCCTTGCCTTCTTGAAAAAGATAAGAGAATGAATCGTACTGTCCAGAAAAAAAAAACCAAATAAAATCTCTTTAGAGGCCACAATATTCTTATCTATTCCTGAATGTTGACGGGTTTGGCAAAGAGAACCCTCTAATACAAAAACCGCTTTTATCTCAAAATAAACATGATCTTAGTGTACCGGTAAGATCAGCAAAATGTGAATTGTTCAGATGCAATGTACAAACAATTGATATCTCTGAAGATAACCCCTCTGAAATTTATTTCTAATAATCATTTTGCAAACGAGAGATGGCTTATGTTGCATGGTCTGTTAGTGCTTGCCTGGATGTCTGAGACCCAAGAGGTGGAGGGCAAGGAGTAAGGCTCAGTAGATGATGAGAAAGATTCCTTGTCCTCCTTAAAATAGCTAACTTCTGCTTCACCCCAACAAGTTGGTATACAAGTCCAACAGGGAGTAAATATGAGAGCAATTAAAATTAGTGTGGTTTGATTTGTGTAAACAACTCCTGTTTACACAAATGGTGTAATGCTGTGGTTCAGGTAATGTTCATGTCTATGAAACCCAAGTAACCTAAACATAACTTGATATGTATAGAACATTCCTGGCCATGTTCTTCTGCTCTAAACTATCTCAGTAAACATTAAGTCAATCGCTGGAATCAGGCATGGGCTTACCCAGTGAAGGTCATAATCAGACGGCCTCGCTCTTCCTTCATCGTCCTCATACAAAGCAAAACCTTCCCTCCGAGCCTGATAGTATTCCTTCCGCAGCTTCTGGATGCGGTCAGTGCTTCCACTTGCAGAACGGCCACTAGGGGACATAATCAAACCCAGTTACACAATGTACAGCATCCTGGAAACTTGCTTTTGATCTTCTGATTCAAGGAGCTGACCTCCAAATTTGGAAGATCCAATAACGTCAGTCAAAGATGCTAGGAAAATTGTGAAATCAGTAATAAAAATGAACAAAAAACGGTCCTTATGTGCATACCTTTAGCTCCAAGGGTCAAGACATCTGACTTGGGGTTAATAAATGCCAGTTGAGTGAGAACGTAAGATAAGGTCCCTACCTCTTACAGCAATTAAAGGAGCCATCACTTTTCTAAAATAATCACATCCATAGAGTTTGGTTAAATTTTAACATGAGTAGCTCATTTTCTCAAGTAAGTATTGCCTATTTGAGACCAGTTGTTCGACCTGAAGATTGGATTTGACACAGAATTGGCATGACCCAGTGTTCACTTCAGTGATATTTATGAATTTTTCGAGTGGGAGGTGGGGTACAGGTCAATATATGGGCACAGCCAGGGCGTAGGAAAAGAGAAGAAGGTGGAAGCCATGCCAAGAATTAAAAAGAGAAATAAAAAGCTGGTGGTAGTCGAATGTGGCATCTTGGTTACTTGTCCAAGGTTCTCCTCTCTACTTTAGCCACTTCTTCCTCTCAGGAATCACCGCTTCTCCAGAGACTCACCCACCCAGCCCCAAACTGGTCAGCTAGTGGCTCCCTTTAGCTTGTCCAGCCATGTGCTGCATAATGACGTTTTGGTCAATGATGGACCGCATATATGATGGTGATCCCATAAGATTAGCACGACATAGCCTAGGTGTGTAGTAGGCTGTACCATCTAGGGTTGTGTAAGTGCACTCAATGATGTTTGCACAACGACCACATCGCCTAACGATGCATTTCTCAGAACGTGTCCCTACCATTATGATCATTTCAACAGAGCCAATACCATGTGAGACAACTCAGGGCCAGGGCCAGGAAACAAGGGGAGAATGACAGGCAGATCTTGACAGCTGTTCACCTTCTTCGGCTTGTCTAGGCATAACTGAGTGTCCCATTGTGCCAGACCTTCAGGTAAGACCTGGGAAGGTAAAAATGAACCATTCACAGTCCTTGTCTGCAAAAAGCACACGGTCTGGGAACTAGGGGCCTGGAAGAGATACAGAAGACTCCAATCTGCTGTGACAGGTGTGACAACAGAGGTCTGCACAGAGGTTGTGGAACGCAGACAGCCCAAACTCCGACAGGGTGAAAGCAGGCCACGGAAGATCATGGAAGTCTCCCTAGTGGAGGTGACACTTTAGCTGAGTCATGAAGGACGCACAGGTGTTCCAACAGCCAGACAAGTGAGCTGAGGAAATTCCAAGGAGAGGGAAGGGAACTGCAAAGGACAGAAACGAGAAAGCATCTTGCTCTGGGGGAACGCAGGTCAGTCAGCGGGGGCAAGCCGTGGTCCTCAGCACCTTTGGTCCTGCCTCACACACAACTCACGCGACATATGCTCTCTCCCTTCCCTCATTTAAGAAGCAAATTAGAATAAAAGTGAGTGCTGGTGACTTGAGGGATGTCTGGAATTTACTCTAATAAATGACAAAAGTACATCACTTGCAGATGTTGGTACTTTAACTCAATTCGTGACACCTTATTAACCGTAGCGACACTCGCGTCTCAAGGGCACGTGAGAGTCACTGCTCCGGTACAGGGTACGTGGGAGGGAGCAGGGAAGAGACAGGGAGAAACACAGGTAGGGGCCCCGCTGTGGAGAGCTGTACATGCCAAGAAGGTTCCCAACCATCACAGCTGAGTTTCAAGTTTAATTGGAGCATCTGATAAAAGGCGACATCTGAGGGCAATAGAAAGAGGTCTACTGCTATTTTGTTCAAACATTTAAAAATTATACTTGTAAACTATAAAAACAACATGGGGAGGAAACATCTTTTGGAGGAAAAGCATTCTTCCCAAGCTAGACTGTAGCTAACTGAAGCAGGACCACGTGTGGGTGTCTCAGACCTTGCTGCAGAGTTAGCGCAGGGCCCTGGGCCTCCTACACACCCTCGCCCTCGACGACAAGCAGCGAATGCCTTTGATTAAGAAAAGACAAACCTGTATGGATCAATACCTTTATTTTTCTTCATACGTATTTAAAAACTCTCAAAACAGTTCTAACTCTGTTTCTTTACCATGCTTTTTTTTAAATAAAAGTTTACCTCCAGCACTTCGAAAAGATAATAATAATAAAAAAAAGAAGGCCTGATACGCTTTTCTGAACAACGGGAAGTGGGGAAACAGCACAGCTTGGTTCTGAACAGCTTCCTTGCTCCTGAGTACTCTGAGCTGACTGTGGTTCTTGTATCCGACGGGCAGGCTTCTGCCGACTCCGTGAACGTGTGAGCCGCTCAAACTCACAGATGAGTTCAATCAACACGATGCAAACATCGCATACATAATCTATTAGTTTACCCAAAGAAACTGCAGCACTGAATTCAAGCAGAATGAAATCATCGTAATAAAGAAAAAAAGAAAACCGATAAGGCACTGTTTTAAAAAACCCCACAATTTTGCTACATTTGTGGTGGGAAAAAAAATCATACTCAGACTGTAAACTATTCTTCCATATGCCTATAAATACATAAATTCAAAAATATGGGTTTGATCAGATTTCAGTTCTCAAGTAGAGGGAACGGGGCAAGAATACAAAATTAGCTGTTTAGGATTCAGAAAATCCCTTATGGCTGACAGGAACATGACTATTTACCTGGAAAAGAAATCTGGCCTCAGAGAAAAAAACAGGAAAAAAGTCTAGAAAGTCATGGACCATCTAAGTGCAAAACATGCTGCATGTTCTCCCTTGTGTGAATATTTTAAAGACATGGGACACTGTGCAAACCTCTCACGATAACCCAGACTACATCTCAGCTTTGACTCTTCTTTTTTTCTCTCCAACCCTCATTCTACTTTTAGTACCTGTTTCAGATTTTTCCCAAGTAGGTGTTTTATATAATAAAATTAGGAATAACAAATTCTAATTTCACTTTTCAGCTCTTCTTTGCAGAGAATACGTACAAGGTTACCACCAAATCAATAAAAATGATATACACAGCTATTGTAAACAAAGCAGTTAATTGATTCCATTTTGTGTTGAAGATGTAGAAACTTGGCAAAGAACATAAAAATACCTTTGTCATAATAGCAGCAATAGTCACAATAGTTATAATTTATAGAATACTTACATAGCAAGTATATCAATACAGACTTCTACTTACTCCACTTTCTGCCCAGAGCAGACATCGCTAATCAATTACAGCATTCTTTCCCAATGATCCTAGACATGGCCTTAGAATCCTTCTCAATGGAGAACCTCCGAAAGCCACTACTAATCCATAGGACCTGGCGCTTAAGTTTATTTTTAATTCCTGTGTAACAGCTGCTATAAATATCTCAAAATATCAAGTGAATATTGAGACAGGTTTATTGTTCTGCTCCATTGAGACGAGGAATCTGGGGTTCACAGCTAGGAGGTGATGAGCAAGGTCTGTCTGACTGCAGAGACTCCTCTCTCCAGCATTGCATACTACCCCCCAACCTGCGTCCCCTCCTTCATCTTATTTATCTCTTAGAGACTGTGTCCTCTAGCAACATATTGGGCCAGAAGGAAAGTCAAGGCTAGCCTTGAGCCTGAGGACTACTGTTTCGTTTCCCAGTTTACATTATCTGTCCTACTTTCCTGGCTTTACAGAACTTAGCAGAAGAGATTCTAAGGGATCTTTTGCCTGATAGCTTCAGAAGTGACATCAGATTATGAGGTAACTCAAATACTCTTGCAACCACATAAAATCAGGCAAAGTGTCAACAGCCCCATCTCTAAGTTGCTAGCTAGAAAATTAGGCTTTCTGTATTATTCATTCACTGGATAAAGTAAAGGTTAGCCACTCTTTAAAAGTCCCTATTACATACAGCTGTATCCATATGTAAGTGATTAATGCCACTCCTACACTTTGAATGTGCTGAAATTTTTTGTTAAATTAATTCAAGCAGTATAACACAACAGAGTTATATTGTAGTGATTTCTTGTAAATTATACTGCCTGTGCCTTCAAAGGCAGATGCACAGTTGAACAGGCTCTTCGTATACCACTTCACAGCCGGACAGAGTTTGAAGTTGTAATAGGGTTCAGAAACCCTCGTCACCTTCTTCAGGGCCACCTGTAGTAATATCTTCCCAGATGCAATAAACATCACAGGAAGGCATTATCTGCTCCTCTGGAATCGAACCTTATCCTTCCCAGTTCATAATTACCTCACCTGAAGTACATCTTAGAATGAGTGTTCATTTGCGCTGCCATCGTCTCCTCCCACGACGGCGGCAGGCTGGAGAAAGGAAACTCACGTGGATTCAGCTTCTCTGGTGCCCTAAGCATAATACTGATGCTCTGCTTTCTTCATCTCATTTAATCCTCAATCAAATTGGTGAGGATGACATCGTTATTGACATTTCACAGACGAGTCCACTGAGGCTCAGAGAAGTAGCACAATCAGTGAATGTGGACCAGGAGGTGTGTGACCCCAAAACCAGTGTTATTTCTACCACATCACGTTGCCCTGAGAAAGGCATTAAAACACAGCAGGCACTTTGGAGCAACAGCACGGGCCTCTCCAGGGAGATGGAATCTAGCAGAGCATGTTTACAGCCTACCTTTTGATATTCTTTTATTTGCACAGATCTTTGCAATAAAAATAGAAGTAGCCAAAGTAATATAAATACATGCAATGAAGTCTGTATCCATTAAAGAATGATGTTGGAGCAATTGCAGACTGAGATTTCTGGGTAATTAATATTACATCTCCAACAGGCTTATGTGGGAAACCGAATGGAGTGCAAAAGAGAATCAACATATGACAGAGATCCCATATGAAAGAGAAAGAAACTCTGGATCAAGAGCAGACTGAGAGGCAGCCAGGGCTGCTCCTGGTCAAGTTCCTCACTGACTGCATGAGAGGGAGCTGGTCACTGCCAACGAACTGTTGCCGGATCTGTGAATTAATCCACGATGACTTTGTGTGCGTGCCTACGTGGGCATGTATGTAAATACATGCACCCTAACTATGATTAAATTGTATGTAGTTAATTCCAAAGAGCCGGGTCATTTTCAGAGAGCCTCGAGACCTGCCCTTCACTCCGAAGGAGAAGGGTTTGCCTTTGGTGAGTCCAGACCTCATTTGTAGGTCCAGCCTGCGGTCCAGATTTGGTGATGCGGTTAAGAAACAGTCTTTATAGAATGGACCCTGAACAGGAATATTCCTACCTGGATGTGATAATCCTTACAAACTCACTGAATACAACTATTTAAATTAGGTGACTGCATGTCAACAAGAATCAGTGGAACGGGGTGTGTTTTCATGTTTGGGGTTTGATAGATTCTTTATTTTTCATGAAGTTACTGTAAAAATGTTATTTTGATGCTTACCATAAAATTTTTAATTATATACATGTGGTTTTAATCTTCCTATACTTACAAAAGCGTGGAATTTTAAAAGTTTTCTCAAAAAGGGTTAGCCTCTTGAAAGATACAGAATGAAGAAAAATATCTCTACACCCTTTAAGAATACCAAGATGCTATTCTTTTCCTGCCCCTCCCATGGGAAGGCCTGTTTGTTTTTGTCTTTTTGCATTTAAGGACCTGAAAATCATCATAGTTTTAAACTTCAAATTTAGCAGTACTGTATTTCTGCCTTAGAAGAGAGGACATTTTTTTTTTTTTTTCAAAGTAGGAACAGAGCTCTCATAGTACCTGAGATTCTGTGGCATTTACATTCTTGATAACATAAATATAATAAAGCCTAAGTGTCTACATGCAATCTTATCTTATTAATTTTACTTTAAATTCCAAACTAGGTTCCAGAAAAGAATATTCAGCAGAAGACAGATAGTCATGGAATCAACTGTTACTTATTTTCTGTTGGTGATAAAGATTTCTGTCAAATAAAAATTTTGAGAGATTCTTATAAATGCACTTAGGACCATTAATTCAAAAGCATTTTGAAGATTTACAGAAACTATAGCCCAACAGCACTTACACTAATACTCTACAGATTTAACATTCCATAGTGAAAATACATTTATATAGTCTGCCTATATATACTAAAGGAGATTTAATAATAAATAATGGCTTTTATGAGGCTTAACTCTACAGAGTTCTTCAAATGATATTTTGTCCTAACAGGTCTGAAAATTATCCAGTGTAAATATCCAGTGAAAATTATGATTATGTAAATTCTCTATCTTTCGCCTGCTGCTAACTTCTTATAAAGAATATCTATTTTTTCAAAGGTACATTGACAAGTAAGATTTTTCACAGTTTAGTCCAGTGCAATTTTGGGACCTATTGCTGACTACCCACGAACAACATTTGGGAATTCTTCTAATTTCTTCCCAAATTCACCATCACTACTTATGATGGTGGCCCCCATTACAAATTATTCAATTATTTTTGATAAAAAAATTCTCCTAATAACAAGAATATATCTTTCCTCACATTGACATTTAATTTCTATCAGGTTTAAGTTATCTTGCCGATAAAAACAATTACTCTAAATTAAGAACTCTTTGCTTACTACGACTGCCTAAAAATTCCTGTAGTAAGAGTAATGAGTTTAGAGAAAGGATGAATAATAACATTAACAGATGAAACTAATTTTTCATGTCCAGAACCTCCCTTTATTTCTAGGACTACTTTTTTCTTTTTTCTGAGGAAGATCAGCCCTGTGCTAACATCTGCCAATCCTCCTCTTTTTTTGCTGAGGAAGACTGGCCCTGGGCTAGCATTCGTGCCCATCTTCTTCCACTTTATATGGGACGTGCCACAGCATGGCCTGACAAGCGGTGCGTGGGTGCGAGCCCGGGATCTGAACCAGCGAGCCCCGGGCCACCGCAGCAGAGCACTCGCACTTAACCGCTTGTGCCACCGGGTCGCCTGGTAGGACTACTTTTGTGGATTATCTCTGACATTATACTTCCTCTCAGTAAGTGAAGAAACAATGCTTAGACATCATAAGGGAATATTCAAGTCACATAGAAAATTGGTGGCTGAATCTGAGGAAAAACTATGCTCTGTGCTAATACATAATTTTAGGAAGTATGTTTTTGTGTAAATTTCTAAGGGTTTAACAAAATTACTCTTTATGTGAGGATCCTGTACGGGAGCTGAAGAACTGGTCAGAGAGGTTGATATGCAGGTAGCGTCAGAGAGAAGGAAAAAACCCACAAAGTGCAATGATGTGTCAGCTCAGCCTATAATCCTGAATGTAGTCCTTCCCTGGCCATCCTGACGCTGCTGCCTGTGGCATCCTGACCTAAGACGCAACAATCTGACCACATGACCTGGCTTACCTGGGCTCCTGACTTTGCCATGGCAACCTGAGTCTGACTTTTTGTCTTTCTCAGCATGATTCCTGCTTTCAGCATCTGCTTCCTTTGGGATCCTTGTCTTGGTATTTCCATCCCTAGCTTGGTGAACTGACCCTCTGACTCCTACAGCTTGAAGATTTGTCTCGGAAATCTTAACCCTGGACTGGACCTTAACCCCAGTGAATCAAGCCGTAGTGGAAATAAAGGCCCCCTTCCCTTGGCACTTTTGATTGGTAAGCATTTCCACTCACACCACGAACCACAGCTGCCATTTACCATTGAAAAGTAATCTCACTGACATACGAAGGGCAACTTTCTCCCATGTGATTGATGGTTGTGACTGAATCTCACCAGATCAATGTCACCTCCTCTTCTGATAAAAGGCATCAGTTCTACCTTTGCTCTTTATCACTTGAGACAATGCAAGGCCCCTCTCTAATCAGAGCATCTTGCTTCTCTATCTACATTTCTAGCAAAGGTGGAAATTCCTTAGGAGTGACACTGATGGTATTATTTACAGTTCAACAACACAAGTTATTATTCACAGCTTCAACTCACCATTATAAGCCTGTAACACATAACCGCATTATTCTGATACTGTACAATGACCTTCTGGCTGTGTTTAAATTTCAGAAGCCGGTTCTGCCATTAGTCATAAAATATCCATTTGAGTTATTCGTATTTTGAGTAGTATTCTGATATATTTCCTCCAACACAGTGCAGTGTTTTTGAGCCTTAAGTAATTTACACAAATACTGGACACATTCAAAGTTATGTATGAGCACATGATACATATTGTCTTGGGACATTTTGCCAATTTTATTAAGAAGACAAAGTATGTGGGGGTCACAGAAGGAATTTATCAAGTGTTTCATATGGTAATTTTTGTTTCTTAAGAAAGATTTTAAAATATAGTTGAAAAGTTCACACCGGATGGCAGAAAAATTAGCCCTGCATTTCTACTCTACGTCTCTGCAAAACAAGCACACAGAGATGCAAAGAAAAACAGCTTTGGACCAATTTGGAACTGTGTATACTCTGTGTCTGCTGTTAAAGACGCTAAATGAACCATGCTCTGTATTCTAATTCACATAGTTACGGCTGATCTTACATGGCTAAAGTAGAGTGACATTGCCTCACATCTGCATTTAACTGATGCACCAAATATTTGAGCTTAGACAAAAATGGGGACTGGGGCAGATAGCAGTTTAAGCAGTGATAGTGTTCCCATTGGCCATTCCGTGTAATGACCATATGCCCCCGGACATGAACTAGGTTGGTTTCCCTCGGTTGGTGTCAGTTCCTAAGTGTCTCTCAAAATATAAACGTTACTTTGTGCTGAAGATGATTCCAGTGTTTCCAGATATGCATTACTTGTGCAACATGGCCCCTTATATGCAAGCCAACACCTTCAGCTGGTGCTCAGCCAAGGGAAGGGTCCTCTGATGCGGTGCTAAAGGAAAGTGTCCGGTGGCTTTAGTGAGAGGCTATAGGCAGGGTCCACTATGGCATTCTCCTAAAGTATTTTTCAAGGTTAATTCTGACAATACACAATTTTGTCTCATGTAATGGCTTTAGAAACTAATCTTAAGACATGATTCCACATGGAACATCACAAGTTTTCTCAGTTTTATAGTCCAAAATAAAATTAGCAAAATCTTGATAAAAAGGTAAATGGAAGAAATCTACAAAATTTGTATTATTTAACTCATTATTTGTATTATTTAACTCATTCATGTTCTTGAGCTGAACAAAAGATGGTTTAAGGAGAAACAAATTTTTGTTGCTTATACAGTACTTGAGCAAATAAATAACATTACACACACACCTTCTCAAAGAAATTCTCACCAACAATTGCAGGACTTGCAAGATAAAATTATCATTTTCTAGGCTTAAGTCAAACACAGCTTGAGTTTTAAGAATATATATCTGACATTTAGATGTGGATTAAACTTTCAGGGTCAATTCTGGGAAAAATAAGCCTTTGTGGGCTGCAGCCCATAAAACCTTGGGAATTTCCTAAGCCTCCGTGAAATCCCTCTTCCTCAGAGGAAACAACACAGAAGTTCTTCTTCTCCCAGGGGATTGTGGAAGGCCATGAAAGGCCACTGATTCCCAACAGCTGGACACCTAGACCTTTCTTTTTAGATAATAAGAAAATAATGCCTAATTGACTCCAAAATTTTAAGAGAAAATAAGGAGATTCTAAATAATGTAGTGCATGATGGTGGTTTTTTATTTACAAGATTCTATCTGTCAGGGTAGGCTAGGCATGCTGTGGTAATCAAATGTCAATAGATGAAAACAGTCATTTCTTACATAGAAAGGCTTTTTTTTTTCCTTCTAATGGAGGAGGTTAGGAAAATAATAAAAGTGATAAAAATATTTAAGAAAAAGAACAAATTTTTCAAGGGAAAGAAGCTAAAGATTGTAATTAGGAGCTAATCATTAAATGTGAGGAGACAAAGCCTTTTAAATACATCTGATCGTCAACTGGCCCTTATCTTAGTCCTACTGAAGGGACAGATAATAAATTGTCCAACACCCAGAAAGGGTGCATAGGTCACACAGGTGTGTGACTGTAGGACAGATCTTGATTACCACATATATGGTGCTAACTCATACTAGCTGGTAAACAGAGTTCTACATGCGGTATTCTGATATGATTAGCATAAAAGCAATGAAGTCCAAGAATTTATTAAGAACATGTTTTGATGTTACCTTAATTCCTTCCATTCCTTTTACACCTTCTGCATGAATGCTGAGCTCATCAGCGGTTTTAAATGGGGTTATAACAATTACCCAATCCAAACATATTCTCAACTCCAAAGAGCCACGGGAAAAGTTAACAAATACTTAGGTCCCAAGGGTGTCAACTCCCAGAACACCGCATGGCCCTCACTTGCCTGGGTGTAAACTGAGCTCAGGTGACCCCGTGACCTCACGCTGACCTTCTGACCCCAGGGATCTACGGCAGAGAGGCAGCTTATATTATCATCTCCTATGGATTGTTTCAGTTGTTTTAAAAAGTTGCTTAGATTCTTTCAAATCCTTTCTAGGAGAATGGCAGTTTGCTTTTCAGAACAGACTAGAAAGTAATAAACTGGTATCAAACTTAGATCATCAACTGTTTTTAAGAAAGTTTTACAATAACCTTCTGAATGTTTTCAGATGTGTATATTTGTTTAAACTTTTATTTATTTATTCTTAAATATTGCCGTGTCCCTGGCCCTGGTGATGGAAAGGTGATTAAGACCCAGAACCTGATCCCCAGGGATTTCAGTCTTGTGGGGGGAGATGGAGATATAAATAAATGATTACAGTGCAATGTGGCAATTATTATGAGGTAGTATCATGAAGGATAATGAGTCCTGCAGTCCCTCAGAGGAGAGGGCGATTAGCTGTGCCTGGAAGACCAGGCAAGGCCACACGAGGAAAAGGAGAGCAAGGCTAAAGAGGGAGTGATGGGGCGATGGGGCACACCAGCGGAAGAAATGTCACATGTCAAGAGGTGGCAACATGACAGGGCACATGGTCAGGCATGGCGGACGTATGGGAGCGGGTAGAGAGATCCTGGAAAATGAAGCCAGTAGGACTTGTACAGCTCCATATGCCAATCTTTGCAAAAGGGACGATGATGTGGACTCATTGGAGGATTTTAACTAGGGCAGAACCATCACCAGAATTATTCTTTACATTGGATAACTCCATGTGACCCTTACTTTCTCTGACCACACATATCACAGCCTAGGAAAGGAACCAGTTGTCTTCTTTGAGTCTTCTTGCACTTATATCCAGTGATTTCTTGGGTGTGTACACAGTTCAAGCTAAATGGTTGACCAAATCATTAGCAAAAGTCACCTTCTGTTTCTATTTCCCCACTAGTTGGACACTGTACCTGGAGGACCACTTTAGTTCAAGGCAATGGGACACTGAGACTTTCTTTCACTTTGAAATATGAACACTTTCTATACCGAGAGTGCTTGTTTAACCATTAACTGGTGATGAAGCATGACGCATCGTTAATATAGTGATAAATTTCCCATTAGGAACAGGGCCCCGGCTGCTAAATCAGAGGGCAAAAAGTTAAAAAAACAAAACTAAACTAATGAAACCAACCCATTATGGGTTGACAAAGACTTTTATTTTCACTGGCACTTTAAGGGAAAGTAGTCACAGAACCTTAATTAATAAATAGCCATTGCTCCATTCAGGCAAGGTAATGGTAGTGCCTGGGTATCTGCCAGGGAACTATTTGTAGCTGTCTTCTTGATCCGAAAAGTGAATGAGTCGTCGACTATCAAAGAAGAGGGAAAATTAGGCACTATGTTGCCGACAATTGAATTCTATGAATAACCCATGGTGAAAATGAATAAAAAACATGCCTTCCTTCAGCTCTCAGTAGCCTCTCGACAGTGTGACAGTTGCTAGTTTTTTCAATAAACATGATGTCAATTATGCCTTTTATCCATCATGGTGAAGTCATGTGTGGGGAATAACTGAGGATTTTTTTTTTTTTTTTGGCACTTGATAGAACAATGCTTTTCCGTTTTATTTATATCATGCTGAGGCAAAGCAGCTGTCTGATTTGTAAACTATACATTGCATCAACATTCATTCTTTCTTATTTCTTCCCTGGTTCCAACAGCTTTATTAGCAACAGCATTTTAGCTCTCAATTATCTGCAGAAATAGGATGTTTGGAAGAATATGAAAAATAGACACTACAGATGATTTGGAAAACTCTCATTTAAACCAATAACTTTAGTTTCTTTCCCAACAAGTGTTTTTTCCCCAGAGCTGTAAACAATCCCCCAATTAATTGACTTAAGTTTCACATTCTTTTCCAGGCCCAGCCCCTTGTTTGGCTAAGATGCTAACGAGCAAGAAAAGGCCAAAAGGCAGGCAGGGCCTAGAAAAACAGACGAGCCGCAGAGACTCAGATGGGAAACAGCATTTGGATGGTTGAGAGTTAATGACCCAGGAAACATCCCCCTAAAGATTTTACTGTGTTCCTAGAGAAATAGAACTTTTCAGATTAAAAAGTAACAGGTATTAGTTTTCTAAGTGGATAAACTGAAAGCAAAATGCCATGTGGGGCACAGTTAGAGAATTAATGAGTATTCACACATCCAGCTAAGAGGAGCTTTGGGGCGACTGTGGTTATTTTCTGAATTCTGCTATTTGTCATGAACTTTACTACTATTCATTCCACTAACAACTATTTTTTTCTCCCTATTTGCAGATACATTAAGTATAGTCATTCAGATGTCATCAGTTCACCATTTGCTAAGGAAATTTAATGTTGAATGGCATTGCACTATTTTGTGCATTCCACATTAAGATGACAGAAGGAGGTATGGCGTTTTCTTTGAGATAGTTCCTATTCTACAAAACAATCATCTTTTATTCAAGTGTAAACAAGCCCACTAGCTAGAAGCTCCCCCCCCCACCAACTTCTACATAAAATACAAGCCACAAGGCTTAAACTGAATCACTATAGTATTTCTTTATGTATTACTTACCTTGACTTTTTTTTTAACTGAATGCTATTGTATTCTAAATTTATAATCTACAAAAAAAGGGAATTATTTCCTCTTCTTCAAAGAAGCTTTTTAATACTGTCTCCAAAATATCTGGGGAATTGGAGGGAGCAAAAGGAGAGTGGGGAGGGAGTAGGAGCCAAAGAAAAGAGCTAATGGTCAAAACGCATCCTCATAATAAAATGAGCTTCTTAATGGCCGCTCACACAGGAATAACATTAATTCAGTATTAGGACTTTCACTGGAAAAATATGAATGTAATTTATCTTTTTAACTGTCAGCTGCATTTCTAAAGCTCTGAAGTCTGCAGCTTCCAGGGGCCTTTTGTCTTTCTGCCATGGCAGGAATATCTTGGACAGCTGTAAGAGCTTTCTAAGCTATCTTTCTCAAAATCCATTAGCTAATTCAAGGAACCTAATTAGAGCTGCCATTTTGATGGAGCATACTGAATGCTCAGTACAAACTAGTAACACCATCGATGTTTATTAGAAATCACAAAACCCAAAGTGCTCCATTCCCTATGAATATTAATGGAAATGCAGCAAACAAAATATTTATTAAAACATATGCTTAATACCATCAAGGTTTACAGACAGATATTGAAAGGGAGAGAGAGAGGCGCACTCTGGAATTTGAAGGCATGTGCCCATGGACACACAATAAACCAAGATTTATATTTAAGCAGCATGTAATCATTATTTGTATGCCCCTCCCACTTGTCTCCCTCGGTTTTGCACCCTGGAATTCAGCAGCTCACAGCTGGGATGACAGATGTAAGTCCAGAGGATTCTGAAGAAGGGGGTGGAGGGAACCATTTTTTTTTTTTTTTTGTTAAACAGCTGCTGAGTGCCACAAATTTTTGTCAGTGGGGAAACAAGTCTTGCTTCTCTATAAAACCAGCAGCCTGATGACGTCAGTACTTTCCACCCTCATCTAAATGAGGGTGTCACCAAATTAATCCAACTAGCTATTATCCCAGGGACTCACCCTGGGAGGGTTTCTGCCCCGGATCAAGTGGTGCCCGAGGCTGGTCGTAACCCTGCTGTTAGCAGACGGCCCACCACCCCGTCAGTACCAGCGCAGCAGACGCATGTGCTCATGCGGAGGAAGACTCCCGCCTCTCTTCTCTCAGCAGCACTGAAAGGACCTTTGTGAAGTGTTCTGTCCAAAGCCCCACCCCTCCCTCAAGCTGTGGCCTCCTGTCTCTCTCCTCCTTTTCATCAAACTTTTAAAAAGAACCGCCTGTTGTCTCCTTTTGTCCTCTGCCATCCTCTTCTCTGGGCTGATGACAATCTGGTTTGCACCTTCTCCACTGCCAAATCTGCTCTCTGCAGGCAACAGACCCCAACCCCTCTGCAGGGCTGGACACTGGACTCAACCTCCTTGCAAGTCTCTCTGTTGCTTCCTACTTCTTCAATCTCATTGTCTGTTTCCTTCCATGCCCCTCCCACTCTTCTCTAAACACAGGCCTTCTCTAAGATCCTCTGACAGCTTCTCCTCCATATTTCCACTCTTGGGGACACTGTTTACTCCTAGGGCTTTAATTATCATATTCCTTCTCGTGTCCACTATTTACTTATCCGTCCATTCAGCAGATGATCCCCAGAGTGCCTCTCACGGGGCAAGTCCTCCACACAGCCTGCCTATGTCAAGATGTACACCTCTACCTGTGACACCTCGAGGGAGCTCCAAGGACCACACTTGGTCCTTGCTCCTTGTTTGCACCTGAAAGTTACCCACATCTTACACTCAACTTGTCCAGAAACAATCTCCTCACCTCTCCCCTAAAATCTACTTTCCCTCCTGCCTTCCTGGCCTTTTAATTGCTTCTGCATGCTCACCAAGGCTTGAAACAATGATTAGCATTCAGAGCACAGGCTCCAGAGCGGACTGCCTGAGTTCAAATCCTGGGTCTGCCTCTTCCCTTCTCCCTACCTGGGGAGTTATGTAACCTCTCTATCTGTGGAGTGAGGATAATGGTAGTAAGACCTCAGAGGGTTGTTTTGAGGATTAAATGAGCTATTACATTTAAAGCAGTTAGAATAGTTCCTGGCACATATAAGGATTCAATAAGCAAGCTGCTACTGTTATCATTTAAATTATCTTATTTTATATCATTGTTGACTTCTTTTCTGCCAAATATTCTACATCCAGTCAGTTGTAATCAGTTGCCTCTAGCACTGTGTCTTCCCGTGCATTCCTTCCTCCATGAGCCTCGTTCATACACTCATTGTTTGGACCATGACAACAGCTTGGCAACCAGTCTCTCCACGCCTGACTCCGTTCCAACCTGTGGCTATATTAGCCTTCGCAAGGTCCAGCTCTGCTCATGTCATTCTCCTGCTCTCGAAACCTCTCTGCTCTCTCCCCATGGCCTACACCTCCAACCCAGCCTCCTCCTCTCGCCCCACTCACTGTCTAGTCTCCAGTGAAACTTTTATTGTTGCCTAAACTGACCCGCAGCTTTCACCACACCCCCTCCTCCACGCCTTTGTCCACACCACCTCTTCCACCTGTAATTCTTCCCCTTATTTTTAAACAGTATAATTAAGACGATATCAATCTTTACTTTAAACACACCCACTGCCTTGTCACTACATGTAGCCTGAGTCGCACACCGCCCCCACAGTCCACATGGGCTCTGCTCACTGAAGGCCCCTGCTGCCCTCTCCCTCACCACTGACCATCCTCTGCTGGGCTCAGCAGCTTCTGCCTTCCTTTCCCCTGCTCCTTGGACAGCCCAAGCTTGTCACAGCCCCAGCAGTCTGTAATTGCTGTTCCTTCTGCCTGAAACACTCTGCTACAAGTGTTGTCAGGGGAGCCTTCCCCGGCCACCTCATCTGAAGACCATTCAAGTCAGCCTGTACCCAGCCAGCCTGTTCTTTCCCTCATTACACTGATCACACCGTGAATACATCGTCAGTATTGATTTGTTCACTGATGTCTGTCTGCCCACCTCCATAGACCACAAGATGTGTGAGAGCAGGGACCCCACGTGTCCTGTTCACAGCTGTCATTCCAGTGTCCATGCCTGGCACATTAACTAGAGAATGACTATCTGTGAAATCCTTCAAGATTCTTACCTTCATTCAGCAAATATTTATTGAGCACCTACTATTCACTAGCAACTGTTCTAGGCCCTGGAATATAGGGGGAGCACAAGACACACCACCTCGTGGCCTTATGTTCTAGTGGGGGGTGAGACAAAACACAAACCAATGGAAAAAGATATCAAGCCGTGGTTAAGTGCCACCGAGATTCTCAAACTACAATATGTGATAAGATGGTGACTGGGTGGCTACTTTAGACGGAGTAGTCAAGAAAGGCCTCTGTTTTAAGCTAAGGTCTACATTCTAAGAAGGAACCACCCAGAAGCCCATCTGTGAAGAGCATTCCAGAGGGAGAAGACAGCTAAAGCCAAAGCCCTAAGGAGGGAATGAGTGTGACGAGTCAGACAGAAAGGGACAGAAAGAAGTGCATGTGGTTGGAGCTTGGTGCTGAAGGGACGGAGGGTTAGTGCCGAGGTCCCGAAGACAGGCAAGACCGAGTCCACACAAGCTGTGCAGGACCTGGTAAGATCTCTGGATTTTACTCCAGGTAAAATGAGATGATGTTAGAAGATTCCAAACCAGGAAGAAACATGACCTAATTTAAATATTTAGAAGACAATTCCGGCTTTTCTGTGGAAGGCAGAATAGACGTTGTTGGAGAAGTGCAAGTGAGAAATGATGGTGGACTGGCCTCGGTGGTGGTCATGAAGGCGGGGAGAAATAGATGAACTCAGGAGCATTTTGTTCCAAGCACAGGATGTTCAATGAACCTTTTCTGGCAGAAAGCAGTCTTTCCTGCCTTGGAATCCCCACAGTACTTTGCACTTTTATATGGCCTTTACCTTTCTCTTCGTGGCATAATGATAATCATATGTTTCATATAGTTTGAATCTTTGTTTAATCCCCAACCATTAGTGGCAAAGCAATGTGAGGAGTTTAATCATTCTTGTGTCTTCCGTGGAACTTGGTACATGCCCTCACCTAGGATGTATTCAATAAACAGCTTTTTGTGAGAGTTGAAAACAAGAAAGTGATTTAAGAAAGTGTGCAATGAGAAGCGGGAAGGACGATGAGGGAAACGTGGTGCTATTTAAGGTGAGGAAGGGCGCATGCATGGGGCGGGGAGTCTACGGGGGAGGGCGTAGGGCCACAACCACTCCGCCACACCTTTAGCTGCCGCCTGGAGGATGCAGCCTTTGTATTTCTCCTTCCCAGGCTCATAAGCTGAACACTCCAAGTACATGCCTAATGGTTTTGTGCAAGCTACTCTGCCATTTCTAGGTATTGCATAGATAGATCATGATTTAAAGAAATTTCTGCAAGTTTTTGAAGTTCCCTCCATTGCATCACATTTTCATGGCCTCCTGTTTTCAGCCAGCAATTGCTATGACATGTTGGTGCCATCCACTCTCATGAGAATTGTCTAGCAAAGCAGCAGTGCACTGGGCTTATTAATGCTCATGGAATAGACATGTGCTGAAACGAATGGTGTTAGTGGAAACCTCTTCCAGGCTATTTCATACTAAATATAGCACGCACACTTCCAGATGAAACTGTCCGGAAACAGAATGTTCAAGCTCACACACTTTGGAGCGGGTAGGTTAGCCCCATTTGCTCAACTTTAGCTTTGAATTAAATTTAGTTCCTCATCTTTATTAGAACCTAACCGCCAAACAGCACTCTACTTTGATTAATAAAGTTTTCTAATAAGCATATCACTCTCTAGCACTCTGCCAAGGTAGCTAAAATCTTGAGCAGGGATGAAGGGAGAACTGCCAAATGGAAATACTGCATTCCACCTCCACTAAAATCAAAAGCATTCTCCCTGCAAGTCAAGTCCAGCTCTGGTAAAAGAAAAGGGACTATGATGTTAGAAATGGGGTACGGTCACTGCCTATGAAGTCCGTCCAGCAGAACTCAGCACTCCACCTGAGGCTCCAGGCTAATTCAGAATCCAACAACCCACATTTTGAACTGCTCCAATTAATATTTTCAGGATAAAGGGTGGACCTAGTAAAGGGGCTGACGGACTAGGGAAAAAGGACACATGGGTAGGCTTTTTCAGGGTGAGTAGGAAGCCCTTAGTGCCCACCCATGGCTTCCAGGCTGAGACAAGAAATTCAACCTTAGTTTAGTTTAAGGCTTTGATCTCCAGTAAAACACAGATGGCGCTGGATGTCCGTCTCTGTAAGACATCATTCATCTGTATGTTGGTTAATGCTTTGTGGGTAAGTTTTGATGCCAGGAGGGAAAGCTGCAGAACCTGAGGGTCTGGAAGACCTGGTGGGGGGTTGGGTGTGGTGGAGTGGGGCTTCACAAACTGAACCCCTCCTTGTTCCATAGTCCTCTCCAAGTCTAGCCCTGGGTTGGGATATTAATGGTTCTGAAGACTGGTCATTGATAACCAAAAGGAGTTTACTGAGTGCCTACTGCATACAGAGTGCTGGCCTTCGTGCCAGCGTTCAGGAAGAAAATTTTGAAACTTCCCTCAAAGACACCCCAAAGCCGCTGCCATGTGTGTGATCTCACTGCTTCTGTCTCAGGAACACTGAGCTCCTGCAAACGCTCTCAGAGCTCATCAGTGGGGACTCAGGGGATCAGGTGGATGGCGTTTCCCACGCTGTACTGCTCTACACTGACATGTTAGGGACCATAACAATGGAATTCCTTTCTTTTGACCTCCGTAGACACAAGAGCAAGAGAGAGAGGCTAGCATCATGTGTTTTGTAAAGTGTTTTTTTTTTTTTTGTATTTATTTTTCCCCCAAAGCCCCAGTAGATAGTTGTATGTCATAGTTGCACATCCTTCCAGTTGCTGTATGTGGGACGCGGCCTCAGCATGGCCAGAGGAGCGGTGCGTCGGTGCGTGCCCGGGATCTGAACCCGGGCCGCCAGCAGCGGAGTGCGTGCACTTAACCACTGAGCCACGGGGCCGGCCCTTGTAAAGTGTTTTTACAGAGCAAGAGGCTGACAAGAAGGAAAGATGTCTGTTTACCTCTGGAATGCTTTTCAGCTGCAGTCATTTTATTGCTTTTGTTAAAACCAATGCCTCCAATTCCTTCACTGGAGACGTTGAGACATATTCCACAACTGCACACTTCAGGGCAACTGAGCATTACAAGAGGATCCATACAGTTGAGGTATGACTCAAATTTTGTGGGAGACAGCAGCTAGAATGGCAAAGGGAGCGAACCTATAAAAAATTCAGGAGTAATGTTTTACTCATCTTCTACTCTGTACCAAAGAGAATATTCACAGAGTTGCTCTAAAAATATACAAGCCAGACTCAGCGTCGGTGCGCTTATCCTCTCATAAAATACTTTAGATAACTAATTATGTAATGACCCGAAGCCTATTCCTTGTTGTACAAAGGGGAAATGCAGTCAGAGAGCAAAAGCACACGTGTGCAGAGTTCAGGACTGAGTCCTACATCAGGCTCCACGCTAAGGCTGGAAACCTTGCAATTTGACAAATGAAAGGCCAGACATGGAGTTACTGAATTTTGTTTGAAGTGCATCTCCACGTAGAACCTACTTGGAATCCACCCACAAATAAAGGGAAATGTGAAAACGCCATCACCATGGACAAGCAACAGATGTTCTCGTTACACCACCAGAATACACAGGCGAAAGGTTAATATTTTGGGGGGAAAAATGTTAATGCTGTAACCACAAAATAACACGAAACAAATGGCATGATCAGCAGATGAACTTTTCAGCTAATGAGTTTGATAAATGATTCCTAAGTCTTATGGGGAGATAAAAATGGTTCATATGGGACCCAAAACCAAAACTTGACTTGCAAAGTCTTTTGCACACTGCAACTCTAATAAGAGGATAATGCAAAATCCATTCATGCTAAAGAAGGAAGAAAAGGACCACAGACAGGTGACCCAGCATGGGAATAATCACGCTGTGCATAGAAAACATTTTCAAACAGACGTCCAACAGCTGGGGCGACAGGCCTTTCCATTCCACATTCACTGCTGTAGTTTAGTGCATGGAATCGTCCCACACTCCTCAGAAATTCACGCATTAAGAGCAGTGATTGAAAACAAATGGAGTGAGAAGCCTACTTAACATGGCTTTTTACCAGTGATTCTTCTAAGAAAAAAATTAGAAAGGAAACTTCACTTTTCTACCTAATGCATTTGTTAGGAAAATGTTAAATTAAGTCATTTGCAGTCAAAATGAACAAATTGGAGGTCTGCCTAGGTGGACCGGTGGCTCACCCTACATGCGTTCCAACAACGTGTAGTCTGGCTAAAGAGATAGCTAATTGACGATTGTTCCTTCTACCGCTTGTCCATTAGGATAAATCCAGCTTGTGGGCATGGAACCTTTCAAAGACAAAGAACTGCATTAATTTCGTGCTTCTAGAGCGCTTAATAAATCTGACACTGTCTGGTGGTTTTCTTCATTTTCGACCACTTGACAGCTACTGTGATCACAAGTTTCAGAAAATCTATTTTCCTGTGTTAAATTAACAGCAATAAAACAAGCTAAATGGAATAAGACCAAATCACAGAGCTCGTCATATCATGGAATTTCAGCACCTATTTAATATTACAACAAACATGAAGCCACTTCATGTGCAGAAGCCAACAGTATGCCTGTCACCAAGGAGCAGCCTGGTGTGGTCGAGGCTCCTCATGGTAAATGCTCAGGACTTTTTCTGTCTTAGCTGACATTTGTATTGAATCAAGTAAGTTCTTCCTCGTCATTTTTCTTTTCTAATGGATTTTTTCCCCCTATAGATGTTTGCAGGGGGGAAGAAGAGCAAAGGGCAGCAAAACCAGCCTTAAGTGCTTGGCAAATGGTCTTCCTGAATCTGGACCTCATAAATTCTATAAAATGTTATATTTCAACAATAGGCTAGAAAAGCTTTTCTCTCTGCAATGATGAAGCCCAGCTTCAAAATTTATAGTTTCATCTCAGAAATGGACTATAAAAAGAGACTGACTTAGCTGTCTATCAACTAGGCCAGACATAGCAAATAAGGTGTGAGCTTTCGATGTCAAATGTATATTTAATATTAAAGTTCTCAGATTAAACACTGCACAGGGGTTTCCTCTGCAGCACATGCTGATGGGAGTGGAGACACATGGAGCCTGGGTTGTCATAGCAATGTCCAGACCCTGAGGTGACATTTCTTTCCATGACTACTGCGTAAGTCTTATTTCTCTAGTCCTGCCTATTCAAAGAGATGCTAATTTATTAGGAGTAAGGGTGAGTCAATGACAAGATCCAAATAGATGTGGCTTAGTTCAATGCATAAAAGACCCAGGTGTGTGATCCTTCATTTTTGTCAAGAGGGGTATAGAAACCTGCATCCAAATACGTCTTGATGAATCCAAAAAGATTTTTTGAGGGAGGAAACCGAGGTTGATCCAATAACTATTTCTCCTGGTAAGGCAGCAGGGCTGAGGCAAAATGAAAACTTTTAATGGTAATCTGGAACAGGCCTGAGCTTCCATAAAAATGCTGAACCTCACTAGTAAGCTAAGAAGTTCAAAGTAAAATGATAAAGGACTATTACTCACCAATCAAATTAGCAGAGTTAAGGGGGAAAAGGAGATAATATTCAGCGTTGTCAGGCATGGGGTAAAATGAGCTCTCTCTTCTGCATCGCTGGGGAAAGCACTATTTACTTCCATTTTTCTGGAAAATTGTTGGCAACACATTTCAAGCCCTTGATCCACCATTTCCCTTCTAGGAATCTTACGGAAAGAATCCTAGCTGTGTAGCAAGAGGTACACATAAAAGTGCTTATCAGAGAGTAACTGGTAACACTAGAAATTCTGAAACATCCCAAATGTCTAGCATTAAAACAAAGTTACATAAATTAAGGTACAGTTATACAATGACATTTTACATAACCATTAAAAGTCATGGTTTTGAAAAGATTAATTGGCATAGGAAAAGATCACAATATAATGGTAAAAAGGAATGATACCAAAATTTATATTCTACATGTATGCAAATGTGTGAGCACTATATTCACACATTTTATACACAGTGATATACACAGAAAAAAGACTGGAAGAAATACTCTAAAATGGTAAGGATGGTCCATCCTGGATTGTGAGATAATTGGTGATTTGATTTTTGTTTTCTGCTTTAACTTTGTAGTTACTAAATTTAACATAAAATACTTATTATAGAAAATTTAGAAAAGTATACATTTAAATAACAAAAATATAAAAGAAGGTTCAAAGCATTGGAGCCAGAACTAACTAGACTGGGGTAGAAATTTGGTATTTACTAACTGGATCTTTGAGAAAGATTTCTGTTCTATCAAATTTATCTTCCCTATCTTCCTTGTTAGGAAAAAAGGTTGTGTGAAGATGACATAGCAGTGTGTATGTGAAAGTGATTTGTAACCCATAAGCAAAACTACAAACAGTAGTTACTTTAAATTTAACATAGTGAGAAAGAGCAAGAAAGCATTTCACAAGGGACATAAGAGGTTGAAGTTAAGTTTACAAGAATATAATTTGGTCGTGGAGGGGTCATTTAAATTTAACAAAGAAACAGGTATTTCCCCACTCATAAGATGGCAGACTGAATCGCAAATTTAAAGATATGCGCACAGATTGGTACACTGGGAAATGCACAGGAGAGAGGCATTTCAGTTAGCACATGAATTCACCTTCCTGCTGAATTTTATCTCGGCTCTTACTAACAGTCTAAGATATCACCAACGTTAACGAGTGAAACGTGCCCTACTGTCAGGCAGCAGAAAACCAGTAGCCCTCGAGCAATTTGGTACTGTAAGATTCTCTAATGGACCTTAATAAGAGAGCTAACGTTTAGATACAACAGGGCTGAGACAAGATGTGACAGCTACCATAACACAGAGTCTCATTACTTCGTTGGTCGTCTGAATCATAAACAGAATTTTAATTTTGTTTGTATTTTTCATAACTGATCCATGAAAAATTAACCTGTGATTTGAAAGGCAGAATATTGCAATGGGTGATATGCAAAATTTATGAAAGCAGTCCTTTTTATTAACAGGAAAAGGAGAGTTTTTAGAGGTCTGGCAGTTGAACATTGTCATGGGAGGTGGTTATGGTGGGACCGTATGAAGACTATCTAGTGGGAAACTATCACGGGGACTTCCTGACCCGTAGCTCTCTGCTATGAGCTTCTCACGGAGTTGCTGGCATTTGTAAAATGCCAAGCTTCTGGCTCTAATGCGCCACTTTCACTTCCATTTTTGGTCATTCTCTTTCTTTTTTTATTTTTTGGTCATCAGTTGCCTTTCTCTCTATGATTACCCATTTCTCTATTCATGTCTGCCCCTTTCTTGTTCCTGCACTCCACTTCCCACATCGCATTTGTCTCCCTTCTCCCTTCTGAGAATCACAGAATCCTAGGACCAGAAGGGACATCTAGAGCGCATCCTTCCCTCTATTTATCCGGATGACTATAAACACCCAAGGTTGATGACTATCCAAGGTTTCAAATGGTGTTCTACAGAACCTGAGACCTGTGAGGACCATTTTTCAGCATTTTGATTTGCCCTACTTGGCTTTTGTTTTTGGGAATTAAGCATCAAGTAAGTTTTAAGAATAGAGAATTATTATTCATTGCGAATGTAATAGGTAGTGTCTCCAGAGAGACAAACACACAGAAATCAACATAATTTTTTTCAGCCCACCCTTTTATGATATAAATGATTATATCATGTATTATATATCACCACATATTAAATATGATACAAATATTTATTATTATAAAACACAATAGATGGTCCCTATGTACTCTAAAAACAAAACTTCACTGTTTTAATAATGGACAACATTTAACCTATATTATTTTACTGATTCTTGGAACAGTGAACATCTTGGCTCTAATCTTAAGAAAACCAAGACAACTTTGAAAGGCGCTCAAGTGTGTGTGTGTGTGTGTGTGTGTGTGTGTCTGTGTGTCTAAACCTGGAGAAGGTTTAGTTTTTCTTCGTAACTTTCCATGACTTCATGAGTTGGGTAGACAACTCAAATTATACAGTTTACATATCCTACATTACCTTCAGAGAACAACATACATTAATCTATTTTCACCTTTCAAAGACCAGCACAGGAGAAAGAAATCTAATTCCAAGACTATAAAAGCATTGCTGGCTAGAGGGAAGCCCAGCTAAACAAAAGAGCCCTCAGATGCATGGAGCACTGACAGAGACCAACCTTGCTCTTTTTGTCCCCAGTAGGCTGGGTGACGATTCTTCCTTCTCTACGACTGCGTATCGCTGGGTTAGTGATGCTTTTGTAAAGAGGGTTTGACAACAATGGAGAGTCTCCCGCCTGCTAAACAAAAAGTGACAACTCTATTTGAAAGCTGTCCCTAGACATATTTTATGTGCAGAAATTATCTGTGACAGTCCCCATCAAAATAGAGTTTCATTTCCCCGGGAATGTAAATGGACGATACAATAGGTTACCTTGAATGTTATCGTTTTGTCCAATTAATGGCTAAGGCATTTTGTCGTGAGTTTCTCATAGGTTACTATTTTTAAACTTAGAAAATAAAAGTAGGTTTTCACTGAAATGTCTTTTTTTTTTTTAAGCCAATGCCTTTAACTTAAAAAAAACATGTATGTAGAAAAAGAGATACAGATATAGCAGTTTTAAAACCTAGTCTGGTTACACAAAACTGGATGTAAATGATAAACCCTGTGGTGGAGCCACAGAGGTATCTGGGTAACGTCACCCCAGACTTTTCGAGTTGCTCCTAATATTTGGAACCCACCTGAACAACAAACCTCAACACGGATCCACCCACAAAGACGAAGCTGTGAACAACGTCTCCATCTCTGAATTAAAGGTCGTGAGCAAGGAGACGACTCGCCATGTGTCAAATGTCAGATGACAGGATCAACCCTCCCTCCTGACGTCCAACACACGTCATTCCTGGGCTTGAAAAATCACAACACACTCTGTTTTGAAGGACAGTTTTGGGGCCGGCCCTGTGGCCAAGTGGTTAAGGTTCCACACACTCCACTTCGGTGGCCCAGGTTCATGGGTTCAGGTCCCAGGTGTGGAAATACACCACTGGTCACCCATGCTGTGGTGGTGATCCACATACAAAGTGGAGGAAGACTGGCACAGATGTTAGCTCAGGGCTAATCTTTCTCAAGCAAAAAAGAGGAAGATTACCAATGGATGTTAGCTCCGGGCGAATCTTCCTCACCAAAGGAAAAAAAAAAAAACCCACAACACTTTCATGCCCACCTGTCAATCAGGCTAGGGTGTTAGGAACTCTCTTCACTGCCTCTACTGTAAGTTCCCTACAATTCTTCACACTATTTAATATGGACTCAAACATTACTTTCTCTGCCTTGTCCCACAAAGGAGCCTAGAAACTCCTGGAAGGCAGGGGCCACATCTGTTGAAAGCTCATTAGTTTAGTAGGTAGGTCTCTAGTAGATTCTAGGCCAGAAGACCTAAGTGGGAGGGGACTGTCCTGGAAATACTGATAGTGACATGCCTGCATTCCTTTATTCCTTAGTCCTTGCCCCTCCTTTGAAGGTTTTGATATTATTATTAAATGAAAGAAATTCTCATTTATCATTTTTTAAGGAACATTTCTGCAAAAACAAAGTTTATAGTAGCATAATTACAAATTTTGATATTAAATTGTAGTAACGGAAAAATCACACCCAAAGTACATATGTATATATGTATATGACATATATCTATATATGTGTCTATATCTATATGTACATCTAAGTCTGCCAGTGGATTCATGGGTGCTGTGCTTAACAAAGAAGGTAGCAAATACCTCAATTAAAAAAAAGTTATAGTATCTAGTGAGGCAATGTAGTTCCATGCAAATAAGGATATTTCAGTTTTGCTTAAAAAACAAAAAAGAAAGTAGTACAGAGGTCTGAGACAGTCAGAGAAGCGAAGCTCAAAGGAGCTATGGGGCCTTGTGAAATGAATGATAAAGACATTAAAGATTTATTGTTTACTTAATTGCTAAAGCTATTTTGAAGAGGAAAAAGAGAGAATAGGCCATTGCTGGGAGGAGATGCTTTAACATGATAACAGCACCAGCGAAAAGGCAGAGCAACCTGAACTCCTATTTTGCTTTCATTAAAGAATTGCAGAACCATATAATTTTGGAGCTGGAAAGAGATGCTGAGATCACTGAGTCCCACCCTCCCGTCCTTATAGATGAGGAAACATGCACAGAGATATTAAGTGACTGATCCGACATCTCCACCAAGGGAAGGCAGAAGAGAGGCAGAAAAGGAAAGGACGGTGGAGGGAGAGAGAAAATCCACGGTCCAGGATGCTTTAAAGGCACTCCGGTTGCTGGTACTCACAAACTACATCCAGAGTTTTGAAAGAACTCAAAGGTGTCCTGGAGAAGAACAGACAGCATCATTGAGAAATTATAGACAACGCAAGAGGTGCCTAGATACTGGAGGTGAGAAAATAGCCAATTTTTTTTAAATGGCCAAAGCAAAGTCTAGAAAAGCTAGAGGACAATAAGTTCCAAGCTCATGTCAAGCAAAATTCTCTGGAATACGACAGTAGAGGCGACTAGAGATGGTCAACAGAAGTAAGGAACAAATATTAGGTGTGAGAAGGAGATTTACAAAAATGTAATTACCAAGAAGAGCCTTTTCTCTCTTCAATGTAGCAGCCAGATTGGACTGACTATAGCTCTGAATAGTAAACACTACCTTGTGCCCTTAGCAAGTTTTTGAAGCAGAGACTAGATGGAGGAAACAGTGACCTGCTGTGTCCTGGGAAGTCTTTCATCTAGGGGTACTTGGCTAGGAGGCATTTCCTGAAAGAACACAAATAGGATACATCATCCCAATGGTGAGAGCCAAGAACCAGGAGAAACCAGCGGGATCGTTGAAACCCAAGAATCAGGGCAGATCAGAGGGAGGAGGCAACCAGAGGGAGGCTGTGCTGACCAAGAGGCCAGAAATCATATTAGTCTGGGCAGAAGGCCAGTTCAAGAGTGTGACCAGGAAGCTGTGTGATCTTGAAGTCATGCCACTAAGAGTAGAGCCAGTTGGACTCATTCATTCAATCAATGCGTATTTATTGAGTTCCAGATGCCCCAGGAACTGCGCTAGGATTGGAAATAAAATATAGTGCCTGCTTCAAGATCTCATAGAGGAAACAAACAAGTAATGGTTCATTCCAGTACGTGATCCTTCTGTGGTACAGGTCTACATGGGAAGCTTTGGGAGAATCACTGAGGGGTGGAATGTCTGGGCTAGATCCTGAGTAACACACAGGGCTTAATCCAGAAAAATACAGGCACAGGAAGAAACGGCAGTGTGGTTGGTTAGAGCAATGGTCTTGAGTCCTGGCAGCTACGGTTGGGTTCCTTGGAAAATGGGGAGGATGGGAAGAGCTTTAGCAAGAAGAGAGCTGAGTAGAGAGTTGTATTTGGAGAGGCATTTGTAAAAGGCCATGCAGATAGGGAGCACAGGGCACTGTTCCCCAGTACAGTCGCAGTGGCACCCCAAACTGAGCCTCCTCCAGAGTAATGCAGCCTGCGATGGAAAGCACATGGATCAACAGAAGCGTTCGAGGAATGCTGGACCCAACAACATTTCCTTACTGGGGAAATGCAGTGCAGCGACCTGAGAACCAAGGCTACCTGTTCCCCTGGATCTTCCTGGGAAGGAGTGCGGGTGTGTGGCTAAGGGAGGCGGAAGCCTCCAGAAGGACTCTTGGATTTCTGGCTTGAACAACTGGGTGGATAATGGTGTCTATATTGAGGTGTCACAGGCACAAAGCTGCAATGGTAGGCAGAAAAGGCTTTTAATTAAAAATGGATATTAATCAAGTGAGGACAAGTCTGTCATTATGCAAACTTGTGGAGACATGACATCTTGAGAGGATGATGAGTTTACTGAGAATAAGAGTGGAACCCCAGGAAAGAGAAGGTTCTGCTCTCAGACATGGCCTTCACTAATGCCGGCTAGGAGTGCCTGTAGGTAAGGAAGGGAGGATTTGTAGTTAACTGAGAATCACTCTGGTGTTATTCTGTTGTAACAAGTCTCACGTGTGCCTGAGTTTGTCGTTGACTAACCTTTGTAAGGGGGGACCACACCTACTGCATATCTGAAGGCCGGGCTCCACTCTCCTGTCTCAGGTAGCAGCTATTTAAGCCGAGCTGGATCACTGCTTCCATCTTCCTTCCAGACAAAGCAAGGACTGGTCCAGGACGCCATGAGACCTGTACCTCCTCTAGCTCAGCCCATCTTGAGGTTGCCTCACTGTGCAGCAGCTGGCACCTAAGGTGGGTGCATCTCTCTAGAGATGGAAAAGGCAGCACTGACACATTTGTCTGTCCCCTGGGCGTGGGAACGGGTTGTTGCACATCTTGTTGTTACCTTGGCTGTAAACTCTGTGAGAAGGAATGGTGCTTGTCCAGTAGCAGAGTCGGGGTTAGTGTAAGAAAAGTTTCTGCCAAGAGAGTTACCCTAAAGTGAGAGGGTCCTCCCGTTATCCTGGACTCTAACATCTGGAGAACCTCAAACAGAAGCATCAGCCACCACTGGGAGTATGTTGAAGGGACTCCAGTGCTGTCCATTACGGCAGCTGATAGCCACACGTGGCTACTGAACATTTGAAATGCAGCTGGTCCAACTTGAGATGTGCTCAAAGTGTAAAAGACACACCAGGTTTCAAAGACTTCGTATGAATAAAGGAATGTAAAATAGCTATAATAATTGTTTTGAATACATGTTGAAATTATATTTTGCATATATTGGGTTAAATAAAATACATAATAAAATTAGTTTTACTTTTTTAAGTGAGGCTACTATAAAATTTAAAATTACATCTGTGGTTCATACTGTATTTCTATTGGACAGAGCTGCCCTAAACTAGTCAAATTGCCCTGCGGTCCTGATGCCAGGTTGGGCCCAGCGGTTCTGTTCTTGATTTTGACTGTTTCCGACATAGAGAAGAAAGTCTCACTCATTAAGAACATCTTCCCATTTAGTGTAATTCAGTGGCATTTCAGATAATTAATAAATACACTGAGATGCGACCCGACCCCTAGAGAAAAATTCTTGTTTTCTTTCTTTTCACTAATCTTACAAATATTTCTAGTGGTGTTAACTTTTTTGTGTGTGTCTGAGGAAGAGTGGCCCTGAGCTAACATTTGTTGCCAATCCTCCTCTTTTTGCTGAGGAAGATTGTTGCTGAGCTAACATCTGTGCCCATCTTCCTCTACTTTATATGGGATGCCACCACAGCATGGCTTGATGAGCGATGTGTAGGTCCACGCCTGGGATCCGAACCCTCGAACCCCAGGCTGCCGAAGCAGAGCGAGTGAACTTAACCACTACACCACTGGACCAGGCCTGTCAAATTTTTTTTGTTGTTCAAAAAAAGGAATAAATAATTTAAAATATTGGCATTCCAACAAAAATATCGAAAGGGACATACTTTAGAAACTTGTGCTTGCTTAGGGTGCAGGCCAATGAGGATGATATTCTTTATGAGAGAATTTAAGACAGTATTTAGTTAAAATAATACCAAACCACAGATACTAAAGCACGTAATTTTAATGTAAGCGGCTTTAAATTAAATGGTGGAATAAACAGAACCATTGAGACTCATAACTGAATGGGGTGTGGTGGGAAAAATGGATTACCTATTTGTATTGATGACTTCTCTCGGCAGGTTTGTAACAGCCTTGAGAAAAATAAATTCAAATTTACGCCTAGTCACCTGTGGAGACAGAGCACGTTGCTGGGTGCAGCAGACTTCTCTGAGTGCAGCAAGAGGTCAAAGCACGGACAGCGACGCCGACAGCAGCATTTATAACACAAATAAGACCAAAGAAAGTCATATTTTTCCTTCCAGGACCAGAAGCCGGGCATCGCCAAGCATATTCCCGCCTGTACAGGAGCGAGCTGTGTCACCCATCTCAGCCACAGGAAGAAACAACAGCTGAAACTTCAGAGGGTTAGAAAGAGATCCGCCGCGTATTTCTTTAAAATGATTTTTGACATCAATAACAATTAAGCCCTGCCTCAATCGAGTCTCATCACAGTGTGGTCCGTGCACCAGCAGTGTGAGCACCTCACCGGGAGCTGGAAATGCAGAACCTCAGGCCCCGCCTGGCCCTGGGGAATCAAAATCTGCATTTTAACAAGATCCCCAGCGGATTTCAATGCAGAGGTTTGAACAGCTAAGCTTTTCCTTTGTAGAAATACACTTCTCTGTCACAGCTGCCTACTTTCTGTGTGGAGCACCTCATGGAAGGCGGACCTCCTGCCTCTCACTCTGCTCATGAAAAGAGCACCAGCATGTTAGGGATCCCGGTTGGAGGCAGCCTTCAACCCATCACTGGTCAATTAATGCAGCTTTTAGCTGCAATTATTGGACATCACTGCTCCCCAGATGCTTCTGGCATCTACAAACAGGTTTTTACTCCCTTCCTTCAATGAGGCAGGTTTTCTCCCAGAAGTACCTGTTTTCTTTCTTTTTGCATCATTCGATTTTCACGAGAATGGAAAAGCTTTGAATGATCAGTTTTTCTAAAGCGAACTGCTACCATCTTTCTGAAAGTAGAATGTACTTGCCACTCAGCTGCCCGTAATTGCAGCCAGAGCTGCCACTGACCTGGGGACCACTATTCAGCAGAGTGCTATTACCTGCCACAAGGAAAGTTATAGATTTGGACTTTATATACATGGGGGAATAAAAGTCCAGATAATGAAATAGAATTTTAGAGAGAGAAAAATAATTCTTAAAAATGAATATAATAGTCAACACAGCTCCGTGGTTAAGTGTCGAGGCTCTGGGTTCAGGCTAAGGGCAAACCCGCCCCCGTCCCCCCAAGACTTCGGGCCAGTCCTTACTCTGTCTGCAACTCAGGTTCCTCATTTGTACCTGGGGATAGCAGTAGCCCTGCCAGGCAGGTGGTCAGGAGGATGAAATGATACCCGCAAAGCAATCAGCTCAAGGCCTGGCTGTAGCAAATTCTCTGTAATGTTTAGTGTTGTCTATTATTATTAAATCATCCTGAATTTTATTTCTTATCAAAACTCTGCAATTTGGTTTCTGAGTTATATGACATTAGGTCAAACTTGAGTTCTATTTAACTAACTATGAAGATAAAAATGTAATAAAACAACTTCTTTAAAACATGCTAAAAAGTCAAATTGCTCTCCTTCTTTTTAGACCAGAAGGAAAACTATTTTGACAAATTAGAGATGTAACAAAATCAAACCATTACTACATGGCATGTCTGGAGCCTCATGTCACAAGGCACATCGTGGAACCTGGAGCAGCCCTTGTTGACTAAGTACCTTCTCAAGGCTCCCAAGGGGTCTCATGGGTGTCTTAGAGTTCCACCAACCCACAGAAGGCTGGAGAAGAGGAGAAAGGATTAACTTCTTGATTAGAAGGGTGGTTAAACACTGGAGCAGGATACCAAGGGAGGCTAGAGGGTGTCCATCTCTGGGGAGCTTTTAAACTAGAGACACAGTGGTCTGGCATGCATGATTTGGGTCCTTTGCCTAGAGGCAGGGGATTGAACTGAACGAACTCGAAAAGAAAAAATATATTTTAATGCTAATTTATTTTTTTAATAAATAGAATTAATTTCCTTGCAATTTATAGGAAAATCACTCCTGACTGTCCCCATCCTCACCCTGAGCATCCTAACCCCCTCCTTGGCCGCACTAACGATACTCAGCAAGGCTCCAGTTTACTTGTTGATGTGCCCGTGTCTCCTCCACCAGCCTCTGTGATCCCTGAGGCTGGGACACTGTCACTGTAGGGCTACACATCACACCTGGTTCCGGAGAGGAAAGGGTGGCATTTAGTTGGATGATGGAGAGGATTTAGAAGAGCGTTTGATATTCTAGTAACCAACCCTTAGGCAGCTGTTCACTCATTTATTTATTGAATATTTATTGAGTTGAATTATGACAGATGAATTAAATATTTTTACAGCACCTCCTATGCACAAGGCAAACCTTTCCCCAAGGAACCTACATGTAGAGCCACATGCACAAAATCCGTTTCCAGCACCAAGAGGGCAAGGAGTTCCAGACTGAAGGAAGTATTCCATACAGGTTGAAAACAATACACTGCAATTCTTTGTCTCTCTTACAGAATTACAGAGGAGCTTCTTAAAAACCCCATGGGTCCTGCCTACTCTAAGTTAGAACCATGCAGCACTCAGGAAGGAAATAAAATCTGCCTGGTTACCTGGGATGAAGGCTTTAGTGAAGATCCCTTCAATAAAATACTTTTCTAGTCCATTTTCCCACTTGGCAGCTTTTGCTCCAAAGGAACGTCCCTGAGGCTACTGCCGTGGCTGCGTGGCGTGTGACAAGGTTGGGTTTTCCTCCTCGAGAAGGCCTGCTTCGTTAAAATGCTCTCTTGGTAAACAGAAAGGCCACAATCTATCAGGATTTCAGTTTCAGTGTGCAAGTGACTGGCCTATAAACATAATTTTTAACAGCTTTTCTTCAGCAACTCTGTTTAATTAATCTTCAGCCATTAACCATTCATTTAAAATGCCACTTATGAAATCTTAATTTTGCACATTATCAGCCGGTTCACAAATAGCTAACCAGGAGCAGAAGCGTAATGATTCTCTCTCCCTGTTCTTAGAGCTCACCAAGCTTATAGCCAATTTTGGCTTCTTAATTAACCATATGCATATTAGCATTTAAAATTAAATCACAGGTATTTTAAAAAAAAGAATTAACGCACAGTGAAATATTAACACTAACATCATTCTGCTGCCTTCTGAAGGGACTGAAGGCAGCGCCTGGCCAGGCCACCGCGATTCTGGACGCCCACAGGTGACACACATGTCGGAATGTTCCTCACCTCGCTAGAGTTGCCCTAGTGGAGTGCACTCTTGCAATGATAGTTTGGATCCATTGTTCAAATTATTCAACTTTTATGTTTAAAGAAGAATAAGAAATGTCATCCCCTAGATATTCTTTAGCACTGGGCATTCAGAAATGCTAAATCCAGCAGCACATCCTTTTTCGGTGGTTGACCCCAGTTAGGTGAGTCAGTTCAAATCAAATAAAGGGGCAGCGAAGGATATTCAGAGCAAAAAAATAATTGTCAGCTGATGCTGGAATGACTTTTCTCTAACTAGGACTCTGATTACTAGAGCCTGCAAGGAAGTCATTCGCAATTTTACAGGCATCAACTAGGGTCAAGGTCAAGCTGCAAACTGGGCACAGAGTTGTTCAGGTGGGTCCATCACAGCACATGGAAGGTTGCCACATGAGCCAGTGCCTGGGTCTCATCTGAGATCTGATGGATGGCTCACGTCAAAACCAGCTCCAGACTTCAGGGACGAGACTCCGAGTCTGGGATCAATTTGATCGGTGGCAGTAATACACTTCCAGATTGTATGCATTATATTTTGGAGAATTATGGTAATCTTGGGCAATTTTCTTTTTCTTTTATCCAAATACAGAGATTCCAAGGACAAAGAGAAAGAAAGAATGACAAATGAAAATTAAGTTGCATCACTGACTAAAATTCCACACTCTTGGAATGAGGAAAATTGTTAGAATGTTCATTAAAAATGTTTTACAACACTGTGGGAGTGAAAATGGGAAAAACAGCAGATTGTTTTCTGAATCACAACGTGAACTGAGGGACAGCCCCTCTGAATTCATTAGACACGAGTGTGGGTGACACGTCGGCGGCTCTGAGCCTCGTCTTAGTTATATCATACCTGTGCAAATTACTGAAGCTAGTTTTGACTGAGAATACATGTACAGGTGTCAAAAGAAAAAAAACACTGAGACTGTAATTAGAAACAGAAATGTACTGATTGACGAAAGAACTGAGAACCAAACATGCGCATAAACAATCTGAGTCTCAGCAAACTTGGCATTTTGTAATCTTGTTAGCAATTCAGTTTTTAATCCAAGTAAGTACTTAAAATACAAGCATATCTTGACTCTGCAATTTTTGAGGCTTTATTCCAAGAGAATGACAATAATTCATTCTCTCAGAAGGCCTTTTAGACTGAAAGGGATCATGAGAGCTTTCCAAAGAATAACGTATAAAACCCACTGAGCCAGATCCATTTTGTGACTCCTTCACTGGTCAATTCACTTAAGAAACACGCACTGGGTACCTACTACGTGCTAAACGCTGGGGATGCAGATATTTAGGGTAAGTCTTGCCCACAACGGTACAGTCCCATTAGGCAAATGTGGCAGTTACCCACAAAGCTTAGTTTTGATGACGTTCTTTTCTCTCTGGGGTACCCCCTGAGCATTTTTCTTTGAGTTAAGGAACTAACGGTGACTGTTAAGCTGCTGAAAGAAGAAAGACACCAAAACTCCTGATTCACCAAGTCAGGAACCCAGGCCAGCAGCATCGTATCAGCAGGCAGCTTGGTAGAAATGCACATTGTAGGGTCCCATCCCAGACCTAGTAAATCAGAAATGCTGGAGGCGGAGCCCAGATCTGTGGTTTAACAAGCTCTCTGGGTGCTCCCAATGCAAGCTTGAGTTTGAGAACCATTACCTCAGACCATGAAAAGCTGACCTTTAACTGCAGTAGCATATATTTATCAGACTAATAAGGCATCTCATAGCCTGAGAGTGAGTGACGGGGTGGGAAATGGGTTCAATCTCTGGGAGCTTGGAGGTGCATGCTCCTGGACAGACTGAGAATGATGGGTATCCAGAGATGTGGTGCTGAAGAAAATGGGAACCTTTTCTATATCACAATCTGTGCTAGGGCACACCTCTTGGTCCAACGAAGAGAAGGAAGGTAGCACGCAGACTAATTAACTCACCCAATTACTAAGCCTCCATTATTTCTCCTCTGCCTGGTGTCGGTAAGAGCACCTTCTTTCACTTCTCTGCAAGTGCCAAGCTCCTGTCCACATCAGGGCTTTCCATTGTGCTGCTCTTCTGCCTGAAAAGCCTTTCATGCCCCTTTCTTCACCAAGCTTCTTCTGACTAACTATTCATGCTTCAAGTCTCAACTTAAATGTCCCTTTCCTGGTTAATCCCTCCCTGACCTTTCACAATGTCAAATGTGTTTACAGCACCCCATACTTTTCTGTGGCAGTACTCAAGGAGTGGTTATAATTATTTAATATTTATCTCCTTCAGTAGATCTTCAGTTCCATAACAGTAAGGACTATGCCCAAATCTTACTCAATAAATATTTTTAAATGAATACGGATTTATTAAATAGTAAATTTTACAGAACTCAAACGAGTGTTAAAGAACCATGTTTCCTAAGCCCTGGCATAGGAGCTAAGCTGGTTCAGGACACATTATCAGCGGTTCCTGTAACCCTCTCTTCTTATATTTTTAGATCTTTCTACTCTCTACATTCTCCATCTGACTGTTCTAGGGAAGGGCATCTTAACCAATAGTGGTAGAAAAGTGAGAAAAAATAGTGGCTAAAATTTGCTGAGCACTCAACATGAGCCAGCCACTGTGCTACATATTTAACAAGCATTGACTCTTCAAGTCTCCAAGAATCCTAGGAGACACGGTATCATCTTCTCGATAGAGGTAAAGAAAGAGAGGCTTGAAGATGTTACATTTTATGGCCAAGGGGAAAGAATGGTAGAGTTAGAATTTATACCAAGGATTTATGCCCAACTTCAAATTCCATGCTATTGACCACTAGCAGAAAGATGATACACTCAAAAGAAGTCATAAATAGATAGTTAAACACTGCTCAATACTGGGCATATATTAAGTGTTCATTGAATACTATTAGCTATCATCATCATCATCATCATCACTATTACCATCCTTAGTCTTGAAAATTCTCATAAATATTAGGCTTCTAGATCCTAAAACCCACATCTGAGCAGATTCTGAACATACTTCATCTGATAGAGCTAAATTTGGAGAAATTCCCTCCCAGAAAAAAATGACCCAAAGGGAAATTTATGAACTGAGCCTCTTCAAAACTGCATATAGACTCAAATGATCTGAAAATTACTACTGAAGTCACTACTTTACACTTTTTGTTTTCCAGTGAATTACTTCTGAGACTTGGAAATCACACACACTCATAAAAGTTGTGTTCCAACTCTAAACTGGTATTAAGCACATACAGGCCCTTGGTACTATAATGTCCTGAATTTCTGGAACACTTAGACCTAGTTCTGCTTCTCTTTCTTGGCATTTCTTAGTTTTCACTCACGTAAGTGCCCAGATAAACCAATTCGTAAGATACTTGCCAACTTTCACCACCACTGGCCTCACTGCTGGAAGAAAAAGGCCGGAACAAAGCTGCAGTGAGTGGAAAGCTGTGACAGAACACAAGAAAACAGACAATGAGAGAAAGGGCCGCAGTGCAGCACCACCACGGGAAGAACACAGAGACATGAGCTGCCAGAGAAGGAAATGGTCCATCCTCCACCTGCTCATGGTGAGGACGGCCCACAGGGTCCCTGCGTGAGAGTAGGGGAGGTAGCCTCTAGAAATGTTACTGATGGGAAGTTCATGAGACCAACACTCACGAGCATAAGAGTGACTGCAATTCTGTGGGGCCTCAACAAGAAAGACCAACATGAATGCTAATGGCCAATCTCTTCTAAAACTTTTCTGAAATCAGTGTATATTCAGATTCAAATGTCAAATCATTTACAAGTGCCTACTATGTACCAGGCCCTATACATGTGGCTTTCATATACATGTTCTTTTAATCCTCTAACAACCAAGTCTATTAACTGTAAACTGCTGTTATCAACATTTAACATTAGGAAAGGATGAGGGAGTTCCATTTTTGGTATGATGGAATAGCTTGTTGCATTCTCAATTTCATAAGAATAACCAGAACACCTGGACAAACTTAAAACAAAACAAAACTGCTTGAAGGCATTGGAGAACTCCCAAAGCAGCCAGAACTTGAGAGGCCAAGATTGATTCTGAAAAGTAGGTAAGCACATTGAATTGAGCCCAGTATTCTGTGGTACTTTTTTCTGCAAGTCATTTGCTAATTCATAAGTGGCACAGAATCAATTGCTAAAAAAAATGAGCAGAGTTTAGTGGTTAAGAGACTTGGACACTGAGCAAAGATTCTGACAACCCTCATAGGGTTGGGAAGATAGAAATTAGAGTTCATGGTCTGCTAAGGAAGAAGGGCCTGGTAAACAACCCAGATTTCCAGTTAGGATCATAGAAAGGTTACACCCCAGGAGCAAGGGAAAACTACAAAAAGACTACCCCTCACAACAACTAAAACCCAGCTTCCGGCCATCTCAGTCCAAGACTGCATCAAAGCAATACGTTCCTACTCTAAATGCCTTTCAGAAAGCAAAAATTAATCCTCTTTGGAGAAAGATAACACCAGCCTGAGATTATTTCCACAATTTATCAAATACTATGCCTAGCATTCAATCAATGCATACCACAAGAAAGGAGCAAATGACAGAAAACCAGTGGAAAATCAAACAATATAAATTGATCCACAGCTAATCCAGATATTTACATAATTATACATGGTTCTTAAAATAACCATAATTAATATAGTCAAGAAAAAAGATGATAAAATGGAGAATTTCATCCGAGAAGTAGGATCTCAGGGTAAAACAAATGGACACTCTAAACCTGAAAATTACAATAACTAAAATTAAGAGCTCAACAGATGGGTTTAGAGAAGACTGGATACAACAGAAGGCAAGATTAGTAAACTGGAGAACAGGGTATTCAAAAATAACCAAACTGAAACACAGAGAAAAAAATAGAGGCTCAGAACAGAGAGCAAGAAACATGTCCCTGTACAAAAAAGTCTAATATTTTTGTGTCATTAGAGTTCCAGAAGGAAAAGAGAGAGAGAAAGAAAATGGGACAAAAACAATATTTGAAGAGACATCAGCTGAGAATTTTCCAAAATTGATGAAGGACATTAAACCACAGATTTAAGAAGCTCTATAAATCCTAACCTGGTTTAAATACACCACCACCCCCTTCCCCAAGACACACACACACACACACACACACACCCCACAATAAAACTGCTGAAAACCAAAATGGAGAAAAATTTTAAGGCGGTTGAAGAAAAAAATATGCCTTATTTTCAAAGGAGCAACTGTAGTCTGATAACAGACTTTAATGAAAACATTAAAAGCCAGAAAACTATGGAATTATACCTTTAAAATATTAAGAGGAAAATAATATGATAACTACAAACCCAGAGAAAATATCCTTAAAAAATGAAGATGAAATAAAAAATTTTAAAACAAATAAAAACAAAGAGGATTTGCCACATTACAAGAAATACCACCGGAAGTTATAAAGGGAAAAAGGAATAACGTCCCAAATGGAAGCAAAGATATTCAGAAACAAACAAAGAGAAATAGAAATAGTGAAAATAAATGAATAGTTACCATTTAAAATAATAATTACAGTGTATTTTAGGGTTCAAAACAAATGTAGACCTAAAATACATGAACACATAGGCTAAAAAGTAGGAGCAGTTAAATATAGTTAAAGTGTTCCAAGTTCCATGCATTGTTCAAGAAATGATAACAGTACTAATTTATCATAAGTCAAGAATGCATGTTATCATCTCTTGAGTACTACAGGTACTAAAGAAGAATAAAAGAATGTATAACGAACTCATAAGGTGAAAAAATCGAATCATACAAAATGCTTGATTAATAATCTTTACAAAAGGCAAGAAAGGAGAGAAGAATAAACATAGAATAGGTGGAACAAGTAGAAAATGGAGAGTAAGATAGAGATTTAAACCAAATTATATTTGCAGTATCATTAAACATAAACAAACTAAATACTACAATTAAAATACAGAGATTGTCTCACTGGATATGAAAACAAAGCAAAACCTAACTATATGCCTCTTACAAAAGACAGACTTTAAATATGAGTCCAGAAATATTGAAATTTTGGTAAAAAAGATGTACTAAGCAAAAATTAAGCAAAAGAAAGCTGGTATAATTATATCAATATCAGACAAAGTAGACTTTAAAGCATCAGTCATTACTAGAAACAAAGTGAGACAAGTCCTAATGATAAAAGGGTAAATCTTTCAGGAATATATGACAAGCCTAAATTTGTATGAACCTAATAACAAGCTTCCAAATGCATAAAGCAAAAATTGACAAGACTAAAAGAATAAATAGATAAATCCACAATCATAGGAGGTTATTTTAACTTTAAAACAGAAAGTAAAAAATCTACAGAGCATGTTCTCCAACCACAATGGAATAAAACTAGAAATCAACAACAGAAAAACAATAGGAAAATCTCCCAACAATAGGAAACTAAATACATTTCCAAATAATCCGTGGGTCAAAGAGGAAGTCTTAAGAAAAATAAAAAAATACAGTGAACTGACTAAAATGAAAATATAACATAACAAAATTTATGGGACACAGATAAAGCACTGCTGAGAGGGATATTTATAGCATTATAGAATTAAATGCTTACATTAGAAAAGAAGAAATTCTCAAATAATCTAAGCTCCCACTTCAAGAAACTAGAAAAAGGAGGGAGAAAAAAAAAAAACAACAAACCAAGCAGAAGGAAGAAAATAATTAAGAGCAGAACTCAATGAAATTGGAAGCAGAAAAACAATAGAGAAAATTAATAAGACAAAATAGCTGATTCGATCAATAAAATTGAAAAACTCCAACAGGACTGACAAAGACAAAAAGAGAGAAGATACAAATTACAAATATCAGGAATGAAATAGAGAATATTGCTATAGACTCTGCAGTTCAATAAGATAATAAGGGAATATTCTATCAATAGACTAAAAAGTGAATACTACGAACAACTCCACACACATAAATTTGACAACTTAGATGAAATGGACCAACTCCTAGAAAAGCAAAAACTACCACAACTCACACAATATGATATAATTTGAATAGCTTTATAATTATTAAAGACATTGAATTCATAACTAAAAACCTCCCAAAAGAGAAATCTGTAGGCCCAGATGGCTTCGCTGGAGAATTCTACCAAATGATTAAAGAAGAATTAACACCAAGTTCTATTCAATTTCTTCCAGAAAAAGAAGAGGAGGTAACATTTCTCTACCCATTCAATGAAGCCAGTATTACCCCGATACCAAAACCAAGGAGGGTACAAAAAAATAAAACTACAGACCAACATCACTTGTGAATACAGATGCAAAAATTCTTATCAAAATATTAGCAAATAAAATTAAGTAATGTATGAAAAGAATTATATACCATGACCAAATGGTTTTTATTCCAGGAATGCAAGCCTGGTTTAATGTTTGAAAAGCAATAAATGCAATTCAACATATTAACAGGCTAGGAGAAGACTACTACTCAGCAATAAAAGAGAATGAACTATTGATACCCACAACAACTTGGATAGATCTCAAGGGCATCATGCCATGTGAAAAAGGCCAATCTCAAAAGGTTACAAACTTCCCCATTTATGTGAGTCCATTTATGTAGCATTCTAGAAATGACAGAGATAGAAAACAGATTATTGTTCGCCAAGGGTTGGGGATGGTGGAAAGAAGGGTGTGCAACCATAAAGGGGCAGCCTGAGAGGGATCTTTGTGGTGATGAACTGGTTCTGTATCTTGATCGCAACAGTGGTGACGTGTGTGATAAAATGGCCTAGAACTGTACAAACGCATTGTGTCAACATCAAATTTCTGGTTTTCACATTGTTCTATAACTATGTAAAATGTAATCACTGGGGAAAACTGGGTAAAGAGTACAAGGGACTTCTCTGTACTCTATTTGGAACTTCCTGTGACTTTATAAAACGTTTAAAATAAAGAGTTAAAAAATAATTACTATATATAACTATGGCTATATATAATAACTGTAAGAATATGGCTATGAAAAAAGTAAATAAAAACACATGAGGTCATGTTGGCAAGAACTGTCCATCCAAACTGCAAAAAAAATCTACTAAATTGATAAGGAAGAATATTTTAGAATTCTCCACACAATTTCAATTCACTCCTAGAGGATTAACTGTAATCTTAATGGTAGAATGCTGTAAGTGCCCTGATATCAGCATATATAATATTAGCTTAAACCTAAATGGTGCTTATTAACTTGCAGATGCTGTTTTTTTGTTTGTTTGTTTATATGCATAAACTCAGTTAAATTTTTGTAACAACAGTCTTATGTAGGTGCTACGATTATGCTCATTTTGTAGATGAAGAAACTAAGTGAGAGAGAAGGTAAGAAATCAGAGGACGGAGTGGTATGCAGATGTCCAGTGAGGCTTTGCTCTAAGGATGGGCATGGCTCAGGCCCAAGCCACCTACTGACCTTGACATAGAAAGTCTACTGCATTTGCATTGGAGAGAATGTCCCCCCTAACTCTGTGCTCAGAGGTCTTGGCAACTTGAAAAGTGAGACCCTGAGTAATGGCCAAGTTTGAGGGAATCCAGAGTGCTCAGGACTGATTAAAAGTCTGTGCAAAACAAAGGCTCTTGAATCCTATTTCTGATGAGTCCATATCAATCCCCAGTCAGCTCTCCGGGGGAGGGGGGGGCTGGTATTCCACAGCACATAAATATTAAAACATCTCTTTAAGATGTTGGATATTTATGAGTACTAACATTAAAACTATCTTTTACTGCCCTTTCTCATCCCACTGATTATTAATTGTTTGAAAAGATAAATACAGGAAAGCAATTGACCCAACAATGGCCTCTTCTTGATTACATATTGCATTAAATACAGAAATTATAAAGAGGGCACTTTGGAATCTGTCTTTCGCATCAGCAAAGATTGTGTAATGAAAAGGTATGTGGCTTAGCCTAATAGATTAATGCAAACCACAGGTCACAGGAGGCCTGGAGAAAGAGTGGTGGATCAACACAAATCTAGCACAGCCACAGAGAAGTAAGTCACAGTGTAAGGCTTCCGATATGTCCTTGTACTTCCATAGCTTTAAGCAGGGTACTTTGTACATAATAGGCAGCTACTTTTCTAGGGAATGAATGAATGAATGAATGAATGAGGGAGGAGGGACACCTGGAAGGTGAGGAGCAACGTGTGTGCTCTTTGCAGATGTTTAGTGGCTTCTGACACTTTTTACTGCAATCCATGCTGAGAAACACATTTTGCATCCTGTCCCAGTACTCAGTTACATATATACCCTGTATACGTATGCACGTATAAACATTTTACATCCATATGTAACTTAAACAAAAAAAGATCATGAAATAATTCTTACACATTACAATCTATGCAATGATCTTTTCTATTCTACCTTATTTTCCTAATAAAAAATGTTGGTTGATCCCACTCAATTGATTTCAAGATGCATTTACAGGTTACAACCTGCAGTTTGAAAAACCCTAGCATAGGTGGAAGCTCACGCATAGGTTTTGGAGGCAGAACTGGGTTGGTATCCTGGCTCTGCCAACTTTGTGCCTGTGTCACCATAGCTAAGTTTCTTAATTTCTCTGAGCTGCCAGTTTCTCACTTGTGAAGTAGATACTCACTCTACAGGATTTCTGTTGTCTTTCTAGAGCACAAATCTGAACATGCCATCTCTATTTCAAGCGTTCTCTGCCACTCTTGAGCTAAAGTCTAAATGCTTTCTCTTTGATTATATGGCCTTTAACAATATGGCCTCTGTTGATCTCCATCCTGTGCCTCTAGCTGGTCCTAATTTACACAGCACCTTCCAGCTCTTCTGATATACGCAGTTCCCTAAATGCTCCATGTTTTCTCTTTGGGCCTTTGTGCATGCTCTTCTGCCCACTAGATTAATTTCTACTTGTCTTCAGGTCACAATAGAGATTCCTTCAAGGAGTCTTCTTTGACCACTCAGATCTGCCTTCAGCACCGCTCTTTTGTGCTCCTACAGCATCTTTGGCTTACCCTTATCATGGCATATCACCATTACTATTCCAAAATATCAGCCACATCCGTCTAGAGGGCAGACAACTCTGTATTCTGTTCTATTCTCTGTGTTATTCATATGTCTAAAAAAATTCTGCACACCTCCTCCCACCTCCTCTTAGCAAACAGGATAAGTTAGATGAACATATCCTAAGGATCAGGTCGTTTGTGTGAAAAACAGTCAAGTCGATGCTTAAATGACAGCTTTAAGAAATCAGAGCAACCCTTTGCAAGCATCCTTCACACGTGCCCACTTACGACCAGTGGTGGAGGATGGCAGGGGGTCGGTGGGGGAGGTCTTGGAAGTGGATAAAGTGGATGGTCACTGAGTGCCAATCCTCCTTGCCTAGCTCATGTGTAATACAAGGGAAGGCTGCCTACGTTTGTTACCCCTGGACGCTGACAACTTAGGCAGACATAAGTCTAGCATAGTCCCAAGAGGAGGGCTCTCAGAAGATGGGAAAAAAATAATGAGAACATCAAGCTTTAAAGAGTGGGGCTGGAGGAAAGCAGAGTTAATGGTATATCAGTTACTATTAGCACTTATCTGGCCATAGAGATTCTTTCATTACCAGAGTTCTCATTATTGTTTAAAAGTCACTTAAAAATTGATGGTAATATGTTCTAAGAAAAAAAAAAGTCTGATTGCTTTGTTCAACTGATGAATTTTAACTCTCCATGGAAATGGCCTTCATCACTGGGATTCCCAGACTGAAATGAGATCACTGTGGCTCTGTAGAAACTAAAAGTCACATCTCCAGGTAATCTGCTGCAATCACTGTCTAAGCCCCTGAACGCGGCCTTACAAAGCTGTGAGTCAGAAGTGAGGCAAAAAAAGCCTTTAAACTAAGGTAGAATTAACAGGAAAAGTCACCAGTGAAAGAGACTGGGGACAAACACCAACAGAGTCCTGAGCTGTGCCTGACAAAGCCATGGCTCAACAAAACACTAAATCTCTGAAATCCAGAGACTGTTGGGTGAAGAGACATCAGTTATCCTGCACTGCCCAAGAGCACAAGATATGTTCACACCCAGCTGTTCACACCTGGCTATGAAGCTTTCCTGTTAACACTTTTTCCATCCATCATCACCTTTATCTTAGAATTTCCCCAAACATGCTTTTTCAGTGGTCACGAAAACCACTGAATGCATGTACCCCCGTTGCTTTACTTAAGTGATGTTAGAAGTTGTTCAGACTGAGATATTTCTGTCTCAGCTATAAAAGAGGGTCTACATAATAAAGATAGCCTCCCACAGGGAGTTACTAAGAATATATTAGAACAGAGTGTAATGTAGCATTAATCTATATCTTTTGCATTATTAAAGGGAACTGAAAAAAAAAGAGAGAGAAGTCATCTAGAGGTAACCTGTTTGTGGTGGATTCCATGGAATGACTTCCTAAAAGCCACTTCCAACTCTTCTCTCCCTTGCCTTTGTTCACTGGAAAGAGGAAACATGATTTCTCAGTGCCCTTTTGCAACTGGAAGAGACTTTTGTCAATGAGAAGTTGTTGGGGTCTTCTGGGAAATCTGTTCAAAGGGAGGACCTTGACTGGCACATTCCATTGGCCATTTGTCCCTTTCTCCTTCTTTTTCCTTGGAGAGTGTGCACAGGAAGCCTAGAGCTGCAACAGCCATCTTAGAATCATGATGCAACATGAGGAAGAGGACTAACCACCGGGGAAAGCAAAGGAGAAAAATGAAAAGAGGCCACTTGATGAGGCTAGGGCCACCTAAATTCCTTAAAGGGTGAAACAAATATTTGAGTTAGGTTTTCTGTTGTTTACCAGCCAAACAGGATCTGACGACACACTTGTTATCGACAGCTCTTCTGGGGCCCGTAGAAACACGGCTCGTCCATGCTGTGGACAACTGCTGAGCCCAACTCCGAACCAAACGGATGTTGAAGTGACATGGCAGGAAGAAAACACTGTTCTGATGACAAGCTTACGGACATCTAACCAGTTACAGTTTTCAACAAGCAGGTGACAACGTAGCCACGTGTGTAATAACTGTGCCCTTCACTTCTGCAGGTGATACGATGGATCTGAAAGAATCCGAGCTGTTTTCCTGCTTTTATCCCCTCACTTACCTTCTGTTTCTACTTTTTGTTTCTGATGATTGAAATACACCAGCAGGAGTTTGGGCTGGAATTAGGAATTAACCATTAACCATGTGACCATGGAACAGATGGAATCTAACAGGTTCCCAAACCCACGACTTTAAGGGTCAACAGCAAGATATAATCAGTAACCTTCCTAAATAGTTATATTTAGTTCAATAACTTTCTAATGTATAGTCCAATAATACATAATATAGTATAATAATATATAGTCTAATAACCTTCCCAAATAGCTATAGTCAACATTTATTGAACCAGGTACTGGGATAATTTCATTTATTCCACAAACAATCCAACAATCTTGTCCCCATTTTAGAGCGAGGAAACTGAGGCTTTGAAAAATTAATATATTTGAAGCAAGTTCCTAGAAAGACCAATCCATAGCCTCAGGTGTTTCCCAAATTGAATGAATACGCAATTTCCTGATTTATACAATATGTCCTATATATATCTCTATTCTAATGGAACACATTATACTGTAATTATATGTTTATGAGACAGTTTCAGCTATTAGACTGAGTTCCCTGAAGGTAAAGATAGGTTCTGAACTTCTTTGTATGACCTATGGCACACAACAGATGCTCAATAAAAGCTTCCTACAGACACTGGTGAATACCTGCTGGGAATCAAGGCTGCTTAAGTGGAACAGTGAGGAGCTGTGTGCTCTTTGCCACTTTAATTTCACAGCTGTGGTATATCAGTAAGTATTTAATAAGCAAGTATTAAGCGCCTACTATTACACTGGACCATGGAATGTCTTATTTTGCATAATTAAGTCTAAGTGGACACATTATTTGTGAATACCTGGAAAAGAAAAAAGTTAGCTCCAGGATTCACCAAGAACAAGTAATTCCCTTTCTTGTCAGGGTTGCTAGACTGGTAAACCCAGGGATTCTCACAAATGTCATGTACCCTAACATCAGTAAGATACTTGACAAAGTCTTCCACGGTGCTCATGGATGAACTGGAGAATGCATATAGATGACAGTGGGCTGGATTAATAGCTACCTGAACGTCCCAAAGGGTGTTGATTAATGGAGGTCTCGATGACGAGTCCCAGGGACTGTACTGGACATTGATCAACGATCTCATCAATGACACAGGTAAGTCCACAATGATTAAATAAAAGGATGGCATCAACCTAGGAAGGATAGCTAACATACTGGAGGACAAAAATCAATACTTTAAAATATCTTTATTGACTACAACGGGCTAAACCTAACGTGAAATATTTAACTTTGATAAACAGAATATCCTACATTTAAAAAAATCATTGTACAAATAGATTTTGTACAGTATATTGGGGCATCTGGCTTGATAGCAACTTAAGTGAGTGCCTCACCCTCTGACCCTCCATTTATCTTGGCCATTTACTCCTCTCGGGGTTCCGTTTTACTAAGCGTCCTGTAGTTCCTCTAACCATCATGCTTCTCTCACCACCACGCTGCTCTCTGTGCCTCTACCCAATGGCCCCACAGGCACCCCGTGCCTCCCTCCCAGCAGCACGGCTCAGGCTGTGCTCTCATTGCGTGTTTCCATCCTCGTAGCCTCCACTGGACTGTCGGCTCTGTAAGGAGGGGAAGGTACCCGTCTATTAACATTCTCCTTGTATCCTGATGAAACCCTTTCTGAACTCAGGTGCTGGCCTTTAGTAGACACTCAATAAATATTTGTTGAATTACATGCATGAAGATGAGAAATGGCAACTTGGAAAAGTTAATTTACTGAAGGTCACGCAGCAATGTTGGGAAGAGGACTGGATCCAGGTCAGCCTCATTCCAAAGCCCATGATTTAACTGGCCATTAGCATGTTGGGAGCCCAAGTGGATGCCACGTTACCCATGTGGGTACCAGTTTCCTTTAAATGAGAGTATGGATCTATATGATGGTGCAGTGTAGGGAAAAGAAGACTGTATAACATAAAGAGATCTAAAATAAAGTCCTGACTCCATGCTGCGTGACCTTGGGCAAGTCACTCAACTTCTCTGGGCCGCAGTTTCTGCGATGATAACATGAGAAGGTTATTCTGGATGGTCTCTGACTTCTCTTGTTAGCTCTGAAATACTGTCATGGAAGGAACTTCAAAGTTGCAGCCTTTTCCATCCTGTAATGACTCTGTTCTCTCTATAGCCAAGCTTACTGAGTTCTCACCTCCTGATCAATTCTCTTCACATTCCGATTTTCCCTCTGCTCCTATCTAGCTACTGACATTGTTCTAAATTAATGGATGATCTCTTAGTGGCCACATCCCAAATCCTCCTTTTAGTTCTCACTCTGTGGACCTCCTGAAGCATTTGAAATCCTTGCCTCTGTGGTCTCTGCTAAACACCTTCCTCTTAGTTTTAATCTCCGGTTTGGGCTGCTTCTCCTGTCTCCAATGCCACTCCCTTATTCCAGGTCCTTTCCGTCTTTCACTACTGTAACCATGTCTTAATTTGTCTCACAGTCTAACCCTCTTCCTCTTTATCTGCCATCAAGCTGGCAAAGCTATTTTCCCCAGATGTAAATCTATCAGCTCATTCCCCAGTTACACACTTGGAAGGCTCTCACTGTCCACAGGATTAGCAAATGCACAAACACCCACTGCTCACACGCTACCACTCATCCTTCTGGAGCCCACTATTCAAGCATAACTTCAGAACTCTTCTTAACACGGATTTCCAGACAGCTACTACCAGTCAGTACCTGTGAACATAGATGGAACCTAGTCATTCACAATCTGGCTCTAATCTGCTTTCCAGCCTCATTTCCTATCACTTTCTTTCCATCCACACTCTGTGTTCTGTGCACTTCTCAGCTTCCCTAATGCCATGCCCCTTCAGACCACTTCACCCTTGTACAGTCACGCACCACATAATGACGTTTTGGTCAACAATGAACAGCAGATACGATGGTGATCCCATAAGGTTAGCGCCACATAGCCTAGGTGTGTAGTAGGCTGTACCATCTAGGGTTGTGAAAGTGCACTCTATGATGTTCGCACAATGACGACATTGGATAATGACACATTTCTCAGAACGTGTCCCCGTTGTTAAGCGACGTGTGACTGTTCATGCTAATTATTCTGTCAGGAAAACAATTTTTCTACTGGATGTGGTCAATTCTTACTAATCCTCCCAGAGCCAGTTCAAATAGCGCTTTCTTTTGGAGACCTTTCCTGACCAGCAGAGTTGGAAAATAAAAGCTTCTTTTTGTTCTGTTGACATTATATTGCAATGATGTATTTCCATACGTGTTGATCCCCTTCTAACTAGAGCACAGCTTCCTCTGGACTGAGACCACAGCTTGGTCATCTTTTTGTCCTCCCTAGAGCTTACTATAGTAGCTAGAACACAGTAGGTGCCAAATAAATACCTACTGAATGAGTGAAAGACCGAACAGATGATGAACTGAATGACGGGCCTCTAACTGTCCGTATGGTAGGTTTAGAACTCATAGTCCTGCTCATGGACACTGCCAGGGACACTCCACAGCAGCTCTCTTCTTAGACTCACCTGGTCCTGGGCATGTCAGGAAAGCTCAGAATTTCATTGATAAAGGACAGTAATAACAATAACAACGACGGTGACAATAGCAACGTTATTGAATGCTTATTATGTGCCAAGACAAAAACTGCTTGCTTTAAGACTTAAAGAACAAGGAGCAGAACAGTCTCTACATATAATTAAAGAGAAGAGCAGAATAAAGATAATTCTGAGGATAAAGAGTAATACTTGGATCTGTTTTCCAAAAATATGACAACTATCTACAACTCCACTGAAAAAGCCTTAGATCATTTATTAATACAATGGGGCCAGAGCCACAGGAAAGACTACTGCTTCTGCACACGTCCGGCTGGGCAGTAAATAACATATTTTTCCCTGATATCATTCTACAGTGGCTCCAGTCAACATAATCCTAAGAAATTTCCCTCCTGGTCAAATCTACATGGATGAAAATTAGCTTAGGTTAGAGTTTCCTAGTGTTTCAAAGAATAACCACAAGATCTGGGAAAAAAACAAGCGCTAGGTGACAAAACTTTGGGGAGTGATCGTGTGATTGTTGCCTGCTCCTCTTCAACACTCACGATGCCTATTAGCTCATGGGGGATAAGAAGACTGCAGTGAGAACACCTGGGCACTGTGGCTTCACCCAGAAGTCTCCACATGTATTTGTTTAATGAACATTTTTTTTATAGAAAGCCTTGTCTTTATTTCTATGGAATTAGTATTGGGAAATACTGGTTTTAGAGGTTCCTAGAAACAGTCCCTCTGTCCTGGGATTCTAGCAGTGGGCACACGCAAAGGGGACTGCCATGAAGACCTACCTGGTTTAGGGAAAGTAAGACTGGCTGCGGTCTGGGCCAGAAGAGACTCATGCCTGGTATTATCATTTACATGATACAAGTTCAACCTTATATGAAGGCTTGGAAGAAAAAGGCCAACTCCTAACTGGTAGTTTGAATTAACAGTTTAGCCAGAAGAGACTCATGCCTGGTATTATCATTTACATGATACAAGTTCAACCTTATATGAAGGCTTGGAAGAAAAAGGCCAACTCCTAACTGGTAGTTTGAATTAACAGTTTAGTTATTATGGCTGTCTCACACAGTCACAGGAATTTATATTTTCATTTTATCCCAAAGAAAAACTTGACCATCTTTCTTTAATACTATCCACCTGGAAGCCTGACAGTAAGGATTAAAAATTGCTCCTTCCTTCCCACTTGGTTATTGGAAAGGCTCTGAAAGGTAATCAGTCTTGTGAAGCTACACTTTACAGTCTGCATAAAAATGCCATGATTTCCCTTCCTCTCCCCGAGCTAATTGAAAGTGCATAATATCACCCAGCTGGGGAAATGTGAACAGTAAACACGTGCAATATATCATGCCCTCACACAGAGGCTGGGTACTAACACAGACGGGCTGGTTGTCAGGACCAAAGGAAATCTGGAAAACAAGTCTTTTTTCACCTAGAATCAGAGGTCTCTGTGCTTGCCACCACTGCCCCCTCCCCTACTCCCTCCAGACTTCAAGCCACAGCCAGATTAAACCAAGGTCAACTCATTCCTTGCATGCATAATTCCAAGGGTCACCTAACAATGTATATTGACTAAAACTCTCTTCTATCAGCCTTTCAAGAGATGAGGCATTTTACTTTTGGCAGGAGGTGGGGTTGGAATCACCTTGTTCCCTAGGTACTTCAATTGTACTGACAGATGGTCCTATTATCTCTCTCCTTAGCTGCTAAGCCTAAAGATCCTTGGCCTTGTCACCTCTTATCTTTCTCTACTTCATCAAACTCCGATTGCCAAGATTATCTCCTTTTCAACCTCTGATCATCCATGAATATCTACACAGGATCACATTTTCCTTGAGTATAAAATCCAAGTCTTACTTTTCAAAGTCCTCTGTGCCTCTGCCGCTATCTACAACTCCACCTCAATTACACCGCCTTAGAAGTCATCATTCTCTTCTCTGACTCCTCACCTTCAAGTGTCATGCCATCTTTTTGAATACTTCTTTCACCGTACGGCTCTTAGGAGAAAGGACAGTATTCCTTCAAAGTTTTCCTCACTAGTTCTCTGTCACAATATTCCTTCAAAAATTGCTCCCTGTTGCACCATGAACTCAACTACTGCGATTCATTCATGCCACCTTATAACTGGCTATTGTTTCATTTTTGATGGCTGATACCTTACGGTTAGGTCAAAGCATAGCACTTGTCAAGGGTACTATGTCATTTCAGCCTTAATAGATTGAAGGATATATTTTTATCTGTGTCAGCAGTAGAGATGATTTGAAACTTACTGAATTAAAACTACATTCATCTTTCAATAGTTTGTATTACCTGTCAACTGGCATGGGTGGATGGTAAGGCTTGTTGACTTTGGCATAGAGACCCTCTAAGTGGTCTCTCTCTGGAGACAGTGGACGGCCATCCCGAGGGTAAACCAGTGGTCCAGTCCGTGGGGGAGATGGAGACCTATAGACCATTGCTGATGCACATGGTTCCCGGAAGTGGTTCACCCTGGCGTAATTGGGGTCCGTTTCATCATCGTCCATATCATGCAGTGATCCAATCGCACCAGTAGCATAATCAACAAGACCTCTTGCCTGCTTTTCTCTTAATTCCTGATGTTTTGCTCCAATCCTGAAAAATGTAGAACAGGTAGCAGAGACGTGAGTTTATATGCTCATACAATGACATACTCTCCTGAATCTATGTTAACTCTTCCTAGTCAGTCACTTAGCTGTCACTTTCCTGTTTACTCAAGATCACACCATGTAGAAATGCCAACAGCATATTCCATGGGATTAATTTTATAGCTCTGACCTTTATTTGTCACAGGGTCGTTACTTTTATAGCAATGTTATAGGTATTTTAACATCTTGCCCACTGATGACTGGGCTGATGGCAGAGTCAGAGGCTGATTCTCATTAACATCGTCTCCCTACAACTGGGATGTGCTTGTGGGAAGAGCACATCTTTGGTGTAATATTACAGAGTCTTCCCTGGGAGGGGGCTGCATGTTAAAGAGCCCATCGGAATCTTACACTTCGTCTATGATTTCACTATTTGGTGCCCTAGAAGTTCCATTGTACTCTTCAAAAGAAAAGAGCTTGCAAAAATTGATTTAAATATGAAAAAGAAATACAGAGGCTTTCTGGTCACTAAAAGCAGTGGGATCAGAGGTAATTTATAAGAGATTCTACGTTTTTTGGTTACACAAATGGGGATCACTGTGTCTCATCATACAGGGGCTGGGGACAGAGCAAAATCGTGGAGAAATTAATAGGCTCCTGACAGAGATGGATGGGCACATATAAGTAAATTAAACACCATTACTGGCAGAACTCCATATCACTAAAGCCTTGAGTGATATTACAAAACGCTGCTGCTAATCAGTGTCCTGTGCAGACTACTGGGAATGCGAGAGGCAAAATATACTTAGGTGGATTCCAAATCCATCTGAAGTTTGAGAATTTGACATCTAATCTGGAAAGTGTTGGATCAGCTCTCCTAAATTCCGAGCTGTGTGTTAGAAGGGAAAGGTCCATGTGGCATCTTATTGGACAAGGGTGCTGTGATGGTGCCAGGAGGTGTTCTGAGCGAAAGAGGAAAGAGTGTGACCCCACATCACGGGAGTAAGGATGAGAGGAGTAAGACACCGCCAGCTCGGGCTCAAGAGAGCCTCTCAGGAAAGGACAACATGCCTGCAGGCCTGCACCAGAGAACAGGAGAGGGAGGAGGAAAGATCTACATATGACTGCAGACAGAGAGGGAAGGCCTGGATGAGTGAAAAACAAGAAGAGAGCTCTCCCAGTTTCTTCTCCTCTTCAAACAAAACAGCTGCTTTTGCACATGGCAGCTAGTTTTATTCTACAGAACATTAAAGTCTTCGTAAAAATCTTTAACAGCCATGAGCTTTCGAAGTGTTTTCTCTTTTGGCAGAACGGGTTTTTTTTTTTGAGTAGAGAAAGGGAAAAAAGAAAAAGGGAAGGAAAAAAAGACCAAGAAGAAGTTATAGGACAAAAACTTAGTTAGCATCTATCCTCAAGTCACAACAGACGAAAATAAATGCCAGGATACATTATTGCTTATCTCTTTGACTAGGTCAAGTCATGTACTCTACACATCAGTAATTAGAAGAATTTATATTTTTGCAAACGGCAGCTTGACTCTCCAAGGGATTTTGAATGAAGATGAAAGGATGATTACACAGGAGGGTACCCCTTAGGAGGCCCTGCCTGTCTCTTTTCAATGCATGTTAGTCCTAGATTCATGGATGTTTGTTTTGAATAATTTTTGATAAAGAAGATAACCTGCTCCATTCTGCAACAAAACAATCTTTCCAGGGACAGTGCAGGCTGGATTATCAGAGAATGCTTGCTGCGCTAAGACGAGAGGGATGGATTTCCATTGCAAATAGAGCACAGGACATCAATAAAGTGAGGGAGTGAGATTCTGTGTGGTTAGTATCCCTCCTAAGTGGGATGCCTTCAAGAGAAATCATTCAGCAGAAAGACGAACATCTCATGCCTGCCACGTGGGGCTACATGTGTGCATTAATGACAGAGGAAAACACTAAGCTTGATTTTTAAAAATCACAGAAATACAACACTAGTATCTGTGTTCCTTATTTCATCATTTCTCTTTCTCAGAGGTTTTCTCATTAATTAAGCTTGCTGAGTATGTAAAGATTCTTGGAAGAAAAGTACTCTGTGTATGCAAAGCAGTATTTTATCTTGTATTTTTCCTTCCTAAAACAAAACCAAATTTCTCCCTGATCCTCTCTGCACCGCTGGGCATTTCAGTAACTAACTTCGTATTAATCACTCAGTAGGTGAAATAGTAATTTCTCTGAATCATCATTATTATGCCACATATCAGGGTCTCTTGTGTGGGGAGGACAAGGCAATATCAGAAAAGGGGTGTATGGAGGCAGAAGAGACTCTCGCAAGAGAGAAATGTCAAGGAGATAGATTTTTTTGGTAGCTCCGAACTCCCTCTGCCCCAATTCATTGTGAGAATTCTAATTGTTTATAGTCATTCCCACCTGGAGGTCTCCTTACTACTGGAAACTCAACCTGTTAAATCTATTTTTCACAATAGCCCTTGATAATATACCCTTTTTATTCGATGGTACCACCAGCTTCCCCATTCTCCCCAGCACACTGCCTTTGAATTGTTTATATCTCTTCTCTCTCTCTCCTCCTATGGAAACATTGTTTCTTTTTTCTGTTACATCTCTTGGATATCCTCTTTTATTTCCATCTCTTTAGCCACAGTCTAGTGTTCAGAGTTTATATTGTCCAGATCTGCACTGTCCAATATGGTGGCCGTTAGCCATATGACGCTATATAAATTTAAATAAGAATTACTGTCAATTAAATAAAATTTAAGATTCAGCTTCTCAGTTTCACAAATCACATTTCAAGTGCTCAGTAGCCACATGTGGCTTGTGACTACTATATTGGACATTGCAGATATAGATGAATTCCAGAACTGTAGAGAGTTCTATTGGACTGTGCTGGCCCAGATTAGTCTAAGATTTTCGGTATGTCACCACATACCACTTTAATCTATACCTTAAAAGCCTGCTTGAATCATCTTCCTCAAAGAGCATTTCCATCATATCTCTGTCAGATCAAGGACCTCTAACAGGAGATTGTAATAAATGATGGAGTAAGAGTGCGGTTAATTTACTTCCCTCCATGAGATGCTAAATGAACAAACAATTGAGAAATTGAGAAGAAAATTCCATCTACAATGGAATTAGAAAATGGCCATGATGTTATAACATGCAGTGAAATTTGGACTCAACCCAAAGAGGGTGGAACACCAAGAGGTGATATGCACCACGTATCCAGCAGGTGTACATTTCACTGAAAGTAAGAGCGAGAGTCCAGAGGACTACAGACTACAAACTTGCATTTAGGAAAAGAGGGTCTGAAGACCCAGACCCTGGAATTGTGGGGTCAATCTCTGTAGGTTCCAACTTCAGAATGGAGGAGAAGTGGGGTCAGAAGAGAGATATTTCCTCTGAGAGATATATTTCCTTCTCCCCTGAAGAAACTTCACGGAGGTCAATGGGGAGAAGAGAGGAAGCTCCAACCTGCTCTGGAGCTGACAGGCAGAATCAGCAGAGCAGAGAGAAACACACAAACTCATCAAAATGAAACCAAGATCTCAGAGACTTCACTAAGTAGGCTGTTAGGGTGTTCTTAGGGTGATCTGCTCTCTCAAAATGGAAGACCATAGAAAACAAGCCCTCAGGGCAGTGCACCCAACAGATTTGGCAAAAAGATATCTTGAGCAAGTGTATGGAATTGAAGCTGCTCGTGGCTCTAGACCTCTACGCCCATGTCAGCTAACACTAAATTTTAGCACAGATTTCTTTTAAACATTGTAGAACATGAAATTAATGGGTCATAACAAGCATTTTAAAAATTAAATACAATAAAAGAGAAAATATTAGGGCTTACTGCACGTAGTAAGCATAAGTATTGTTTCAAGAAGGAGAAAAATTAAGTCATCTAAAAATTCAGGCAAATTCCAGCTAGCCTCAAACATGCATAAAGACAAAAGAAAAACATTCTCAAAATTTAAAAACTCAAGGGAATATAACACTTGTCGACCCATCTTGAAAAACTACTTAACAATGACAGCAGCCAACTGAGGCCGAATCAGAACGAGGAACTCAAGCTGATGAAGCAGTGGAGTGACAGGCGTGGAGGTGAGCAGCACATTCATACAAATATCAAACTAAGGCTAAGGACTGTAGCAACACAGCTACAGAGAAAAACAAATGTTCTAAACTCTGACAATAGAAAAATAATATCACTAATGAAAATCAGAAGCCAGTAAGGAGGTGAGTTAGGAGAAAGCATTAATATGCAACTTTATTCACTTCCTCACCTTTAAAGCAGGCATCAGTAGTTACTGTTTAAAGTTGATAAATCAAGAACAGAGGGTTAGTATATTAAATATAATTACAAAAAACTACTACAACAACCAGTTATCAGGAGAAGAGAAATGCATAGAACAAAACCCCCACATAGAAAATAGAAAACGAAGAAAGCAGTAAAAAGAAAGTAACATAACATCAGATGACCAGATTTATCTTTTCTGACAATAAATGAAAATGGAACAAATTTCTTTATTATAACTAAAGGATCCCAGATATAATGAAAAAGGAAAACACACTATGTGCTATCAAAATAGTGAAAAATGGGGAACAGCATTAATGTGCACTAATAGGAGATGACAAAAGAAATACTGGGCAGCTTAAATAATAGGGTCATACTATTCCTACACTAAAGGAAGTAGATAGACACATGGGTCTGGATACATATAAACACCTGTGTCATGTATGTATGTGTACTTGCACATGCATAGAAAATGTCTGGAAAGATACACAAAAGTTCATAATAGTGACTGCCTCTGGAGAGTGGAATTGGAGGTATACTATCTGCATTTTTATGTCATATATTTTTAGGATAATTTTAAAGATTTAAAAAATATAAAGAAGTCCCTTACAACTATATGCTGACTGTTGTAGTGAATCAAAACTTTAAAAAACAAAACCCCAAAACATTCAACAGGCACCAGCAGGCATCCTTGTTCTCCAAACCTACCAGACCTGACTTCTCAGACTCCTTTATCAACCCAGTTATGACCGTTTTCTTCAAATTTCCGTTCATTGAACATTTGTTTGGTCCCTTCCACGTCAATGGTGTTTGCCTAGAGTACATTCTCCATTAATCAATTATTTGACTTTAGTTTTCTCTAGAATAAAGACTAAACTTTACTCATTTAAACTCATTTTTAAGCTCATTTACAGCCCCACATTGATCTCAATAACTCTCCTCCTCTTCAACCCACATATCCAGAAAATTCTCTATTAATCTGTAATTGTTATATATTTTTATATACTTTGCAAAAAAACAAAACAAAATAAACACCTTCATTTGATTCATTTCTAGACACACTGCTTCCAGAACTAGACTACAAGCTCCTGAATGTCATGTGAGTTTTCCTTTTGCAATTTTGGCTGACTGACTGACATTCATTCACACTTACTGATATTACGTTGCATACTAGAAATAAAAAGGGGGCAATTCTCAGTCTCTGACTTACTATCAGGGAGATATAAACAAGTAGGCACAATTCAATGGGAAAACAAAGATCTGTGTGTACAAAGGTGAAGATTCATTTCAGCTTAGGGGTTTTGAGGAAGAATTGTGAAGGCAGGGCCACACGAACAGGGCTTTGAAGGAACTGGTCAACCTTGTTCCAGGAGGAGAGAAGAGATGTGGAAACGGGGTGAGGCACTCCAGTCAGAGGGAGGAACACAGCAAATGAGCACGGAATGCATGATTTACCGAATGCTGGTGTGATTCTGATGTGGTGGGACAGAGGTTTGAGTTATCCACCTACAGCTCCCCCACAAAAAGAACACATGTAGTAAAAGTTATCAGCAAATTTCTATAAGGTTTATGTAACACACATTTGCCTAACATTTAAAATTTTGGTGAGGAAAAGCCTATTACACTTTTTTCATTTGTCTCTTTAATCTTTATTATAAAATGAAACAAAGATACAGAAATTCATACAAAACAAACCTATGGATTAAAGAACAGTTATAAAGCAGACACGTTTGCAACTATCACCGAGGTCAAGAAACAGACCTCTGTGTTCCTCTTCATCACAACCACGTCTATACAACATATGTAGCTCCTTTCTTCCACCTTAAGAATCCTGCTTCTCAAGACACAGGGGATGCTTGAAGTAAATATCCACGATTACAACTTGCTTTACTCTATATTACACATATAATAGTTTCAAGATAACACCACCAATACTACCACCACCAAAATGATTATTAAAAAGAGTTAAACATTTCTTTTCAATGCTCTTCCCCTCATCCCTCTGTTTTTGTAGTTGTACTATGCCTACATCATTAAAGCATGCAGTAGCTACAACCCATCCCTCTCTTCTGTTCATTTAATCTCATTTAATCTTAGCTCTACAAGTAACTATGTACTAAATATAGAAAAATAAATATATATTTAATAAAGACCGACAGTGCTAATATCAATGAGTATGCAGTCATCTACCAGATTCCTCAGGAATAACTCCTGGGACAGGGTTTCTCAAGTTGATAACAGTATGTCCTTCATATCTGAAAGCCAGTTTTGCTAGATACAAAATTATTCGCTCACCTTTTACCCTTGAGTATTTTAAATATGCAACCCCATTTTCTTATGACAAAGTATTGCTGTTAAAAAATTGGACGAGGGGCCGGCCCAGTGGCTCAAGTGGTTAAGTGCTCGCGCTCCACTGTGGCAGCCCGAGGTTCGCCAGTTCGGATCCCGGGCGCACACCGACACACCGCTTGGCAAGCCATGCTGTGGCGGTGTCCCATATAAAGTGGAGGAAGATGGGCACGGATGTTAGCCAGGGCCAGTCTTCCTCAGCAAAAAAAGAGGAGGATTGGCAGATGTTAGCACAGGGCTGATCTTCCTCACAAAAAAAAAAAAAAAAGTTGGACGATAACCTAATTTTATTTCTCTCATTAATTACTTATAAGAAATTTGCTCTTTTTGCTTATCTGGTCAAATTATTTTATTTAAAGTCCAATAATTTTACTAGAAAAGTCATTCTGGGTTGATAACTCTTTCAATATGTACTTGTAAGTATATTTTTTCCATCAGGGAAGTTTTCTTGAATTATAGTTTTTATTGTTAATGTTGTAGGATACAAGTCGAATATAAAAAAGTCAATTGTATTTCTACATACTAGTAGTGAACAATTAGACAATAAAATCAAGAAAATAGGATTAAAGAACATTACAAACTTAAGGATAAATTTAACAAAAGACATGCAAATTCTCTACAATGAAAACAATAAAATATTTGAGAGAAATTAAAGACGATCTAAATGAATGGAGAGTTATACCTTGTTCATGGATGAGAAAAGTCAATATTGTTAAGATGTCACTTCATCCAAATTGTTCTATAGATTCAATGTCATCCCAATTAAACTCCTACTAGGTTTATTCTCCAAAAATTAACAATGTGATTGTAAATTAATTTGCAAAGTTAAAGGGCAAAGAATAGCCAAAATAATTTTGAAAAGTAAGAATAAAGTTGGAAGACACACTACTGACTTTAAGACTTACTAGAAAGCTTCAGTAATCAAGCCAAAGTGAGAGAAACGGATGAACAGAACAGAAGAGAGTCCAGTAACACACCCACACATCGTCCGTGACGCAATTTACAGCAAATGTGCCAGAACAATTCAATTAAGAAGGGAAAATCTCTTCAACAAGCCGTGCTGGAAAATCCATAAGGGAAACAGAACCTCTGTCCCTACTTTATACCAAAAATCAATTCAAGATGGAAGACAGGCCTGAGCATAAAGCTGCAACAATGAAGCTCCCAGAATAAAATAAAGGAGACTATCCTCACGACCTTGGGGTAGGCACATATTTCTTAGAGAGGACACAGAAAGCATGAACCACAAAAGAAAAAACTGGTAAATTGGACTTCATCAAAATTAAAACCTTCTCATTAAAAAGCACCAGAAAAATGATAGGCAAATGAGAGAAAATACTTGCAACATATATATCTACCAAAGGATTTGTATAAAAAATATTAGACAATGCTACAACTCAATAATAAAAAGAAAAATGACCCGATGAGGACTGGGCAAAAGACTTAACCAGATATTTTACAAAAGAAGATCCAGAAATGTCCAATAAGCAAACGAAAATGTGCTCAACATTGTAAGTCATCAGGGAAATGCTAATTAAAACCACACTGAGATACCCTGACCAAAATGAAAAAAAAGTGACTACACCAAATGTTGGAAAGCGTGTGGAGCATTCAGAACTTTCATACAACATTGCTGGAAGTATAAAAATGGCATGACCCCTTTGGGAAAAGGTCTAGGAGTTCCTTATAAAACTAGACCTACACTGAAGCTATGACCCAAAAATTCATCTCTCAGGTACTTACACAAGAGAAACAACAACGTATGTCCACAAACATTCTTGAAGAATGTTTGGTAGCAGCTTTGTTCATCATGGGAAGAAATGGAAATAACTCAGATGTCCATCAGTAGGAGAATGGATAACCAAACAATGAAATATGCATACAACAGAATATAAATCAGCAGTAACAAAAAATGAACTACTGGAATACTCAACAACAGGGATGAATCTCAAAATTATCCTGCTTTGTGAACGAATCTGGACACAGACACAAAACTTACTACACGATCGCAATTATAAGAAATTCCAGCTTGGGCAAAACAATCCTATGGTGATAGAAATCAGATCAGTTCTTCATGGAGTGGGGGCACACAGGAGGGGAAAGGGCATGAGGAAAATTCTGGGCTGATAGAATCTCCTGTACCTCGATATGCATTCATCAAAATAGAATAGACAAGACTCTGTTTACTGAAGACCTGGATATTTCACTGTATGTAAATTATACTTCAAGTAAAAAAGTTAAAACAGAAAATGAAAATAAAAGCAAAAAATGTCAATTATGCTATTTATACCTTTTAAAATCCATGTAATAAAATCTAACAAATTTGGAGTCATTAATTCTAAATTTACTTATATATAATTCTTTCCCTTTTGAATATATTACCTAAAAATAATTATTATCATAACAAATTAACAGAATGAGTGTGATTGCTTGGAAAATATTTAAATTGCTTAAGGAAATATATCCCTTTTCAAGCAATTTAAACACTTCCAAAGTACCAATTTATAAGCCAGGTATTGATTTTGATAAATAAATATCATTCTTATTGATCCACAAACACACCCTCTGAAGACTAGACAACTTGTTTCCAGTCTGTTACAAGTTTCTGCATTCATCATTCAATGAGTATTTATTGAGCACCTATGTGTTTTAGGTTTTGTTCCTGAGGCTGGGGATTCAGCAGAGCATACAAATCCTTGTCTTTGTGGAATTTATATTCTAGTCAGGGGAGGCAGAAACAGACACAAAGTAACTGAGTAAAATGAAGAATAATGTTAGGTGGTAGTAAGTGTTACAGAGGAAAATACAACAGGGAAAAAGGGTGGGAGTGTTGTGGGGCGAGGGTTAACTTTTAACTATGTGGTAAGGAAAGGCACTGCTGAGAATATTAAATTAAAGAAGAGGAGGGTGAAACTGTACAGATAACTGGGGAAGAGTATTTCAGGCAGAGGGGATAGCAGGTACAAAGGCCCTGAGGCAGGCAAGTGCACAAAACAGCAAGGAGGCCAGGGGGAGGGAGGGAGGAATCCCAAGGCCAGAGAGGAAATGGGGGCCTAGGTCATGAAGGGCCTTCAGGTCCAGTAAAGATTCTAGCTTTTACTCTCAGTGAGGTAGGAAGCCAGTGGGAAGTTTCAGGCAATGAAGCCATATGATTTGACTTCCATGTGAAGGGAATCTCTTTGCCTGCTACATTGACAGGGTGGTGGGGATGCTGGGTGAGGAAAGAGACATGGAGACCAGTTAGGGGCTACAACAACAATCCAGGCGAGAGATGGTGGTGGCTGGGATGAAAGTGTAGCAGTGGAGATAGTAAGAAGGGGTTGAATCCATGACCTAAAAATAAAACTGGCTTAAAAAAAATTCTGTAATTAAGACTGCTCTCCAAACACTCCAAATGAGGGAGGTTGTACTACACACACGAGTCCATCCGATCTAGTGTTTCATCTATCCAACAGGCATAATAGACACTAACAACAATACTTGTGATGTATTTTCCCATCACCACACAACTTAATTCTCACAAGGTACACAGTCTCAACTTCACAGACGAGGAGACTGATGTTCAGAGAGATTAAGTATTTTGTAATTTTTGAAAGTCATTATTCCTTTTACATTCAGAAGTTGAAATTCTTCTGTAAAGAAAAACTTTCCCTCAAAATTTTGGGTCTCTTGATTACCCTGAATTACACTCAGCACAGGGAAGGCAGAATAAATGCTTAATTATTCCATTTTAAACGCTGATTTTCAGAGTAAGGAGTTAGTGCCCTAGATACTTCATGTTGACCAACGAGTTGTGAGATACCTTTCTGGAGGAGATGAGAGGTTGTGAATATCATTATAAACTGATGTTTTCAAAAAATACATATTTAGAGCTTTCAATCATTGCATTCCTTACTCTTTTTGTTGCACACTGCCCCATATTTAGTCCACAGGGACTGCTCTAGGTTGGCTCCTTTATTCTTTTTTTTGTGTGTGTGAGGAGATAAGCCCTGTGCTAACATCTGCCAATCCTCCTCTTTTTTTGCTGAGGAAGACTGGCCCTGGGCTAACATCCGTGCCCATCTTCCTCCACTTTATATGGGACGTTGCCTCAGCATGGCTTGCCAAATAGTGCATCAATGCACGCCCGGGATCCGAACCGGCGAACCCCGGGCCACCACAGCGGAGTGTGCGCACTTAACTGCTTGCGCCACCGGGCTAGCCCCTCCTTTATCCTTTTGACTGGACCCAGTTGTCTCTGACAGCTTCCTTGCTTTCTGACAAAGCTGCCCCAGGTTCATGCTGAATATGTCATGTCATGTCTCTATCTTGGAAGCAGCCATTTCTCCAGGGAACTCTCTTTTTAATGGGGAATGATACCTAGAGCACACCATCGGGGCTCTCAGAGTGCTCACTGCCATTGGGTTACTATTGCTTCTACGGCTTTTCTGTGGATGGAGCTAGGAAATACGTATTTTTGAAAAAAATCACAGGTTCATACTGATATTTCAAATTCAACATTACAGAATTTTTACTTAACTTCTTAAAATTTTATATTTGTTTCTCTTTTCTTTAAATGAAAATCTTGATTCTTTTTTTTTTTGTGAGGAAGATCAGCCCTGAGCTAACATCTATTGCCCATCTTCCTCCTTTTTTTCCCATTTTTCCCCCCAAAGCCCCAGTAGATAGTTGTATGTCATAGTTGCACATCCTTCTAGTTGCTGTATGTGGGACGCGGCCTCAGCATGGCTGGAGAAGTGGTGCGTCGGTGCGCGCCCAGGATCCGAACCCGGGCCGCCGGTAGCGGAGGGCGCGTACTTAACTGCTAAGCCATGGGGCTGGCCCCAAAATCTTAATTCTTAATACTACTGACATAATTATTTATTTGTATTATTGTATGTATGATTTTAAATACATGTAGTTTTAAAATAATAATACCAATATTACTAACAGACTGTTACATGAAGTTTAAGATGGCTTCATAGCTCTATCTTTTGTTGAAATATATCGCACTATGAAGATATGTAGAGTCAAAATGCTGCGTTCTAACATCACTTGAAGTAATACTTTTTCCTGAGTGGCTATGCAATCAATTTGTTTTACATTTGGGTTTTTTGTTTTGGTTTGTTTTCAGTTTTTAGGGACTGGCTTTTTTTCTTTTGACTTAATTTCATTTGTTAATTATATGAAACATTTATATTTCCAAATTCAACTATATAACAACATATAGTTATATAGCTTTCATCAGTCGTCTTCATCCTAAGCAATATAATTATAGCCGTTTATTTTTTCAAATTAAAGTAAACATGGTTATATATTTATATTTCTTCTTTCCCACACAAAAAGCATACTGTACACATTTTCCTATACTTTGCTTTTTCACATAGCAATATCTAGAAGAAAAGTCTGTATTAGTGAGCAGATACCTTTCTCATTTTTTTTTTTTTTGGTGAGGAAGATCAGCCCTGAGCTAACATCTGTTGCCAATCCTCCTCTTTTTGCTGAGGAAGATTGGCCCTGGGCTAACATCTGTGCCCGTCTTCCTCTACTTTATATGAGACGCCGCCACAGCATGGTTGACAAGCGGTGTGCCGGTGCACGGCCAGGATCCGAACCTGTGAACCCTGGGCTGCGAAGCAGAGCGTGTGCACTTAACCACTGCACCACCGGGCCGGCCCCTCTTTCTAATTTTTAAAAAAGTTTCATAGTAGTCTTCTCTGTGGACACGTTCTTGTTAATTTAATGAGTCATGTATTCATGGACATTAGGGTAGTTCTAATATTTTACTATTACAAGTAATGCCATAATGACAAATCTTGTGCAAAAGTCAGGCCATATTTTTGCCACTGTGGCTTTAGGATGAATTCATAGAAATTGGATTGCTGGGTCAAAGAGAAACGCACATGTAATTTTCCTAGATGACGACACATTTCCTTCCGTGATTGTTCTGTTTTGCGTTACCCCCTGCAATGTAGGGGGGTGCCTATTTCTCAGTCTCACCAACAGGGTATGTGGCTATTTGATACACATAGGTGAGAAGTGGTATTTCAGTGAAGTTTTAATTAGCCTGTCTCTTATTACATGATGCTGAGTATCTTTTCATATGTTTAAGGGCCATTTTCATTTCCTCTTCTGTCAGCTGTGCATATCTTTCACTGATTCTTCTATCAGATTGTCATTTTCCCATCTCAATTTTTCAAGGACCTCTGTGTAGTGGCGATATTAGCACTTTATCTGTGACATAAGTTGCATATATTTTTTCTGAGTTTGTCATTCACCTTCTACGATTCTGCTTAAAAATTATTGATTAGTATTTCGTACTTTATACTCTACCCTCAAGAGCTTTATCAAACGTTGTTACTGTTACATATTACTTGATTCGTCTCATGCAGAATGTGTCAACATGATAGTTCTGATTGACGGAAGACGGAGGCATCAACGCCTCTTTGTTGCTGCTGTGTGAGCCAAACAACAGAGACAGAGGTGAACAGAGAGCAGAAGAGGAGGCTTGCTACCCAGAGTGGGGACAGCAGGAGAGGTCAGAAAGGGTTTTCCAGGGGAGAGCTACAGGTAAAAGAAGTGGGATCATTAAAAGAGATTCCTAACAACCTGCTGCACAGCTTTCTTTTCTGACAGGGAGATAATTTGTCCTGCTATCATTTCAGCTTTTATCACAGAAGCTGCAATTAGGTCGCTACAATTATCCTTTGTTCCACGAACAGGCCCACCTTCTTCCGCTTTTCCTCATGACGCCCTTTCAAAGCCGCAAGGCTACCTGAGCGAGGGCAGTTACAGCTCATTATTATTATTATTCTGACCAGCCAAGACAGAGGTACGTGCGATCTTTGTGATCGATGTTTCATCCTTTCAACAAAACTGTTTTAACTGCATTAATATTTCTCACCATTTTCTCCTTCCAGCCTAGGCATCTGCAACATTTTCTAAATGACCTCCTTTTGTTCCTGTCCATGTTTCCTGTGAGCCTAAACCAGACCTGATGTGGGAAGGGAACTAGATTGAGGGGAGAATTTATCACCTCTCTTGTAATCAATCAATCAATTTCTGTATGGTAAATTTTATATTCTACAATACTGATATGCAAATTCTTTAATGCCGTGAATCGAATCTTTTACATAGACCTTTTCTCCATGTTTTTGTCCTTGCACACACACAACACATTGAGTCGTTCATGGTTTGCAGAATCAAATAATTCTATGCCTTGTGGATTTTGTGCCTGAACATTGTACGCGCATTTGTGCCCACGGTTTGCCAAATGTCATGAGGCAAAGGGCATGCTGATGCTCATTAAAGAAGGTCACGGCAATCAAGTTTTGGAAGCCTGTGCGAGTCAGGTGTGGTCTCAGAATATTCTAATTCTGGAGATCCCTGAGTGGTTAACTGGTTCTTTGCCACGTGGGATGACCACAGAAAATATTTCCATATCCCACACGGCCCAGAACCAACCAAATCTCCCACGACAGTAAAATTTCCATTACACTATTAAACACTGAGTATATTTCATATTCTGAAATCATGGTAGTCATTTTCAATTCCTACCTATTAGTTGCATTTTTTTACAATGTCAAATGCGAGATTCTTTAGTACCTTCCCACTGCTAATAAACACTACCATTTTAAAAGAAGTGCCATTCAGTGAAGGCTCTCCTATTATCGCAATTTACATTTTTCCTAAATTTATACCTTTCCCAGACCCATTAAACTTTCTCCATTGCTAATGTACTGAGTTCCTGTAATTTGTATTCTCATAATGTGGACAAATTTCTCAGAAATGCTTGGTAAACATCCTTGGCTTTCACTGGGAAATGAGCCCCAAAGAGAAGTAGGGGGCGGGGAGCAAATGACAGAGTGCTTAATACTAGATGCCCCCAGGTTGCTGGCCAAACTAAGACTGAAGAAAGAGCTGTAAGCATCTGCCCTCGAGAGGGCTCTGCTGGTTGGATAACGTTCATGACTTGTTCATGTGCTTTATTCTTACTCTTTCTTCTTTTTTGTTTTTTTAAGCCCCATTTTTTTTTTTGTTTTTGTTTTTTGGCTGGGACAGATTCGCCCTCAGCTCACATCTGTTGCCAACCTTCCTCTCTCTTTAGTTTCTTTTTCTCCCCTTCCCAAAGCCCCAGTACATACTTGTATATTCTAGTTGTAAGTCCTTCTAATTCTTCTATGTGAGCTGCCACCACAGCATGGCTACTGACAGACGAGTGGTGTGGTGCTGCCACTGGGAACCGAACCCAGGCTGCTGAGGTGGAGCATGACGAACTTTAACCACTAGACCATCAGGGCTGGCTCTCTTACTCTTTATTCTTATTGTTACTGACATTTGTATATAGCAAAAAGTAGCCTTATTTATTTTTTATATTCCCCCAGTTCATATGTGCCCACTGTTTGTAGCACTGGGGGAAGTAAGTTTTCTGTATTAAAATGATCAGGGATACAGCACTTTTCAATCCTAGGGACTGCCAGGGGCGATGTCTGCCAAAACAAACGAGTGGCCTTTGACATGGTGGTGGCCGTCCTGATGTGGAGGAGGATAAATCCCTAATGAGGACTGATTGGGGGTACTGTAAGTTTACATAAACTTTTTGGGGAGAAAACAGGAAAAATGCAGAGAATAAAAGGAAACTAGCTACATTTCCTTTCCTTTCCCTTCAAACTCTTCTCTTCCTTCCATTTTGTCACCTGGAACTTCACACCTGGCCAGTGCTCTCTTGGACATGTCTTTGATCTTTGCTCTGAAAGCTTACTCACATAAAAATGTGCTGAAGCAAGGGGAACACGGACATCCAGACAGCATATGCTGCTCCATTGCCTTTGTTTTCTTAGCCGGAAATGCTAGGTTTCTCAAGGCCTTGAAGGTGCACCCCTGGGTCACATAGAATTGTCTTTAAAAGAACTCTGGGCTTATGAAGAGCTCCGAAAGTATTACTGACCTCCACAGGGCCTGGAAAACCGTTTTAGGTACGTAACCATGACTGTACCTGAGACAAGCATAAACACTTGCTTTATACCCAATGTCTGCAGCCAGCCAACATGTGAGGGGCACTCTTATTCTGAAAAGTCGTGTTCCCTGCATGATGGCAGGTTTTACAAGAAGCAGAAAGTACAGTCTTTCCCCTCCTATCCTATCTATACAAGATACTGTAGACAGGTCAGCAAAAATATTTTATTCAATCACTGTATTTTCTGCAGTGCTTATCAGGACTGTCATTTTTGGCTTTTTAAGATGTGACTTTGTCCTAGAGAAACCATCCAGAATATTCTCAAAAGTCCAGACACATGCCAAAAAATGGAGCCTGCCAGTCAATTTGGTTTCTTTGGTTCCAACCTTTACTGAGTGTTTACTATGTACTAAGAACTGTGATAGGCTAGAAGAACAGGAAGAGACATCTGAGTGCCAGGTGGAAGAACCACAGGCTTGTCCATCAGGTCTGCAAACCAAGGTCTCCTCCTCTTTCCCAAAGGGACAGGGTCTCCTTAATAGGGGGCCAGGTCTGAGACGAACTGGCGCCAGCAGCATCGTTGTCCCCTGGCCCTCCTCCATGTACACGTTAAGGATGGAGCATGGAAAAAGCCAACAACCGTTTTAGATGATCCCACCACGCAGCCATCAAAGAAGGTCCAACAAGCTAATGGCACCTACTGTCTATGGTGATTCTGCCAAAGAGCTGTCAGGCAGTGAGGTAACAAGACCACTACTAGGGATGACCCCTTCCTTCTCCAGTGGGTGTTGGGAGAAATGTTCATCCACAACCATTGGTTCCAACCTGGATATATGCAGCTTTGAGGGAGGCTTTTTAAAGGAGCATATGCTACATGCTCATGGTCTTGAGGATTACAGAGAGGATTTCTTACTTGATATGATAGGCAATGGGCATTGTACATGGGAGTCTAATGTCTGATCTATCTTCATTTGTCCCTCCTCAAAGACCAAGAGACATTATGCCAGACATATTCTTTTCAGTGCTCATTCTCAGTTCTGACCACAGCATTCCATAACTCGACTGACTCCCTAGTCCTTGGTCCACCTAGGACCCTTTGCTCCAGGTATTATCTATAATTAATATAGGAAATCACTTCACATTGAAAAGAGGCTTGGTTTACCTCTTATTGGAACCATAAATTGCCAAAGTGTCTGTAAAACATTGGAAAGGAGGGATTGGCATTTTTATTGTGGTTAGCAGGGTACTGCAGTGGTCTGAGTTTTAAGACATGGGGAAACATCCTTCAATTCCCTCAATTACTCCCTGAGGTTTAGATTTTGTTCAGGCTCCATCAAAAGCAGTAAAGCAGCATACATTTTAAAAGGGAGGAAGGGTGTGGCTAGATCTCTCCCTGCAGAGAGAATCCATTCTTTAGTAGCAGCCTGGGTGATCTCAAAAAATAGAAGTTTAGCTGCTTCTCTGTTTGAAACACTCTCACGTTTTCCTTTTACAATTGGATAAAATCCAGTCTCCTTGCTATGACCTACGGGGCTGTATCACCAGACACAAGTCCTCCACGACTTTGACTTACCCACTCTTGGCCTCAGTCATCAAACTCCAATCACGGGGCTTCATTTGCCTCAGGCTTGATTAGCACCCCCTGTTCTTTCTGCCTGAAACCTCTGCCCCGGGTTGGCCTGTGGCTGGCTCACCACTGTGATTTTAGTCTCAGCATCTTAGACACCCTTCCCAGTCCCATCTTCCTATCACATGATTCTATTTTATTTTCTTCATTGTTCTATCACTACTTGATTTTACTTTTCCACTGATCTGTTTACTGGAATGTAAGCTTCACAAGAGCAGGGACCTTAGTGGCCTTGTCTGCTGATGTATCAATCACAGTGCTCGGCACAGGGCAGGTACTCAACGACACGACGATGGCAGGGCAGAGAGGGAAGACCCCCCGGATGATGGAAGCAGAGATTGAAGAGACGCACTCTGGAGATGGAGGAAGGAGCCGACAGTCAGGAATGCAGGCAGCTAAGAGCAGTCAAGGAAACGGATTCTCCCCCAGAGCCTGCAGGAGGAATCAGCCTGGCCTACACCTTGACTTTGTCCCAATGGAACTGATTTCAGAATTGTGGCCTCCAGAACTGTAAGGGAATAAATTTGTGTTGTTTTAAGCCACAGAGTTTGTGATAATTTGTTACAGCAGCAATGGGAAATTAATACAGATTATGAACGAACGGAATTGATGATGGGACTTAAAAGTGCTTAGGCATGGCCTGTTTTCTTTCAGAGCCTAGGATGGTGTGTCAATGTTAATCTTTTCTGCAATGTAGAAATATAAGCAATGAAACCAACCTCACATCTTATAGCACATAAAGAGAAAAAGTAAGCCAAATTCGGGAAGCTTTCATACTATATGTCATGAAGAGATTAAGAACGTGTATACTGTGGAACGTAGGAGAAGGAAGCTGAATGAATGGCTCCAAACGTCAAACATAACAATGATATTGGAGACATTACTGTGGGTACAACGCCTACTCAGACTGGTCCTGGAAGCTGACATCTGCAACACAGGGAACAACTACCCAGAAGGAAAACTGTGGAGGTAAAACAGATGATGTCAGGCCTTCCCTAAACAAAGATATCTTCTTATCATCTCCTCAAAATACATTATACAGCACCCATTTTCTTTTGCATTTTTAATAAAGCAAAACTTGAAAATGAGCAGCAATCTTTTTATTCCGCCTCTTAGAAAATCTACAGTGACCTGCTTGCAAATAATACAGCGGAAATATCCCAGAAGAGGCTCTTGGTTCATTAAAATAATCAGCATATTCCAATATGCATTCGTCCCTGAAATAATAACAATTCACTTTCACTAAATTAATTATGGTTTTAATGAGTGAAATTTACATTTACATTTCCGCCTGAAGATCTTCAGGGGAGGCAGCGTCCTCACCCGGACAGTTCCACTGAAGCGAGGCCTTTTTCTGAGAGACCAGCAGCTGGTGATGGATATGCTAACACCGCTGTTTCAGAAATGGAGAAGCAGGATGGCGCAGGGAGCCAGACAGCCTGGGCTTGAAACCAAGCTCTGCCACTTTCTAATTCTGTGACCAGGGGCAAATTATTTAACCTCTCTGTCACCTGTAAAAGGAGAAATATAATCATACCTCCCTCAAAGAAAGAAGGCTAAATGACTTAATGCAACTAAAATTATTAGAACAGTGTGTTTGGCACACACAAAACAATAACTGTTAGCAATGATAATAACAACAACGTCTGACAGAGGAAAGCTGAAGCAGCCGAGAGGACAGATCCTTAAGCCATCTTCACACGCACACAAAACCAGTAGCGTTTGAAACGCACGTACACAGTTCCTCCAGCTCCTCCACAGTTCCACTTGGAACCCTAGGCCACGTAGACGCTTTTAACAAACGCTATCTAACCCGGACTGGCCGGAATGCTCAGGGGACGGGGGTGCTGTGGGTAATGGAACTTTCAGCTGGACTGAGACCAAAGAGCAAATGCTTTCGGTTTGAATCTGTCTGCTGCAAATCTTTCCAAGATATACGAATCCTTTAACTGGCCCTAACTGAACTTGCTGAACAGAATATTTTTTAGAAATCTGAGGAACACCCACCCCTGGAAGACCATCCTTCTCGGCTGCACTATGCATCCTGTGACACTCGAGGTGTTGGAGAGTCAGAGCGGAGTACCCCTGTCCCAGCTGTCAGCTGACCGCACCGGTTCACCCCATTCCAGAGCACCTGCCTTGGGCCTGGCTCTGAGGAGCGGGTCTTACAGTCTCCTGCTTCTCCCTGCCCCTTTTTGTCCCCTACAAGTTGCATGTTCACAAGATTATAAAAGAATCTGGTTAGTTGAGTCCAGATTAACAAAGTTTTGGTACAATGACTAACTTGACAAGGTTTACAGGGTAAGTGAATTGTGTGGAATATGGGACTCACTTGTTCAGGCAGCCTGAGTCTGTCGTTCCCATGGCAATATAGGGACAAGGGAGAAAATGGCCTTTTGTCACCCTAGTTAGTTTCTTCAGTTTTTCTAAACTGTAACAAAAGTTCAATCTGCTCTACCCTTTCTGATTATGGTGCTGTGTTATCCTATATAGAGGCAGCACACAGACCCATATACAAATAGATAGCATGTAACCCACCTACCACCAGAAATATTTTGGCAAAACTTTCCAGGCTACTAAAATTATTATAGTTCATAGTCAAAATATTTAAAGAAGTGTTGTATTTGTCTGCAGAATGGGTCTTCAGTCATATAATCTTATGACCCAAGTGATTGCCTGACTCAACTAAGTGCTCTTTTCCCAGAAGTTTTCGCCCTAAACTTTTCAGCTGTCTCCTCTGTCAGATTTAGAGAAAGAAACCACAAGAGACAGCACCCTGATTGCTTGGAAAATCCCTTAGGTTTCAAATGAAATTTTTTCCTGAATTTTAAATCCCTCTCTAGTTAGCAGCAAAAATATCATATATTATTGATGGGACTAACAATTTAAATTTTTAAAAGTCTCTTTCAATTTGCTGCACAGTTAAGTTGTACTTTCTAATGGATTTTAATGATTTCGTTGCAAGTGTCTAGAAATACTGGATGATAAAGAAGGTCTGTTTTGTTGTCTCAGCCATAACACGCTTCTTTCACGGCTGCCTGCTCTGCAATCCTACAGCATTTCTATACCCCATTACAGCAGCCATCACAGTGTAGCTTTGTTGTAATTAATGGTGTATTGGCCCCTCTCCTCTCTCTCAATCAGGAGCTTGTCAAGGGCAGGTTGTGTTTTCCTCATCTTGCTATTTCCCCTAAGTGCCTAGTTGCTCAATTAATGTTTGCTGAATTATTGAAAGAGTTCAGGCCAAAAATAATTAAAAAGTCAAACGTGAATCAGAGCAGAATGTATCCACCCAAATCTTCTTAGTGGAAAGGTTCCACATAACTTCAATTTAACTTCAGAAACATGATGGTGTATCCCGAGGAAAAAGTCCAGAGATGTAAAATAGATTACGTTAGTTCTCTAGATGACCAAGAATATTAAAATTCATCAAGACACAAATCTTTCTTGCATGGTTTTAGGACTGAAATTTGGAACTCTTCAAGTGAAGTGGCCAGCTAAAGCTGACCTTTCTTGTGAGAAATGTGAAAAGTAAATAAGAGAAAAGAAAGCAAATACAAGGTGGTAAAGATTAGCAACAGTTTATTCAAACGAGTGCTGCCAGTCAGAAAGAAGCACACTCGTTAGATCTGACGATGCCCGGGAAGCAGATGGGACTCAATCAAGACAGCAGCTGAGGGCCCCTGGAGAAGGCCAGCCTCCAGCATCCGTCCTCCCTGAGTGGTACCCCGGACTACTGAACCCAGAGCAGATGGCGGAACATTTCTGCCCTTCAGTGAACGGTAAAGGAGCTGACTGACTTTCCAAGGAAGGTTCTGGCGCGCGGGGATCAGGCTGGAGGCTATGAGGAAGAGGTGCAGAGACATGCACTCGACAAACTGCGGGGGGATGGTTCATGCACCCCTCTGTACATGAAGATGACACGCTCCAGTGTCCTCTTGGTTTCTCCTGAAAACAGAGCTTCACTTGTTCCCTGAGCTTGAAGGTGTCTGTCCAAGAGAACACACTTTTAGATATCCATCTAGGGTTGAAGGTACGGTTTTCGGCTACTTATAAGAATTTCAAAGTGCGGGACGACAAAGACCCCTTTTTCCTGATTTTAAGAAAGTTAATCTCTGAGTCCTTCACATCTATCACAGTGCTTGGACCACAGCGGATGTTAGCTGATTTTTCAATGCATCAATGGTCCATGAAAGGGTATAGTTTTTATAATATTAACCTTATTAGCATGTTACCTGAACTCTGAGCCAATCAGCTGTATTCATTTAACAAAATTAACGTGTGTTCTTCCGCCCACCTGCAGGCTCGAGCCTCCAGCTGCTTTTCAGAGAAGAGGTGTGAAAGGGGCACAGCTGCCTTCCCCCAGGATGTGGCACTCCCCGCACCCTGCCATTTTCCTCCTTTTCTTTTCAACATCTCCCTCACCCTCCAAGTACCCAATCTCCTCATAGGTATCCTTTTATGCAATCGTTGATTTAAACTTGAAAACTGCTACTTTTCCAATCAGTCAAGGAAAGGTTATTAAATGCTCGGGAAGTCACACTGAGAAATGTAGCACTGAGCACTGTTAAACCTACATGCATATTATCTATGTAATTATCAATCTCACCAAGACACACACACAGACACGTGCGGGGTCACGGCATTACAGATATTCCCACAAACAGCAAAGCTTTCAGCCGGCTAAGCTCTCTCAACACCAGAAAAATGTCCTCAGATGCCACAAAGTAAAAACATAAAACTTAAGCACTCTTCAGCTAGTCTATGCCTGAAACTGTTTCTCATATTCCTTTAGATGGAAAACTTCCTTTCATATGTCATTTGATTATAAGGCAATGTAAAAATGAATGTGTAAATAGAATCATAAACATGTCTGTATAGTTCTGTATGTTTTCAAATGTTCCAGAAAAGTTGCAAAAACATACTACACATTTTATTTTTAATTTATGATATTTGGAGATCTTCCTCAATTTTCCCTTCTTAATTGGCATGCTTTTAGTCAAATGTGTTGCTCTCTCCTGCTTAAAAGCCAAATCTCCAAGTATATCTTTGATAACTTAAATTTCCATCTTGGTTCACACACCATATTGGTTTATTATGTCACAATTTTTTTTATTTTTTTGAACTTCAGCAGAGCCAAGCTTATGTGAGCTCCTAGTGTGAACCATGGTAATTGATATCTGCAGGAGGTTATTTCAGATTGATCGATGAGGGCTGCATGACTAGCTCCAGCAGAGGAGTTATTTCCTCTGAATAGTTTTCATTTGAATGATATGAATTGGTCACTGAAATTAGGCATTCATTTTTATCCTAAGTCATATACATATTTGAGGCAGGGAATATTTTAGCATAATGTCAGTTTTCTTGGCATTGAATTTTTGTTTGTTGGTGAAAAGAAGAATTATGCTTCCTCAAGAATTGACTGCCCATTTCTTAACATTTTGTAAAATGTTCTGGTTTCACTTAATACCTTTCTCTGTCAGGCCTTACCTGTCCATCTTTTGAAATTGGCAAGGTAAATCTACAATTATTGGGGCTAGAACTGATTGTTAGAAACTAGAAAAATTACTACACCAAGTTTTTAATCTGCTGTGTAAAAAAATACAGGAACATATTCAATTTGAGTTTAATAATATAAAAAGCAGCCAACTATAAGACTAAAGCATTTTGTTAAAGCTATGATCTTGTTTTTCCAATGTCGAATATTTAATGGTCATTGCAGAATTTTTTTCATATGCATTCATTTATGTGACTGTTACAAAATGCAGCTATGAAATTTAAAAGTCCAACTAGTAAATTATCCTCTTTGACTTTCTTATTCATCCACTGTACTCATATTAAAAACATATGAATTACTTTATGCATTTTCTTGACTCAGTGATTTTTAAACAACGTTAACCCACTAAAATATCCTTTGATGCTCATTCAGATAAAATGTTATACTTTTTTGCAAAGACACATTATTTGATCTGAAAATATCTTTAAGTGCCTGGAATACATATTTTTTAGCACTTGAAACTTTCTCTAGCTATCACAGCTTCTATTAGAGACTGTGAAACATTTTAGGATTATTGAACAAATATCAATTATGCCTATGTCTTCAGTGTCAATCTGAATTGGAAATGTGCCACCTTTTACATCTTCACTAATAGAAGTTTTAATTAGCTGTTGATTCTGTCAATAATAGAGTTCACTATTATTTTAAAAATGATTTGTCTAAGCAACTTATCTACTCATTTGTTTTTTTATTTTTTAAAAGTGGTGCTTATTATTATAATCAGGGTAATTTTTAAGCAGAATGCTATATTTTTAAAAATAGGCAAGAATTTTAGGTAATATACTTTAATACATAGTTCTTAATTATTTTCCCACTGATGATTAGGAGTTTATCAATTTTTTAAATTGCATAAGTAACTTATTTTAACTCGGATATTACTTTACACTTTTAAGTCAACCAGGACTTTACTAAATATCTTCTTTCTACTGAGACATAAGGAAATGAAACAAGAAGAAGGTACAATCTATGCCTCAAGAGAATTAGGATCTAGACAAGAAGAAAAGACATGAAATTGCAGGAGAGTGTATAACAATGAATTATAAGATAAAGACTCTAATTCAATGGTGATGTGGACTCCTAGTTATGGACCAGGACTTGAGTAACATGGCCTCCCTGAGAGAGCAGCTCCATGGCATCTGGGATATTACAAATGGCTGTTGCCCCTTTTCATGATCCCCCACTTCCATTACATGTTCTTATGCTTGTCCCCTGAAATACAACCTGCACCGCGAATTCTGATTGAACCAGCTCAACATGCAGCACGAAAAAGATCCTCCTCTGATGGAGAATAAGCCAAGGACAGTGTGTTTCATTTATACGATCCAATTCAGTTTTCCCTATAGAGGCAAGTCTTTCATTTTAAAAGGTTGAAACGAATGGTACTTAAAAATAATTTCAACTGGTTAAATTTAAGCCAACGGAAAAGGATGGGGGCAAAGGCCCGAATAAAAAAAAACTATCTAGGCTCATGGCATTTCCATTTGTTTGTGAAATGGATGCATTTCATTGACTGTAGGGACTTGTCTCCCAGGATCTCGTTCAGCGATAGGGAAATAGGTGTCAATGGTCCTGATGGGCCGGCCACCGTGTGTCAACCATCCATTTCAATCGTTCTACTGCCAGTTACAAATGACCTCATGCTTCTTGACACCATTTCATAGCCCAGGGGAAAGTCTTATTTTTCTGAACTATAAAGATTTGTCGACCATTGATTTAGCCTATTCTAGCTCTTGGTTCCATTCTAGCAATTATTCACTTGAAAAATAAAATTAAAACCAGTGCAGTTTTATATTTGTTCATTCATTCATTCATCCATTATTCAACAACTGCTTACTGAGTGCCCACTCTGTGAAATATAATGTATTAGTTGCTGAGAGAAATAGGAAAACGATTATGATGTAGTCCTCACCTCAAGAAGATGACAAGCTAGTAAGGGAGATGTGTGTAATCACAAACATCTACAGTTCAATGCAGCAACATAACAACAATAATAATAACAACGTGTGTGACTGTGTGCTAAGCACTGCTCTAGATGCTTTAAGGAGTTCATCTTATGTAAATTTCACAGGAACTTTGAGGCTAGATATCATTTCTCCTTTTTTTTTATTCATTTTTTACTTTCCAAATGAGCAAACTGAGGCTGAGAAGGTTTTAGCAAATATGCACAATCACACAGCTAGTGCAGAGGGGAGTCGGGTTTCGAGTCCAATGCTATGTGATACAGATGCTCATTCTCTTTCAAATAAACAGTCTCTAAGAAAAATGGGGAGACCACCGTTGATTGAACATCTCCATGCCTGGCACCATTCTGAATGCTTCACTTCAGTGTCCCATTTAATCCTCACAACAATATTAGGATGTTACGATGGTTATATACCCATTTTGCAGTTAAAGAAACTGAAGATTAGCAAAATTAAGTGACTTGACCCACATTATTTAGCAGAAGAATTTTCTCCAATTTAGGTAGTTTGGGAAGATATGATGGAAGAAGTGATGTTTCACTGAATTTCCATTGATTTGGACCAACTGAAGCAGGAGGAGGGTGTTCCAGGAAGGGAGATTAGCATTAGGAATGGCTCGGAGATTGGAAGCTGTGATGGTAAGCTCAGGAACAGTGAACATTCCAGACTGGCTGGAGACATGGGTCATATTGGCCAGGGGTGGAAGTTATGACTGGAAAAAGCTGGGCTACAGTCAGATACATCCGGCCAAGGAAGTTGGACGGTATGCAGTAGGTAGTAGAGAGCCACTGAAAGATTTGGAGAGAGGAATGACTTTGATCAAAGCTATTATGACTGATCCACTCTTCTCCAACCTGTCATATTTAACAGCTTCAAGAAACCATGATTTCATAGATGATTATTTATTGAAGTTCCTCCAAGAACAGGAATACTTACAGCTTCCGTCTAAACAGCCAATAGTTATTACTGTTTTTTTTAAGGCCCTTTAAAGTGACCTCTTGGAAAAGTAGACTTTTATGCCATAGCCCAAACCACTTCAACCCCTTTAACTCGCACTACTGAAATGAAACCAAGGACACAGTGCAGAAGCAGGCAGGAGTCTGAGCCTGGGAAAGGGGTCAGCTTCCTTTGGCCATCAATCTGAAGTCAATTCAGATGCACCGTAAAGTCCCTAAGTAAACTACAGAGCAAGGACAGACAGGTGGGAGAGAGCCAAAGGGAAGAGGAGATCACGTTCATTCCATTTCCACCAAAGACTGGATTTGAAACATTAGCAGACCAGAGTTACCCCCTTAATGTAACACATATAACGGAAATGCAAATGTGAGGACTCTGTGAATTTAATGGCCATGGTTACAAGTGTTTTCTGCAGTCACACACCCCATGGACTTGGAGAGGTGGCAGTAACCCATGCCACCCCCTCCTCCCTGCATTTGTCTCTATGCCTGCCAGGCACCCGTTGCAGCTAGCTCTCCTCCGCTGCTGTACTGCCATCTCATGCCAAGCTCACTACGCTCGAGGAGCAACTTCCAACGGGTGATCAATAAGAAATGAGGAGAAGCTTCTTGAATAGAAGCATCTGGCATGACTCCCAGCTGGGCAGAGCCTGCATTCAAGTTGGCCTTCTTCACCACGATAGTATCCAATTCAGCAACTTTCACAGATGGTGTGTCTCAGAGCTTTCTGGGCTCCAGAGGCTCCTGGATGGATTATCTGGGGTCTTCAATCCCCCGAACTGGTCAGAAAAATAACACTGAGCACCCAGAGTGAACCAGGTCCTTCACAAACACGACTTTTCACAACAGTGTGAGAGACAGAGTTCTCCTCTCACACATGAGCGCGCAGAGGCAGCTACGTAGCTTGGCAGCACGCTCAGGCAGAGCCAGGTCTTCAACCAGGTCTCACCCACTCCGGGGTCTTGCAACCCTTCCACTTGGCCACGTGCCTCCCCTGGGCCACCCCCTAGGTCAGTTGGTCCCATACATAGCTGTCAACAACAGTCACCTGGGAAACGGCTTTAAAATACACATCCTCAGGCCCAACCACAGATGCATTGAATATCTACAGCATATTTCTGTCTGTATCTACCTTATCTAATTATCTATTCATCTAAAACAGGGTTTCTCAGCCTTGGCACAACTGACATTTTGGGCCAGGTAATTCTTCGTCGTAGGGGGCTGTCCAATGTGCTGTAGGATGGTGAGAAACATCCTTGTTCCATACCTACTAGATTCCAGTAGCACCTCCCTATCGGCATAACAACTAAAAACATCTTCAGACCTTGTCAAATGCCCCCTGGGGGAATATCATTCCCAGTTAAAAACCACTGGTATGAAAAACTGCCCAGGAAACTTGGAAAAAGCATACTCAAAGTTTGGTGTTTGTAAATCACAGGCCTAGGTTAGGGTTTCTACACAAAGGACTGAGGAGGACAAAAGCAGATTCTGGAATACAATAGGTTGACTATCCTTTCAACTTGCAGAATTCGCCAACCTATGCGAACAACAATCTTGGCCTCCAGAGTGGATGTGTCGTCATGGAAGCTTTCCAAAGCAGGACACAACACAGTATACATCCAAATAAGAAATGAAGATGAGACGCTTTAGAAATTCTAGAAAACATCATTTGATTTATGGAAGTTTGATTTGTCCACGTTTTTCAGAGCACTTTTAGCAAATTAAGTTTACTGGTGCACTGCCCAGCCCCAACCCAGTCCACAGTAAATATTCTGGATTCATTTAACTTTTATTTATTCCAACTTTTTCTCTGAAGGAACTTAGCATTTAAAGAGCAATTTATCCAAACGCCATGTATAAAACTGAGGCCTTAAAGGATTATTATTACCATTTCATTTCATGGTAATAAAAAGAAGGACTTTAAGAATACATCCTTGGGGCCGGCCCGGTGGTGTAGTAGTTAAGTTCGTGTGCTCCGCTTTGGTGGCCCGGGGTTTGCGGGTTCGTATCCCGGGCATGGACCTACGCACCAAACATCAAGCCATGCTGCGGCAGGCATCCCACATATAAAGTAGAGGAAGATGGGCGTGGATGTTAGCCCAGGGTCAATCTTCCTCAGCAAAAAGAGGAGGATTGGCAACGGATGTTAGCTCAGGGCTAATCTTGCTCACAAAAAAAAAAAAAAAAAGAAAAAGAATATATCCTAAAAAGTGGTTTATCCAAAGGCATGAAAAAAATGGATAAAGTGGGTATTGGACTGTCATTCCTAAGTTCTGATCACCAAATGGCCTTCTACCTGGTTGTAAGTGCCCAAAGCTTTCATAGAAAATGCTCTTCTCAAATGATGCCACTGCTATACGTAACCTCCATTGAACCAAATACATTCGTATCTCTGATTAGCATAAAATCCAGTGAATTAGCAAAGCTTGTTTATTATATTAATATATTTTTATGTGTACTGTATATTAAAACCAAATATCTAGATCAACAGAATTTAGAACTTCTTTCCAAATTTTTATCAGATCAGATATTCTAAACATTTCTGTGGACTCACTCCAGGTAGTTTAGTATAATTCCTTTTCAGAATGCATTTCAACAGCACTACAATTGAATACAATATAATATGTCACTCCAGGGTATTTGAATATGAGTATCCTTTAAAACACTTTTTAAAGAGCTGGTGTACTTTAATCTTAGAAGTTTGTCTAAGTGACTATTGGAAAGCATGCCTGTCAAGTGATTCATTTTACGTATTAATCCAGCTCAGCTGACAAGTAGTTGCTAATACAGCACTTCTAACATTGATTCAAGTTCCATAAAAGGATTTTGGCTCATAAAAAATGCTGGCATGGCATTAGGATGTAGGTGTTCCCATCCCTCGTCTATAGGAATACAGTAATGTGCCAGAGTTGATTGGTGACCACAAGCATTTCTGAGAAGATGGGTGTTACAAAGACCAAATAAAGGTATAGATACTAAAGCCACCTGCATCCCCATGTCTCATGCCCTCACCCTCTAAATATGAGGCAAATCTTGAGAGATGGCCCCTGAATGGGGGTGTGGGGGAGCCACTCTGCCTTGTGTTTGTGCTCTCCCTCTCTGTTTTTAATTCTTATTCTAGGAAAGGAGGCTATCCTTACCCTAACACAAGCATCCATGGTAATTACTGGGATATAGCAAATCTCTTTTCATTCACTGAGATGGTTAGTACTATGAAAAACAGAAATCTGATAGCTTCTTTCTGTCAGCATAAAATGAGAACATGACCTTGTCCTGAGAAATACTATCTAGTAATATTTCTCATAACTTCCATGAAGTGATGATCTAATAAGAATCTAAAAGTAATTAACTGGATCTCTTTTAGCCAACCAAAGCCTTATTCAAATACACATTTTTATCAGGATTCTAAGGGAGCCATAAATTGGGGTATTTTGAAAAACTGGGATCTAATCCAGCACATGATCTGATCAGGGTTCAGTGGTAATAATAAATTGGGTCTATTAAAACTGGGAATCATTCCAACATTTTATTTTGCCCACACCACAGGATCTAGCAAATTTTACTGCAAAAGACAAGGATATTCAGTGAGGAATGAAACCATGCTGGATTAATCATTTGTATGTAATCATGACAAAACATGGGTGTTTTCAACAGTTTAAATAGTGCCAAAGTTTAAGTTCAGTAAATAATTAATTATAGAGAGTCTCTTGGCAAATTAAAGAAATCAACTTTCTGATTTCTTTAATAAAATATGCACTCTTCTTAGGATACATTAATGAGAAAATTCTATCAATTCTTTTGTTGCTCTATGTATTTAGGAGGATAATACTTATGTAGGTTACAAGTAAAATATTAATTGAGAATATACTTTCCTTTTCTTTCTTAGAATATAATAAGCATCTTCATTTTTCAGTATGAACAAATGTTGGATAAACTCTAGCCTTATTCTGGTTTTCATTTCAATTTCCAGTAACATAAAAATCTCCCATAATTAAATAAAATGCTGAGAGGTTGGGAATAGATTTTCACCCACTTGTACTCTCAAACTGTATAAATGGTTTCTGAATGTTTTTATTTCTCTAAGCTGCATTTCGTTTATGTGGGGAACTTGCAGCTGCATAATTAAATCGTGGTTTGCCAAATATCAAAAACACATGTATTGATTTAAACTAAGGGAACAGGCCACAAGCAGCTCAGCTGATAAGGCCAGGGAGAAGCCACTGCAGTTCTTGGAAGGCTTCCTAAAGGAAAGAAAACTAAGAACCTTGAATTCAGACACTGAAACCGACTAACTTTCCTAAATCTTAGCTTCACTCTCACTTAGGCATTTCGTTCAGGCCAGTTGTTGAAAACAAGAGCCATATGTGCTCATACTTCTCAATGCTGGACCTGGAGAGGTGGCCTCTTTCCCCCTCCTCTCCTCATTTATCCTACTAAGATTCTAATAAAATCTACAAAAATAACGTTTCATTAACACAGCAAATGAGCTCCCTTGCAAAATAAACTCTGACATGGTATAAGAGTCATAGAAGATCTTAGAGTGCAAACTCGTATGTTATTAAAGTCTTCCCCCTCAATTTCAGTAAGAAGTTTCATTTAGTGAAATTTTATTTCAAGGTCAGTAATATGGGACTTTAATGGAAGACAGCCTTTGGTGTCAGTGGAGATTTTTCCCCCAGTACAATAATCCTAAATAAATGAGGGGAACATATTTTTCTTTAACCAACCTGCACCTGACTTTTGAGAAAGTATTAACAATACAAGTACAACATGCACGCACTTAGGTACTTTAGAGGTTCAAGACTGTGGTTAACACTTTGCAGACGGTTACAAATTTAAGTTGAAGTCAGAATTAAACAAAAAAAATACGTTTACCAACTTGTTAAGATAATCTCTTGCTTTCAGCTTACCACATTAATTTATATAATCTGAATGTTTGGAAATGCTAATTTAATTTAGCTTGATAAAAAATTCTAGGAGAAATAATCTTAGAATATAATACTGGATTCATCCTTCTAGCAATGGATATAGGCACTGGAACTAATGTTTTATTATGGACAATCTCACTGAAGCATGAAAAAATGATGAGTTTATTTAAAACAGGGCTTTGCCGCAATGGACTGTTTGACTTGTGTTAGGAGAGAACACACGAGCGGCCCGGGAAATCAAATATGAGACTAAGAAAGTCCAGCACACAATTTGGAGCAGAAACTTGGGCTTATACACTCAGATAAGAACAGCGCATACACTACCATGAACCAACGCCACGGCAAGTTCAAGAAAGGCCGCTCTAGGAAATGCAAAGTAAATGCTTCTGTACTTAGATATTTATGTATTTCTCAGACCCTAAGATCTGAGAAAGATCGTAGAGATCATCTAAGGACAAACGCAGCATCAATAATACACAAGATCATTTTAGGTGATATGTAGCTTAACGTATTTTAACTTACATGGTTTCACATTTATATAATATTTTATTTATTCGAATATATATAAATAAAAATAAGACAACGAAGGTAATATACCAATGACTGAAGTTTATGAAACTCTGATCTAGTTCAGTACTTTCCTGATGCACTAATCTTTTCTCAATGTAATCATCAGCCTCTTATTAGACATTTCCATTGTCAACAAACTCACTGCCTCACGAGGCATGCTAATTGTTAGGATGTTTCCCATCTATTAAGCTGAAGGCTACCTCTCTCACAATAATTCCCCATCAGTATCTTCAAGAAAATAAATGAATGGAAGAACAAGCAGAGAGAGTGAAGAAGAGAACCGATGCTATAAAACACATCTACTTCCTCTTCTATGTGAAAAGTTCTTCAATCAAGTAAAACCAACTAAGTCTTAACTCTGCAGGCTATGCATGCCCAGGTCCTTCAACATTTTTCAAAAGTCAAGGATTTAGTGCTGCGATTCTCTGTGTGAGAAAGAGGCACAGCACAGTCCAGGTGTGGCCTGAGCAGTGTGAAATAGGCATTAGTGTTTCTTCCTTTATTCGTACATGAACTTCCACTAACATAGCCTAGGACTGGATTCAGTTTTTGGCAGGTACAGCCTCTTGCTGACTCATGCTAAACTTACCCTCAACTAAAACCATCAGGCAAATTTCTCATGCATTTGGTATTAAGTCAAATGTTCCACATCCTGTGTTTGTACAGTTCACTTTTGAATTTAAAAGCAAGATTTTACATTTATTCCTATTAAGCTTTTTTATGTTTGATTCAGCCCATTGTTCCAGATGATTCTGTCATTGCAAGCATTACCAACACCTGCAGCTTCTTGGCATTCACAATCTGATCAACAGGCACCACCACTGATGTCAATGCTCAGTAGGCCAGTGTTAAAAATAAATTTTTGAGAAAAACTTTCTTCTTGCAAGCTTATATCGAGAGAATACTCATTAGCAAACTTTGGGTACAGTTTCTCAAATGGGTAATAATCCTTCTGGGTTATGTCATCTGGAGTATATTTCTCTGTGTTATCCACAGGATATCATGAGACAAGGCAGTTCTAATGTCCAAGAGAGCACCCTACTCCTTGTGACGTCCAGGGGTTAGAACAGGGGTTTTCAACCTCCACACTACTGACCGTTTGAGTCGGCTAAGTCATTCTTGGGGGCAGGGGCTGTCCTGTGCACTGCAGGATGTTTAGCAGCATCCCTGGCCTCTACCCAGTACATGGTAGTAGCAACTCCCTCCCCTTCCCAACCCCCAAAGTTGTGAAAATTAAAAAATGTCTCCAGATATAGCCCAATGCTCCTTTGGGGGCAAAATTGCCCCTTCCCGGCTGAGAACCACTGTTCTAGACTCTGCATTCCTCCAGTCTAATCTTGTAACTCAGTCCACCTGTAACGGCCTTTGTGACCTCTTCATAGTTATAGCTGTGAATAAGCTATTCATATATAGCACCAAAACAGTTCATGTCAGGAATTAGATATGCAGATAAATTAAAACAAGATATAGAAATCATACGAAAAATAATGACAGGAATGGAGAGGGATGATACAATCCTAAAATTCAGAGTTGAGGTTAGATTAGCCCTTGGGTAAAACAGTTACAAGGAAATTGAGCCTTCAAACGGGAATCATATGATTTAAAAGGTAATCTATAAGGACTTTTGTACCTGGCTGCTCATCAAGGTATTATTTGGAACAACTGAAATAGACTATATGTTTGACAACAGAAAATAAATGTTATGGTATATTAGTCTCACAGAAAACTAGGCAGACATCAAAATGACGTATTTTCAAAACATCAATGACATAGGGAAATGCTCACAACATAATGCTGTTAAAAAAGTAAGATATTATATATACAGTATGGATATCAAGTTTTCAAAGGAATTATATATATAAGAACTATATATAGGAACTATACACATAAAAAGATCATAAAAATATTAATAGTGGTCACAGAATTATGGTGGAACTATGCATGATTTTAATAGTCTTCTTTATACTTTTTTATTTCCAAAATTTTCTTAATGAACTTACTGTTTTTTTAAGTTCTATGTGCATGGAGGGGTGCTGGGGAAAGTGATCCATTTTCCCTCAGGTGAGTGAGCACTGGCAGAGATTCCTCTTCTGTTTGCAAAATATCGCACCAGTGAGGTAGGAAGCATCAGAGAGGGCACGTGAGAAAGATGACAATATTTTTAGACTGGGTTATTCAATCCTCTTGGGAAAAAAATCTGTGTATCATTTTTCATAGAATAAGAATAGTTTAGTCTAATGTTCCAGCCAAATTCTGTCCCTCCAAGGCCATGGTTTTCAGACTTTAGAATGCTGAAGAAGCATGTTGGGCTTACCTACGAAACACAGATCCCTGGGCTCCAACTCCCAAATTCTGATTCTGAGAATCCGGTGTGGGACTTAGGAATCTTCATTTTTAACAAGCTGCCCCAGTGATTCATTTTGATGCAGGTGGTTCATGGACCATGCTTTGAGTAACACAGCTACAAGAAGTCATGTGATTGGATTTGGATGAGTATTTTTTGGGGGGCGGCCTCTATTTTTGATAATTTCTTCCTGGTTATGCACTAAATAGAGTTGGTATAGACTCTCAGTGGTGTGTTGATAAACTGGCTCTTTGAAAAAACAGACCCTACTTATCACATTTGCCAATTTCTGTGGTGTAAATACTCCCACCATGATCAATTCCAAACTACCAATGGTTTAACAACCAGCTCACAAAATTCTTCACAGCTTAATAATTGTATCTTACAAGCTGGTACAAGCTGGCTTCAGCACTCTACTGTATGCATTTTATTTAAGTGCTTTAAAACCTTTGAAAAAGGGATATGTTAATGAAAAACTATTATATCTACGACGGCTAGGATGAAACAAGCAAGCAATAGGATGGCTTGAACAACTTAAGGTAACAAATTCCAAATGTGTTAGAAAAAAAGACAACTTTTTGAACTTTTACATGCTATTTCTTATTTTATTCTGTTTTGTTCCATGGCCACGCCACAAAGAGTGATACACTCGCTGAGTTCTTTAAGAGTTGTGAATTGGTTTCCTATGGATGATGGAGAGCCAAGAAATGGGACTCCGGGGTTGGGAGCAATGCCAAATGTTCAGCGTTTACCTCCACCCTCTGTGGCCCTCAGCCCCTGAGCTGTTGAAATGCCCTTGGTCATTAATTCTGTAGCACCCAACCATAAAATCAACTCCTCCAACTTCTTCCCCTCGTGCACGATTGAGAAAATGTTGTCTCTAGGAAGCCCATATCAGACGTGTTTTATGTGTTCACGTGTGGGAAGTGACCTAAGTGGAGGCTAACAGTACAGTTCTTTCAAGATTTTGACCAGACACATTTTAAGAAAATTGGACCTGAAGCCTATACAGCCAGCTGAGGCAAATTTACAGCCCTGCTTTTAAGAACAAAACTCCCTCAGGCACCTGCTTCCTAAAGGCAAAACCAGAAAGGAAATGAACTCTAGCTTAAAGACAACCCGCCTTATTTTATGGGTTATCAATTTTCTAGCTGGCACACAGTTCCCTAGCTACTAAGAGTGAATCCCCCAATCCTAAGCAAGTATCAAGCTGCAAAAAAGGGAAGTCTTCATTCTAGCAAACAGCTCAGTTTCCTGAAGACGAGGCAAGGATGCAGAGCCTCAGTGAGAGAAGTCAGGGGAGCAGCAAGATCTACGGTGTGGACTCACCACAGAGAGGTCTTAGCCAATATATGCTTTAAAATCTCAGCCTGAATTCCATTTCACATTACAAGATTCCTGAATCTTGGGCTATGATGGAGGAGTTACTGTTCCTCTCCTGGGGCAGCTGTCAGGGGAGCAGCCAACAACAATGGAGAGTACCTGATTTCCTCAGAGCGGCTCCACCGACCCCGGGACTGAGCTCACCAACCTCTCACAAAGGAGAAAGGACTAAACAGGTTTTTTCCTCACCACTGATAAAGACAGCCTTCTCAGTGGGAATAGACTACAAGACAGCGATGAAAAGTTAACGGTAGATACTCAGCCTGCTCTGTGCTAGAAATTCCCATGAATAAGTCTGATTTTCTTAGTACATGAACTAAAGTATTAAAATATGCACAAGAACTGACTCTTTAAAACCTGTAAGAACTATTGTGACTAATAAGCAAGGGAAACATTGGACCATCTGACTTCATACATGACGAAGTCAGAATCAAATACTTAAAATTATATGCGTCATAATGCGTCATAATCTCAGTCTTTCTCCAAGCTTCAAGTCGTTGTGAAGGCAAAGACTTTTCAGGATAAATATGAATATTCAATTACATGTTTCAAAATCAGACATTTACACATCTACTTGAGATAGTGCCAGAGTTAACATCAAAGACATGTGAAGGACCTCTTGTCCAAATGGAACATTAAGCTCCTCAAACAGGAGAACTCAGCCCTTGCAAACCATCATTATTTCAGTAAATGAAACCAGCCCTTTAACAGATGGGCGACGTCCTCTGTAACGTGCTGATAGCCTAACAAAAGACACCGGCTTTTTAGAAATGAAGGACATGTGCTTCTCAAATTACAGCACCCAAATGGGTTTAGCAGAATAAAATTAAGAAGGCATACAACAGCTTGACAAAAATTAGGAACAGACTACGGAAATCTGATCGTTCTAAACATCAATATCAAAACGACCCTTTTATTTAAAAAAAAAAAAAAAACTCATTGTTTAAACCATAGGGAAAATATGCATTGATATAGTCAAAACCAGGGGTAGCATATTTTGGAATTATAAGGACTGATATAATATAAACTTGAAGTTACATTTCTTCTCAAAATATAGCAAAAATTCCCCAGAAAGGCAGATTCCTTTTATATCAAGTACCTTTCCTTTTGTATCAGTCAACCTGTACACTTCTCGAAATAACATTTCTCAGTTGATGGACACAGTAACCAAATTAAACAGGGAGGCTGGCTCAGAAAAGATGGGGGCCCAGCACCCCTGCTCACCTTGCACGTTCCTCCCTCATTGTTTCCAGCTCCTCCTCTCTCAGGCCACCGTGCTTGTGCTGCAGAGGGTGTTTCTGTTCCACCTTCCCACCCTTATCCTCTTTCTTCTTTCCAAATCTAGTGAAACATGAAGAAGATGGTTGTTAATAATCATTGTTTTTTGTGGTAAATTTAAGATATTTATTAGATGAACTCATTAAACCATAATGCTTTATTCTAAGTAATACAAGATCTTATGCATAAAATGGAAGTAAAATAAGATATCAAAAGCAGAAAAATAATACTGTTACTGGATTCCTCTCCTTTCCTCCCTTCCTTCCCTCTTTCCACTCAGATGTTGATTGTGCAGCAGGCACAAAATCATGTGACTAAAGACTAAAAATTTCAAACCATTAATTCAGTAGAGATTAAAGAACTGAAAGGTTATCATTAATATATAACCAAAAACTGACCTCCTAAACGGGGCTCCAGAGCTCCAGACGGCCTGGACATTCCAAGTTAAACTCACGGGATTCTATAATGATGGTGCCGCAAGGATCTCACTCGACACCAGGTTCAATACTCTCATCTTACAAATGAAGAACCCAAGGCTCTGGGAGGACTCGGACCTTGGCCAAGACCACCCAATAAGTTCAAGGCAGGGACTCCGGTCGCCCCCTACACTGCACTCTTCCTTCATGCCACATCCACTCTCTCCTGTAGCCCCACTTCCTAAGTCAGCCCAGGGTCAGTGCGCTCAGAGCACTTCTTGGAGCCACCGTATCTGTGGTTAACTGAGCACAGTGGCTATTATGATACATTACTCTTTTTCCTCCAGCTTTGTTGAGATATAATTGACACATAACATTGTGTAGGTTTAAGGTGTACAATGTGTTGATTTGATACATTTATAAGTTGCAAAATGATTGCCACCACAGTATTAGCTACCATCTCCATCCCATTACATAGTTACCATTTCTTTTTTGTGGTGAGAACATTTAAGATCTACTGTCTTAGCAACATTCAATTATATGATACAGTGTTATTAAGGATAATCACCATGCTGTACATTAGATCTCCAAACTTGTTAATCTTACAACTAGAATTTTGCACCCTTTGACCAACATCTTCGCATTCCCCACCCTCCAACCCCTGGTAACCACCACTCTTCTCTGTTTCTCTGTTTGTCTTTTTTTACATTCCACATATAAGTGAGATCACACAGTATTTGTCTTTCTCTGTCTGACTTATTTCACTTAGCATAATGCCCTCAAGGTCCATCCAAGCTGTTGCAAACAGCAGGATTTCCTTCTTTCTCGTGGCTGAATAATATTCCATTGTGTACGTGTGTGTGTGTGTGTGTGTGTGTCTGTCTGTCTATACACACACATATACCAAATCTTCTTTATCCATTCATCTGTTGATGGACATTTAGGGTGGTTCCATATTTTGGCTATTGTGAGCAATGCTGCAATGAACATGGGAGTGCAGATATCTCTGCGAGATCCTGATTTCAATTTCTTTGGATATAAACCCAGAAGTGAGATCATTATTAATTTTTTGAGGAACCTCCATACTGTTTCCATAGTGGCTGTACCAATCTGCATTCCCACCAACAGTGCACGAGGGTTCCTTGCAATGATGATACTTTAAAAGAACATTGTGTTTCCTTGGCACTTTTGGGAAAATAAAACTGCACATTTGAAATAAAAAAAAAAAAAACACTGCAATTAAATTATTACTAGGACACATTCTTAAAGGACAGGCATTATTCCCAACAGATACTTTCTTCAGAAGCAATCTCCCATGGTCTTGGTATCAACACACATGAAAAAGAAAATGACTTGATGCTCTGCTAATAATCAGGAAAAAAGTCACTCAATTATGCCTATTCTTCAGTTAATCCTAAAAGTGGGTAAATATTTATTTCTTTCTGGATTGGTTTCAATCCAAAGCAGAGTCTGTTAGTCAAGTGGCAGCTCTGAAAATCACATGTAGAAGACGTCACTGCTAATATTCCTATTTCTGTTGTTATCACAGTACAGACTGCATCCTGCTTTCCTCAGAAGCCTCTCCCAGACTTGACTCTTCTGCATATTTTTCAATTTACAATTTCAATTAGCAAATTCTTTTGCATGACCTTTCTCTCTCCCCATTGCCATCCCTCCATCTGCCTCTGCTCCTACTGTAATTCTTTTGCTGTATCCAGGGCAGTTTTGGGATTTTGGTTGATCAACTATTAGCTTTTAACGCCATCAAGCCCAGCCTACTTTTTTTGGTCTCTTCCTCTCTTTCCTGCCTCCCTCTCTGCATCTACTCCTCTTTCTCACTGAAGAAATGACCGGATATCATTTATAGAAGTAAATATGGAGGAGAGAAAAAATACAGACAAAATATAAGAACATTCAGTTTCAAATATGACTCTGATTGGCTGATACATTCAAGATCTCTCTTCAACCGACAAAGCAGGAGACATGCTACATCATGTGTTTCCCTGAACACACTCATCAGCTTTTCAGACCCACGCAGGAGAGGCTCAGGGGTCAACACGATTACCCCAAATTCCCTAAGTTAATACCTTCGTACATCACTTAGAGAAAAAATTCCCCCCCAAATGTCATCAAATATAGTAATATTTCAGCAAAAAAAAAAAAAAAATATGGTGGGGAATGAGGGTAGAATAATGCCTCAGGAACCTGATAAGGGCAAAAATGTTGCCCAAAACTCCATAGATATTAGGTTTGTTTTTCTCCACGTCTCAAATAGTTTCTTCTAAATTTGGAGGTTCTGGATTTTCTGAGATGAAAGTAGTCTTCTTTTGAAGGGTGAAACTAACCTATGCCCAAGTCTGCCTTGATCTTTTATCACTGCAACCGACAGATTGTTTCTCCTTCCTGCAGCTAACCTGCTGGTACTGCAGTTCAGGGGTAGCTTACTCTCTGTGCTTCCATCATGGCAGAACACGTTTAATAAAGAAAGGTTAGTTGTAAGGAAATTCTGCAAAGCATTTTCTTCTTAGCAAGAACCATCAATAATAGTCAAATTAACGAATTCCACAAATATTACAAATGTTTTGATTTAAAGTTCATGTGATTTATTAAAGTTTCCAATAAGAAAGGCAGAAATTGCTGTGAAATTTATTTCATTAGACAGAGAGAACAGTCACAAATTACCTTATTTGTAAAGTTTTGGTAGGTTCAAGAACAAAATTATAAAACAATAATCTTCAAAAAGACTCCCACATTGCTGAGATGAGGAAATTGAGACCCAGAGAAGTTAACTGAATTTTATTTATTAAGACACTAAAACCTTGTTTTCCGTTTTACAATCAGACAACTTAATTATCAGTGGTGGTGGTGGTGGCGGGGGGAGCTGGGAGAAAAGCATCAGTTTGGTGAATTTTACAAGCCTTTCTTCTCCTTTCCATAGCAGCCTCTTTGGGGGTCATTTCACAGCCACTCTTACTTTCACTGACATACAAAAAGAGGAGCTGGAGAGATCCAGATACATGGATTCATCTCCCCATTAGCTATTTTTGTGAGAAAAGCCATGCAGACCCCAAATGGCTGAAATTACTGCTTTGCATCCTAGGGTTTCAAATTTCCCCTGCATTCCAGGCCTCCCATTATCTATACCTAGGAAATTTGATAGCTGGCCATTCTGGCCTGGGCGCCTTAAGGAAATTGCTTATAGGTCAACCTTGCTTTATATAAAAGATATTTTCCTGAAGAATTCTGTGCAAACATGTGGTTTTAATCAATAAAATCTTAGTTTCCATGTACCTGGGAAGCCTGTTTAAAGAATATTATGATGGATCTTTTTGTAAAGCAGAAAAATCACCTTTCAACATACGCTTTATGTAAATTTAGATTTCCATGAATTATAAGTTTGCTTAAAACACCTGTCCCTGTTTCTATAGAGAGGTTACATGCAACAGCTTCATGGAAAATTAGCTTGCTTGCTTGCTTTCTACTTTCATTCCTGCATTTGTTTTAAAAATACTTATTAGGCATCTATTCTGTGTCAGGCATCGTCATAAGCACTTGGTGTAGTTGATATTGTATTGGGATACAAAACCAGACACTGCTCTCATGGAATTTACATTCTCATAGAGAAGACAGTCACCAACCAAGTATAAATATAATTGTAAGTTGTGAAAAATGCTATGAAGGGTGTTAGGAGAGACAATAGTAGGAAATTGACTGGTTGGGGAAGTCACCAACGAAGAAATGACATTTAAACGGAGACTCTAAGGTTGAGAGGTGGCAGATAAGCCTCGTGGGTGGAGGAAACAACACACGCAGAGGACAGGGGACGGGAAAGGCGAGTGCATTTCAAGCAGTGAAAGAAGGCCCAGCAGCTTAAGCGAGGAGAAAGGGAGAATACTCGCACAGGATTCGGAGGGAAAGGAGCACGGACCACAGAGCGCAGGTCTGAGAGAAGCCTGCAGTTTAGTCTAAGAGAGGCAGTAGGTCATTTCTTACTAATTCAAGGAATAGAGAAATTCGACAAGGAATCTGGTAGATTTAAAGAGTTGGTGGAAGACAAACAGAGGAGTAACCAAGTCATTTTAAGCAGAAGTGATACAACATGCTGTACATCTTAGTGTAAGACCATCCTGGTTGCTGAAGTAAAAAGCAGCAAGTAAAAGCAGTAAAGCTGATGGGGCCTTTGACAAGAGGGTGGGTGAAAGATGATGGTGGCTTGGATGTGTGGGAGGTCAAGATTTGATCACCCTGAAATCTATCTCTTTACCTTGATTGTTTTCTCTGAGGGACATTTGACCTCCCCCACTAACTGCCTAAAGAATTTGACATGGTGGCTCCTTCCTGGAACAGATCTTCTATCTGATGGCTGTAATATAATGTAAAATAGATGTTACAATAGAAAAGACACCAACAAGCCCATCTTCTCAGAAGTTCTGTCTCTCTGGCCACATTCTCTGGATGGCACTGCAAGGAGTTGCCAGACAAACATTTACATTTATAAGGGAAATCTCCATTTGTAAAGGTATCTCCCTCTCTGTATTGGGAAGAGGGGGGATGGCCTCATTTCTAGAGACTTATCAATGTGGAAGCTGAGGCCTTAAATCTGCATAATAACCTTACTCTTGTTTACTGTGCTTTAGTGGTAATCTCCTATAACTGACTCCCCCACCCCCAACATCCTCCTTTGTCGTTGGCTGAACATGGTATTTAAGACGAGAATTTCTGCTATTGTGTGGAGAAACGCAGTGTCCTTGCTTTGTCCCATGTATACATGTTATTAAACTTGGTATTATTTTCTCCTGCTAACCTGTCTTGTTAATTATTTGGCCAGCCATAAGAACCTTAAGGAAAAGAGCAGAGGGAGATTCTCCCTCTCTCCTGACAGATGACTGGTGGCCATTGAGAAGGGGAGACAGCGATTTGGACATGGTGGGTCAACGGAGAGGCATCATAAGTTCACTTTTAAACATGGTTATTTTAGTATGCCTTTGGAAAATCCAGATGGATGGGCCAAGGACCAGGACAACGTCCTGAGGAATTGTAACATTTAAAGGTTGGCTAGAAGGGCAGGTGCGTGTGTGTGTACAAAATAGACAGAAAAAGAACAGCCAGATGGACAGGAAGAAAAGCAGGACGCTGTGCAAGATGTCCAAGAGAAGCATGCTGCAAGGGAGGAGGGCGTGGTCACAGACGAGGATGCTGCGCAGGGGTCCAGGGGGGCGAGGGGTTGTGGTCACAGACGGGAGGCTGCGCAGGGGTCTGGGGAGGTGAGGGGCGCGGTCACACACCGGGAGGCCGGCAGGGTCCGGAGAGGTGAGGGGCGCATCAGATTTGGCAATTTCATCCCCTTGGCAAGGTACAGTGGAGTGATGTGAGCAGAAGGCAGGCAGGAAAGATCTCAAGAGTAAATGGCAGGAAAGTGTAGCAGTGTGTGTGTGTGTGTGTGTGTGTGTGTGTGTGTGTGTGTGTGTCTGTGTACAACCATTTCAAGAAGTTTGGCTGATAGGGTGGTTGCTGGAGATGGGGTGGGATGTTGAAGAAGGAGGTTTCCAATTTGGCAGATACTGGAGGACTTTCGTTTGCTCATAGGAAGAAACGCCAGAGAGTGTGAGAGGTTGAAGATGGAAGATAGAGGAGAATCAAGTTATTTTCCTTTTTAGGCTGGTAAATTTTACCAGTTTAATCATTTTTAAGTATACAGTTAAGTGGCATTAAGTACATTCACATTTTGTTCAACTATCGACTACCATCCATCTCTAGAACGTTTCATCATCCCAAACTGAAATTCTGTACTCACCAAACAGTAACTCTCCATCTCCCCCACCCCAGTCCCTGGTAACCACTGTTCTACTTTCTGTCTCCATGAATTTGACTACTCCAGGGACTTCATATAAGTGGAATCATACAATATTTGTCCTTTGATGTCTGGCTTATTTCACTTAGCCCAATGTCTTCAAGGTTCATCTATGTTGTAGCATGAATCAGAATTTCCTTCTTTTTAAAGGCGGAATAATATTCCATTGTATGTATATATCATATTTGTTTCTCCCTTCATCTGCCAATGGACATTTGGGTGTGTCCACCTTTTGGCTATTGTGAATAACGCTGCTGTGAACATTGGTAAAGGAAAACAAAGTTCTTGAAAAGGCAAGAGGAAAGAGATATACAGAACCTCTGGAGAGACTGGCCTTAGGTAAACGGAAGGAGACTCAGAAAAAGCAGCAGCTAGGAGGGGAAACGAGTTTGTTTATACAGCTGATTAAGGGGAAGAGGAGGAGTTCCCAAGTAATTAATTTATCAGTGAATATGATGTAACATGTATAAGAGAAATGGTTCCTATCTATAAAATGAGATTTCCTGATACAAATTTAAAAATCAAAGAAAATAGAATACACAAAGTGGAAGAGAACCTCAGAAAGGGTTATAGAAAAATACCAAAACCACACCTCACTCAGGTTGCTATTTTGCCTAGGTAGGCAAGCAAAATTGAATAACGGTTCATTCCTTTATTCAGTCATTTACTGAGCAGACATCACACATCACACGGATTATGCACATGGAACTGAACCATTAACAACAGCGTTGTCAGGTAAATGTCTAACTCCTCAATCCAGGTAACTCAACAAGCCCCCAGCATCCTACTGTTTTCTATACAATAAGGATTTTAATTTAATTATTAGTAGTTATCCCCTAATTTCTCAGCAAATATTTTCTTTTGTTTCTGTTTCTTTCCTTGAGTTTTCTAGATAATGAGGACTTTCAAATCCTTCCCGGATTCCCATGTGCCCTGACAAATGATCCAAATTCACAATAGGTATAGCTCTATCTCCGGCTTTTTCCGTGTCTAGCCTCTCATTTAATTCACTTCGTAATTCTGCTAAGTAGTGTCTGACTGCAATTTTCCTCCTAGATCCCACTGGGCAGTTCACGTAGCTACTAGCACCCACTCTTCTTCCACTGGGGACACACACTGCGGAAACCAGTCCTGAGCGACGGCCTATGACGACCAAAAAGTCAGGCAAGGAAAAGGTGCAGACACTCTTATTCCAGATTAGTGGTGAGCTATGAATCCAAGGAGAACTGAAAGTCTGAAGCAGAATGTCTCTCTCCTTCTACAATCAGGAAATATCTTTGGGAGTCAGTGATGCATTTGGAAAAGCCAACAAGATCCCGTCATTGCTAATATTGAACTTAGAAATCTGCGGAATGATGTCAGATGTGAAAACGCACCAACCTCACAGTCACTATATTTTCTAGACTTGGATAACGGTTCATCCTCCCTGTAACTAGCTGACATGTAAACAACACATGATACTGTCTTATCATTTTATAAATAATACAGTTTGAAACAGCTCAAGCAAGATGGGGGGCAGAGAAGTGCATAGACCTTTGACCATATTTCCATAGTGCATTCTGCAATGCACCCATAAGAGGCTTCTGTTGTCTGATGTATTCTGAATTGGGTTCTGAATTAGCATATGCATATGCTGACGAAATTAACTTCCATGTATTGTAATCTTATGTGGTTTTCTGAGCTTCAGCTATTGCGTCTCTCTAAAATGTGTGTCACCAAGGTTTTTACTTGTTTACCTCAGATGTTCCCATTGTACTTGAGAGTTAACGAATCTGATAAATACTCAGTGAAAATTGACCAATTAGAGTTTCTCCCCACCTCCCCATTTTTGGGGTACCTAAGGGCATTGTCTAGTTTTATGTTAATATTATTGATGGAATAATGAACAGATTTGTGTTTGTGGTAAATTAATCTTGATTAAGAAAAAAAAATTCTAATTTTATTTTTAGCTTTCCACAGAGGCTGTGATTGCCATGGCTAATGCCTGTGACTTTTCAGGAAGGGGTGGAATGCTATAAAAAGTGTGCTTCCCATGACAGAAGTGTCGTATTTTAGACTCTGTAGGTCTGCTCTGAGACACGCAGAAGGAGAGAAGGAGATAGGGTTTGCTTTATAGGATGTGTTCACGAGCAGAAACTGAGCGAGGTGATGCTTTAGTAACTGAAGGAAAACTCAGTATTAAAAATCTTTCTTGTTAACTCTAACTGGGTCAAGTAGTTGAAACCCTAAAAATAAAATTTCTAATTAAAATTTTAATTTAATTATGTAGTTTAGACATTTATTTGGCATATGTTTATAGTTTCCAGGACGAAGACAAGCTCTATGGGAACCACACAAGCTTCATCCCCTGATATCTCCATCTACGGCTTCCCTGGAGGCGGGTCCTCCCACCCATCTCCAACAGCTACGTTCCTCTGCTTCTTGCTCCTTCCCAGGCTGGGAATCCAAAATTGGTGGTCATGGCAACTCTTCATTCTGAAGCCGAGAATCTTCAGATCTCAAATATGTTGATGTTTGTTTTTAGGATTGAAAAGCAGGGAGGTCCTATAACCTCCTAAGATTTCTGCCTAAGTGGAGAAAACATCCGCTGGGTAGTCTTAAGCAGCTCTCCAGCTCAGTTCAGTGGCTGGGAATCCTTGAGCTAATTTGCTTTCCCAGCCAGAGGAGCTAGGAAACACAACGGATTTGGCAACACTGAATACATTAAAAATAATTCTAGACGGTCCAGAAAGTAGAGTAAAGCAAAATGCACATCACCAATCACCCTTCTTCCTAAAAATAAACAAGCCAAAGGTGCTTCTGGAAGACAGACATGTAAGAATCAGTGAAAGGATTTCAGAGGCACTTTTGCTGAGCATTTCTGTAGCAAATGAAAAGTCTACTCTGAGACCATTAAAGCAGCACTCTGTTAGGAAAAAATATGAAAAAGAAGCAGGAAATTAAAATTAAATGAAAATAAGTGTGAATGAGTGAGTAAGAAAGATAAAGATACTAATAAGGTATGATTTTCAGATCCACACAGGGACTACAAAAAGCTTATTAACTGTCACTACCACACTGGGTTTTAAGTTATTCTATCCCCTGCTCTCCAGAAGAAGAAATGCTCTTCAGGAGCACACTGAACGTTGATTAATTGCCTTCATACGTTCTCGCTGGCTTTAGACAACGGAGGCAAGAGCCTTGGTGATTTAGACTAAATGCTTATGATTTCTGGGAAATATATTTAACAGGAGCATTAAATAAGTAGATATTTTTGCATTTTTATGTTTTCTTAATAGTTAGAAAGGCTTTTCTTTTTATTAAATATTTACGTATTTCAAAGCAGCAGAATATGTGCATTTTTCCTTTTTGTATTTATTACTTGTAAGTGGATCTTGGAGTGTCTCTGAGGCTGCCCAAGTGTGTGGACATGACCGATGGCCTGGACATGAACCCCAATTCCGATTCAAACAGACCACATGGCTGGAATTCAGACTTCAGACAATAGCCAGATGTTCCTTCTCATCTGCGCACCCACAGCATCCCCTTCTTCCTCTTTCCTTCCCTTTTCTCTACCTCCTTTGCCCCGGAAACCCAAAAACTAGGAAAGGAAAGAGTGTTCTGAGACCAAACCACACCTTGTGCCTAAACTTTTTCTACCAACTGTGGGGGGTTCCCCAGCTGCTGTGACCTTTGTCTGCTCAATCTATGGGCTCAGTCCATCCTGCAGAAGGAAACGTCCCCCCACAGGAAACAGCTCTGAGGTTCATTCACTGGCAGGTGGGGCCTGGGAAGGGAAAAATTGACTCATGTCAACGAAATTAAAAGCAGCGAGGGCTGACTAAAAGTTCTGTGGAAACTGGAGGCCTCGTCTATAGTCTCTAAATAAAACGTCAAATACCGTTTATATTCCAAGAGCACAAATTAACTTACGTGCAATTTGTATAAAATCCATCATCAGAAAGAACAGATGATGGTGCCTAACTCATTACGTGTAAAGAACAAAAGGACAATATTAAGAAATGACTGATTTTTTTTATTTTTTGTAAAGTGACCATGCAAAGGACCATTCTAAAGGGAATCCTGGGTGTTTCTGTTCCATCTTCAGAAGGTAAGAGAAACAAGGCACATTTTCTCTGGAATTTATCTGCACTAAACAAGAGTAAAATGATTGAGCTCCAGACCCAGTCTAATGGGAGTAAAACTTATCTTTATACCTCTGATTAAACAAAAAAAAAGTTATCACTTCTTTGATGCTCAAATTAGCATCTTTTCTCTAGCATACTGAATTAATTAGTTGAGTGACAAAAGAATTAGTCCATGTAGGATCAAAGCTGAAATCATATTTATCTTAAATTTAAAATTAAGAACACACAGCATTAACTCTCCACAGCTCATGTAATATTCTTTTATGTTCTACGTATTTGAAACCTTCTGCATGTCACATAAAGTATAAGTAGGGCTTTTTTATTATATTCTTCTTTTTCTTTTTAATATATAATATTTCCCCTGAAAAGACAATGAGAATATCTCAGAATTTTTTTCCTGGGGGTGGGAAACTTTTCCATTGTGCCATAAAAATCTTAAATTATGTGGCTTTTTTTGTCAAGCATTTATTGTACAAATACAAAAGAAGCAAAATAATTAATGCACGATAGTGCTGGTAAGAGAGCCTTAAACAATAGAAAAGAGTTATTATTTGATTCTTAATAAGTGATACTAAGTTTGAAACTGTTCTTAAAAGGTGGAAGCTCTCTTAACTTTGGGCTTTTTTTTCTTTCTTCTTTTTCTGTAAAAGAAAAAACAATTTTGAATAAGGGAGAATTATTGGGGGTTAATTTCTGGGATGTCTCAATTCATTAGATCTCATATTTAATGGGTTTTTTTTTTTGATGTGCATAACATTTTTATTAAACAAAACAAACTTGGGTGGGCCTATTTATCTTTAGTCAAGATGGGATGGGAGTGGATGCAGGGAGGGAGCACTGAGATGAGGAGGGCTTGTGCTGATGCTGGTAGCTGTATTTGGGGAAGGGCACCATCTAACCATTGCTTAAGTGGGAGATCCTGAGGGCTGGGCTGGGTCTGTATATGTTTCTGTGGTTTACACATATGTGCATTCATGCAACATTTGCTGAGTACCTACTTGGGGTCAGATCCTCTAGGAGAAGCTAAGGATATAAGTAAATTGGTCAAATATGGTGTCTACTCTCATTCTTAGTGCCTGACGCAGAGTGAAAATTCAACAGCTGTTGTTGAGCTGAATTGAAGGTGAGGTCTGGATTTCAGTGAAGATAACACGTCTCTTTCCTTCATAGCCTCTATTCTAGGAGAAGGACCCAGTGGTCCCTCATAACTCAGCATGTGATCCTCCAAAAAAGCTCCCAAGCTGGAAGATACTTCCCTATGAACACAAAAATCACCACACTAGCTTAATTTAGGTGTCACAGCTACAAGTTCATCACAGTGCTGGTTGTCTACAGCCACAGCAAGATCAAAGAGGGGACAGAGAGTTACTCACTGAGTAAAGGTAACAAACACCTGACTATCCAAGGGCCGGGGGCACCGAGTCACCTTAGGTCTCATGATGACCAGCTCTTTCATGTTGTACAAACATCCTGTTTAAAAATATCAGGCCTGGGGCTGGCCTGGTGGCGCAAGTGGTTAAGTGCACACGCTCCACTGTGGCGGCCCAGGGTTCGCCAGTTCGGATCTCGGGCGCACACCGATGAGCTGCTTGTCAAGCCATGCTTTATATGTGGCTTCCCATATAAAGTAGAGGAAGATGGGCATGGATGTTAGCTCAGGGTCAATCTTCCTCAGCAAAAAGAGGAGGATTGGCATCAGATGTTAGCTCAGGGCTGATCTTCCTTACAAAAAAAAAAAAAAAACCAGGCCAAATTCTAGGATGAAATTTAAACCCAAAGCCGTCATTAAAGATGATTAATCTGCAAAATGCCATCTATAAAAAGCATGATATCTATCTGTACTCAGACCTTCAATTTCAGAGTTTCAGGAATTATGGCCTCTTTAATCTTAGGTTTCAAATAAAGATACACGTGAGATAGTTGTGGGGTCCTCTAGACACTACTGACACCACTCATCTTTGTCATTAGCTCATCCTGTCCTTAACAGAATTCCAAATAATAACATCCCCATCTTACTCTTTCATGGAAGAGTTCTCCTGGAAGAAGAGGTAATTTTAAAAATCTGAGCCCAGCTTAGTTTATAAGGCAAAGGATCAGATTTCAATATTTTTACGTTAGATTTAAAGTTAACTAATATCCCTTTTTGTTCTACAAGTCCCTTAAGAATAGGCCATAATAAGGAATTGTTTCTCAACTATAAATAGGCTGAGAGGAAAAAATATATCTATCTCGAAGGTCTCAAGTGAAATTGTACATAATACTTTGACTCTTCTAGGGTCAAAAAGGCACAAGTCTCATGAAATTTTTCAAACGTGCGTAGGCTACAAGGGTCTCCACTCATTTTTCAAAAGTCTAGAAACTCCCTTTCCTTAGCTTCTCTTGAATTTAGAAATTTGTGACCCATGAATAAGATAGAGTTGCCAACTACAAAATGAGGAGTAATTTATTATTTTAAATATAATTGCCCTCGATTCATTGAACAGCACAGTGAACATCCTCCAGGTAGCAGAACACCTTGTACTGAAGGAGCTCCACTTAAATGACAGTCACTCAAGGGCCATCGAGCAATCAACAATGTTTTCCTTTGTCCAGAGGGGCCTGGACAAAGGACAATAATCTTTTTCATAGGAATAGGCTTCCTAGGTGATTTTAGTATAGTTTTATAAAAAAGGCTATAATCTCACTAATCCAGTCAATCCAGCAATAGAACATCACTAAAGAAAATATATCCAGGATTAAACAACAACAACTTGATTTCTGACAAGGTTTTCTAATCATCTGTCATTCAGAAAGAGCTATTACTAGTAACACACAATCATAAAAGTATCCTTTGACCTGGAAATGCATAGTAGCTTAGCACAGCGACGATTTACAATTTGACCAAAGAAATCAGAAATTGATTAATAGTCTGTGCAAAGCATCAGGCTCTTATTTGCTTGTCCACTAGACTGTGAAACTACTGTTCTGCTATGTAAGTTATCTTTTCTTGTTCCTCCCTTTCCTGTACCAATGGTTCATTTTTCCTTTCTTCAATACCACAGATGAATAATTCCCACAGATTGCTAATACTATTCTACAGTTCAAAATGGCTGCCATTGGTCTCGCAGAAAAATAAAAGAAACCAATGCTGGGAATTTTGTGTATATGTAATTAAATGCACAATCCTATAAAGTACGTAATTAAACAATAAATTAGAGGTCTGAACCTCTGAGTAGAACATTCCAGATGGTGAACGTGTCTTTAAAAAAAATGTAGGTGACTCAACCAAGTGAATTAGCCTGAGGGTGTTTCCTTATCTCTGGGGCTATTTTTAATTATTAGATCAATTTTGGATCACATTACATAAAAGGAACGATACTGGAAACACTACTTTTGCCCAGCTATGTGTTTATTCAGATGACAGAGGTGGCTCACAGTCTGCCACCATGCACTGGTAGCCTGTGTTTCTGAATGGCTTTGGGTGGCCGGTGCTGGGTCCACCAGCAGCATCACCCAGATGACGGCTGGGTTGGTGGTCATCACCCAGCACATCTGCAACCTGTATTAGGTTTTGGATTTAAGACTTCTGGTCTCCCCAGGCTTAGTATTCTAAACTTCACCGCCTAATATTGAAGTGACTTCCAGTAACTAATCCTTTTTACAAACATTACTGTCATATTTGATTCTGTAGAAACCCACAGTATTTGTGTTTTTCATTTTGGAAGGTTATTTGGAAAACCAAGCTAATATATTATTTCAAGTGTGACTAAGCTGTTGTCATTCATTTTACACCAACCCTGATACTCTCTAGGACCCATCCTACTGAGCTCTGCAGACTCACTAATCCAGTCAATCCAGGGATGGAAGAATCAGTTTGGATAAAAGAACAATAAATCCAACCATTATCTCGGTTCTATAAAAGTAATATTTGAGTGCATTAGTAAGAAGGAAAATAAAGAACTAGAAAAATGTACAATTTGGTAAGGAAAGCTTGAGCTTAACATGTTTAATCTAAATTTAGCAAGTTAGAAGAGGAGATGTAGTTCTGAAAGGGCCACGTTAATGGACCCCAAAACAAGAGATTAATGAATAATAACTCCAAAGCAATTCATTAATATGTTGCATCTAAAATAATGATTATTTGATAAGATGGCAAAATTTCCAAGGTGATTCATAAGTGCTTTGAAATATAAAATGTCATTAAGAACTGATCATGTAATATATAAAACCATGGTTTATGTATTTATTTATTTATTGGATTTACATTGGATTTCTGTGTAAAATATGTGTATTATATATTGATTTATGCAAACACCAGTATATTTAAAAAATAAGTTTGTTCAATATATGCTTTTGAAATATTGTTTATTTAATTATCTATGGGTGTAAAATATTCCATTTGCAGTTTTGGTTATAAAGAGATTTGAATGCAAGGTATTCTTATTGGTTCAACAATTGTAGAGTTACAGAAAGTCTCTTAGGGCTAGAAGGATCTTTGAGATCATATTTATCCAATCCCACTGAAAGTTCAGAAAGTCAAGTATTTCCTAAGACCACACTGGTAGTTGGGACCAAACAGGGACTTGAACCCCTCAGTTCTATACAAAGTCTTTCCATCTTGCTATGTTCCCCAACTGTTTGTACATATGTCATGAATTATTCACCAGAAATTCTGAATCCTTAAAAAGGAACCCTACTCAAAAAAAGTTTAGATTTTTTTGAGTTCCAATTTCCCAGAAATGCAATTAGCTGTAATGACAAAGTCTAATTTAGTGACTACTTGGCCAAATATAGCAGCCAACCAATGTGAGGACTTGATGACTTTTCCATTGTCTTAAGCTCCCATGTTCACTGACATCCTCACCCTTGTGCATGGACAGACTCTTAACATATGCCAGCTGATTTGATCAGATTGCTAAGAAACAATTACTCAATTATTTACCTCAATTGGTTAGAACACTGTGGTAATGGGGTCAAGGTCATAGGTTGGCTCCCCTGTGTGGGCCATTCGACTTGGACCTATTCCATAACCGCAGGCTCTACCCCCAACGCAAATGGTCTTACAAATATGTGCCAGTGATCAAAAGGGCACTCTCCAAGAATGTGTGGACGGAGCAGCATAAATCCATCACCTCTCCCAGAAAAACTGCTCAATGCCAGTTTTGTTGAACACGTGTGGGTAAACAGTAACATTTTCACAGGTGAAAGACAGAATAAGGTTCCAGATTCTGTAATATCACAGAACTGCAAACCTAGCATCTTAAAAGGAAGTTTTAGAAAATAGGAAAGTGTGTGGTGAAACTTAAATTCAAGCAAGCATTTGAGATTTACAGGGAAAGTTTTAAACACAAGCCAGTGATTTCGATCAGCTTCAAAAATATGAAAAAAAAAAGTTAGCAATTTTATTCTATCTTTGTGAACTATCTTGATTTTTAAATACTGGCTCTTTTTTTTTTTTAATAATAGTCTGTGTGTGACCCAAAGATAAGGTTTTTGTGAGTCTAATTCAGGGGATCCCAGTTTGTAAACATTGGTGTATCTAAGTACTGATGTATTTAAATCTACATATGTATATATGCATTTTAATGACTGTAGCGACCTTAAATAAGTTTAATTCATTGAGCTTTTCATTGATGCCTGCTTGCTCAGCCTTCAGCTAACATTGAACTAGAGAAGTCAGAACTGACAGACCCAAACAGGCATGTGCTACCTTTCAAGGGTACCATTATTTACTGAGAAGAGAGATTATGGTGGACTGGAGTTGTGGGCGACCACTTTGTAAAGGATAGGATCACACCAGGATTCCATAACTCAGCACAAGTACATTGTTTTGAATACCAAACACATGAATTATCAATGTTTTCTTCAGAAAGCCCTCTCTAAGAATTTGTAAATCAACAGATCTAGAACAATAAATTCTGCATAATAACACAGTTCTGCAGTTTAGGGTTTGTATACAAAAGTTCAAAAGACAAAAATAAAACATTTTTTAAATCAGTCAGGCCTTCCCTTCCTCCCTTAGGTGGCAAAATGGAGAGGGGGAAATACATCCCCATTCTCACCAACGCAGGACACAGGGATTTAGGAAAGGAAGGCATATGATGTAAATATAAAAAGTACTAGAAAAAATATTGCATATACTTTACTAAAGTAAGTAAAGCACTTGGTGATTTACCAGCTGATTCACTGATAAAGGACAAAGCCTGATGGACTCCTGCAAACTAAGTACCATCAAGCACCATATCACGATGTTTCAGGCAACAACGGGCCACATATACAAGGGTGGTCCCATAAGATTAGTACCATACAGCCTAGGTGTGTAGTAGGCTGTACCATGTAGGTTTGTGTAAATACACTCTATGATGTTCACATGAAATGCCTAACAATGCATTTCTTAGCACGTATCCCCATCATTAAGTGACATGACTGTAAATTATATGTCTCACAAACAACATAAGCTAATCAGATTGCTTATATTAATAGACTAAAAAGTCCTATCAGTATCCTAAAAATATTTAATTCATTCAGGAAGTATTTATCAAACACATATATATATATCAGGCTCCGTGTTGGAGATCCAGGAAAAAAAAAAAGGTTCAATACTTGCTCTTAAGGAATTTAGAGTCTAGCGCATGCTTCTTGAGGCTGAATGAAGATCTCTCAGACTGAAAAAGACAAGATACGAGGGCTTTCAGGGCTCCCACGTCAATATTAGAGGAGTTGTGTAGATGATCTTTCTGGTTAATGGTCTTAATTTTCTTTTACAGTTTTGAAAATCTGACTCAACCCAAGGTCCTCTCTCCCAGGAAATGTGCACACATTGTACATATAATTTCTAGAAGTTCACAGACTGCCCAAAGACCATCCACGTGTGCCTCTCCATGGATGTATGCTACAAATAACTGCTCTAGTGCAATTAAGAGTCTCCCCATACCACAAACTAATGTCACACTTTGTAGGGAAGAGCCCAGAGGCAGCTGCAAAAGACCATAGAGCTGGGAAGCTGATGTTTCTGAGCGGGAATATTTCCTTCAGGTGGACTTTTAGGACTGACCACAGTCTACCACTGAATCAACAAGGGCCAAGCATTAAACGGAAATCTGAAATAAGTCAAAGATACATAATCCCTAATCAGATCTCTTTTACTAGAGTGCAATCAATTCTCAGCAACACAGAGGCTTTTTATCTACTGGATAGATTACCCACAGCCTGTGCCTCCCCTTTTTCTCTGTCTTTCCGTTTTTATTGTCACCTGAGGACTCATTAGTGCTTCTACCAGAGGATGAGTAAAGGAAGGGAAAGGACACAAAACTTAAAATGAGTCAGTTTTGCTAACTTGAAGGAGTTGGTGGAAGAAGTAGCTGTCACAAGGCTTGTAGATTATGTTAGGATTTCAATTACCCACACCCTCCCTGGCAATCTTACCAAAAATAATTAAGGGTTGGCTCTAACCCTCCTTGAGATGTTAAAATGATTGATGGTCGTAGGAAATAACCACAGTAAATAAGACGAAGTGAAGTAAACTCTGTGCTAAAGAAAGATGAAAAACATAGTTTGAAAGTCACAGTTTCAGAGTCCCAAGAAGCATCAATCCTGTGGGCAATTTTATGAACGTAAACATTAGATGCACAGACGAGAACCACAAATCATGTCATAAGAAGAGAGTACAACATCCACGCAACGGAGTAGTACTCACACAACAACACACGTGAATCTCAAATGCATTCTGCTATTTGAAAGAAGCCAGATCCAAAGGGCTATATATTGTCCTGGATGGAAAACAGATCAGTGATTATCAGGAATCAGTGGGGGGTGAGGGGGATTTGGGAGTCATGGAACTGTTCTGTATCCTGACTGTGGATACATGACTCTTTGCACTTGTCGAAGTGTGCACAATAAAGAGTGTCGTACTAGAACTGTACACAACAAAGAGTGAATTTTACTGAATATACATTAAAAACAATCAATCAAGATGTGGGGGGACCCCAAAAAGGAATACAACTATAACCTAGTTATAACAAATACAAATATAAACCTAGTTATATTACAAATAACTAACATAACCACAGTGAAGGTCTTGGGGAAGAAAAGAACTAACTTAACATCGGAAAGCTGGATCTGAGAAGGGTAAAGACAAAAAGAAATCTACACGAATACTACACTCCAGTCAGTACCAGGTTATAGGTTAGCCATTCTGAAACAACTTTAGGTGTATGTTAGGGTTGAACAAATAAGTAAATATATTGTAGACAGCCAACTTTCTCACTGAATGAGAAACAAATTACAAATAAGGAAAGAGAGAGACTGAACTGAACACTGTGGCGTTAGATTGGAACTGGAGGTATTAGTATAAACTCAGGGTTTTTTAATGAGATTCAGAAATATCATTAACAGATTAAAAGATTTATGAATCTCAGATTCAGAAATCAATATAGATGTGTGTGTATGCAGAGGTTAGTATACACATTTTTTTTCCAAGTTCTGTCCTGGAACTCAGTTCTTGGTTTCTGAAAAGGATCCTGCCATAAAAGGAATCAGGTCTCCTTGGAAAAGTGGTTGATTCCTTGGCAGTGGCAAGGAAAATATAGGATGATCCTGGAGCATCTCATGGCCCCGAAAAGTAAGAAAGTTCTCAAAAAAGCCCGGGTAAGTTGAAAGGGAACAGAAGCTATCCTGAAAGAGCTCCCAACAGCCAAAGTTCGAATACTTTGAGCAAAAAAGATAACAACAAGACTGGATTATAACCCATGGAACAAAATAAATATCTATGAGTCTCCAATGATATAAATGGTTGAATAAATAAATTAATGGTGGGGGGAGAAAGGATAGCTCTTTGCTAGAGAAGAATTCCAGTTAACGAATGGAAGGAATGAGCAAAATAAAAACAATTGGAACGCCACCGTAATAACTGCTGCCGACAAGAACCACTGATGGACACTAAAATTAGCAGGTGAAAGTACAAGGAGAAATGGGATATTTGTACCATCTCAGATATCTCCCAAAGATATGTATTAATTAATAATGGAAAAATAGTAACTTGGCAGTGAAGAAACTCAGCAGACACCACCTTAATGGAACGATCGAGATGAACTTCACCAGTTTTAAGACATATCGACATCAGGTACCCCCTGAGAAGAGCACATCACTTCTGTGGTATTCTGGCCAAATATGCACAACCTCAATCTAATCATGATAAATCATCAGATAAGCCCAAATTGAAAGATATTCTACAAAATAACTGACCAATACTCTTCAAGGTGTCAAGGTCATGAAAAACAAGGAAAGTCTAAGGAACTGTCACCAAGGAGAGGAGACCAAGAAGACATCCTTACTACTAACACAATGTGGAATCCTGGGCTGGATCTTGAAACAGAAAAACGACATTAATGGAAACACTGGTGAAATTCAAATAAGCCTGGCAGTTTATTAATAATTTTGGGCCAATGATAATATTTTAGTTTTGTTCTTTGTATCCTAGTTATGCACTATCTTAACATTAGGGGAGTTGGTGAAAGGTATACGGGAATTGTACTTTTTTATTTGCAACTTTTCTGTAAGTCTAAAATGATTTCAAAATAAAAAGTTTTAAAACAAAAAGAAGGAAAAGTGGAAGGTGAAGGATGATAAGGAAAGGTTGAAGAAGGAAACGTAGTTAATTTTACTGTGCTTCGTTCACCCCTGTTACTTCTTCTGGACTCCTACTGATCCCTTTCCCACCGTGAAGGGCACACCTCCCCCAAACAGGAATAGTTACATTGTCTAGGTGTTTCTGAGACTTTCAGAAACAGGTGCATTTGCTTAATTGCCTTCCCAATACATACCGCTCCCCCTTGGCTTTTTTTGTTGGGAATTCAGTAGATTCAAAGGAAAAGAAAGTGAAGCTGCAGTGTAATGGAAATGGGGACACTGGCATTAATGCTAGATGGAAGGATTAACCTAAAACAGAAGACAGACATGGTGAAGGTGAGAAGGAGAAATACGCAAAATGGAAGGAGATAAATTATTAAATTATGCCAGCCATAAATACACAGTCCCTTCCAACCTTCAAAGCTTTGGCATCATCTACTTTGAACACCACCCTCTGAGGAAGTCACCATTTAGGCCATCTGTAATGAGCACATCTCCGATGGATAACTTGATTTTGACCATGAAGGATCAAGGAAAGGCACATGTAGCAGCAGATGTCATTTTGCCAAAACCCTAATTTTGAATTTTATGTGTCCAATATGCCACAGGCAGATAAATGTCCACACATAATTTTTTTAAAGTAAAAGGATTCAAATATGAGACTTCAGTCTAATATCTGCTAAGTTAAATCACGTAAGAGGCCGCCATGTTTTTTCTTTGCCAATTACTAGGATTTGACACATGAAGTAAACAGGGTATGGAATTATGCAGAAGGCGTTTTTGAAATTATATTTTAAAACAGCAATATAAAATAATACTTGCTATCTTCTCTTTGCCAGTATATCTGTTAAAATCAGACTCTGTGTTTGCTTAAAAAAAATTAAAAATTCAAAAAGAACATTGGACTTCACCATAATCCTAGAGTTTTGGTACATTCTAAAATCATCCCTACAGTTTCGGCATACACACATAGATTTCATTCAATAATGTTTTCAAATGCTCAGGTTCATGGAGGCCAATACCATGAAGCTCTGGGGGGAGGGATCTGTCTGCCTGTCAATATAGCAGCTATAAATTATAATCATGAATTTGATTGCCTCTAACATTTTTGGTGGTGGCAGGGATTTGCAGCAAAACCAGAGGCAGTTCAACGAATTTGTAGTGAACTAGCTGAATTATGGAGCCTTTGAGAATGACCATTGCTCACATGCTTCAAATTCACTACAATTTTTCAAAGTCTATGAGAAACAGTACTTAGCCTCTCAAACTCCCCTCCATATTTTTTCTCGGATGTTTTTTCATGGCTTCCTCTTCAAGTCTTTGAAGGGGTCCACTGATAACTCTTAACCAGAGCCTGTCAGGCCACCTTGGAAGTGCCCAGAGAGCACTCTCTTCCCTCATGGTTTTCTAAAATCATGTCTCTTTTCTGCTGCCTTCCAACCCTTTGAGCGCTCTCAAGCTGCAGTCCTGAGAAGCTACAGCTGGGTGAGCTCTGGCACCATAAAAACACCCCAGCATGGAACCCCCATTTGGCTTTCTACTCTGAATGTCGACAGGTCAGCCTTGGGCCTTCTTAGGTAAAACAGGGGAAAATGACACTCAGGTTTGAAACGTTCCTTCATTTTGCCCTTCCACCTCTCTCCCCTCTTCTCTCCAGGCACCCAGGCCTCCAGTAGGCTCCAACTCCTTTGTCCAAACTGCTGTCCGGGGCACTAGGATCTGTGGTTTACACTGGCTGATTGATGGGCTACACCGTACTGTGAATGAATTTCAATGCGTCCTCTCTTCCTGGCTTTTGCATCTTAAATCTGTTATAACTGTGAGAGAATGGTAGACCCTGATCCCTCAGCAAAGGATTCTGGATGACTGCAAGTGGGTATACGTTGTTTTTTGGGGGAATGGGGTGGTGAGGTAGTCAGTAAGATGAGGACATATTTTAGCTCTAAAATTGAATTACACCATTGTGATTCTTGGCCTTGAGGTCAAACTGATTAGAGGGACCCAAAGTTCTGTGGGCTTTCATGTCATCTGTGAAAGAATAGAGCCAGGAGATCTCACCTGCCTACTGGAGCTGGCTGGGAGTGGGGACCAGTCTCCAGTAGTACCCTGTGGGTTTCTGCCCAATCCAAGACTTGGAGCCCCTTCACTCTGAGCATAGGACTGAGGATCCCCCATGCCCGCTTCAGGCTCACCTGGGCACTGGTTCTTTCTCTCCTCTCCCTCCCATCCCATCCCTCACTTCTGGCATCCTCTTTTGCTGCCCTCGCTCTTAACACTGGCGAGCATACCCTATGTATGTTTCCCAAACTTCTATAATCATGAAGAGCTTATTTAAAAATGGTCCCAGGGCCCATTCAAACTTTGAATCAGAATTTCCAGAATCAGCACTTGTATCAGGGACCCCAGGTGATACCTGGTTCCAGCAAGGATGGGAAACGTCGACCTACAGTCTACCCATTCTACTTTTTCTTCTAACTCTGATTACAATTTCTGATCTTTTCGCTAAAACATTTCCCACAGTTTGTTTAGCTGAAACTTGGCTTTGCTTGTGGCCCTCACAAATGGGAGCAGTGTATTCTCCCAGTTAACTTTTACATGGTTCTTATTTCATAGGCTTGTTGTAAGGCATGTAGAAAAGTTCCCATAGATCCTAAGTGTTCAATTAATAGTAGCTGTTATTTTCATCTCTGGGCCTGGAAGTTATTCCAGCATTTTCCTGCCTCTCCTTTACTACTTAAAGAGCTTGTTCTTCCAAACTTATTGAAAAATAAACAAATGAGAAAACAGCCCTCCTGTCCTTCTCACTGCAGACATCTGCCTTCCTCCAGGACTCCCGTGAATTCACACTTCCATTCACGCCACACCCATCACCCAGTTAAGCTCCTATATCCAACCTCCAATTCATTTCCTCCTGCCTTGGAACTGCTCAACAGTGATTTTACTCACTCCTCCTCTGTCTCATTTAGATTCCCCGTGGCAGGGATTCCAGATTTTACACAGCCATCAAACTGCACGCACACCACTTCCCTCTCTACTTCATGGGGTACTTGAATGCATCAGCGGTGATTTCCCTTCAAGTTCCTGCCATCACCCTTAGATTTATCTATAGCACCAGCTGATCAGCGAAGCTAGCCCTCCATCCCTCCTCACTCTTTCTCAGTACCTCAGGTTATCAGTTCTCTCTGCTCTTGGTTTGCTTGGACTCCCCCAGTTCTCAGACATCAACACCACCCAAGGGTCTTCATGACTCCCAGAGATGGTAACTGACTGCCAGCTCCCCTGCCTCTGTCGCCCAACCCCACCAAATCTCGCCTCTCTGCTTCCTCAGCTCCTGCATGTCCTCCTTGCCATTACTCAGTTTGGTGAGGACGTACATGGCTGTGGGCTCTGCCTCCTTTGATACTCAGCGCCTCTAATTATCTGGTGGCCTTCCATATTACGCAGCCCTCCAAACTTGTTTTCTCAACTGTAAAGTGGAGATAATTACAGAAAATATATCACAGGATTGTGGAAGGAGTTAGATGAGATAACACACGGTGAAGTGCTTGGAACAGTGCCTAGCGCAGAGAAAACACTCAGGAGGCATTTGTTATGAATGTCTGGGTTTTATTTTAGCGAACTTCTCAAACTCCTCTTGCTAAGGTCACTGATGACTTTTGTGGTTCATTTTCGGACCTTATTCTTTGCAAATCTGCTGCAGTTGAGCACCATCTAGCACTCTATACTTCCCAAAGCTCTGACTGCGGACAGGACAAGCTTTCTTGGCATGCCTACATTTCTGCCTTTTCCTTCTTAAAGTCTAGAAGGGCTTCCTTCTTCCAGTCTCCCTTTCAGTCTACTACCTAAAAGCAAGACCTCTCCACCAGCACGTCCAGACACTCCCCAAAGTCAAGTAAAAGCAGAACTTGTTGTTTTTTTCTCTCAGCTTTCCCCCTCTTCCTCCTCCTTTGTAGCTTACCCCAACACAGAGCCAACCTCCTAAATTACAAATGTAGGAGTTCTCTCTTGCTTTCTCAATTCTTTCCCTCAGCCACCACTTTCTATCAGGCCATCTTCCTTCTCCAGGCTCGCCCATCAGTCTCCTACTAACCGGACGTCTTGCCACAAACCTCTTCTGCTGCAGTCCATTCTCTACACAGCCCTCGGCATGTTCGTTCTAAAGACACTGTAAATGGGTAAGAGCATTTAATCCTAGCTCAGAGATCTCTGCTGGCTCCCTGTTGCCTCTGAAATCAAGTTCAAACTGTACCCTGGTATGCAAGGCTCTTCTCAACCTTTCCCCAATACACTTCTTTAGTCTTATTTTGTATTATTTTCTTAATAAATAAATGAATGAGTAAATGAATGAATGAGGTGCTCATCTCTAAGGTCACTTGAAATCAGGAAATATATTTATAGTATCTGTGTGTTTTATATTGCATTTCACAGTACTTTGTCCTCTGTGAGTGTTAAATAATAATTTCTAATAGATAAATACTAAAAGTTTCATTTTGGGGAAAATATAATTCAGTACAGTTGGACAAGACAATTATCAGGGTAAAATTTGACACTGAAACTGATTATAAGTACTAGAAAACTAAGAGAGGAGGAAAATTGAAAATTCTGTTTGGCCATGTAAAAATTTCCCTAATTATATTATGGGATTACTCATGTCAACATTTACTATTTATGCCTAATTACCATAAAGGGCCATCAAAATTTTGCATGTGATTAAATATATCACATTAATTTAAATTTTATTTGATTATAAAATAATATGTTTATCATCTATGCTCAGTCTTCCTCGTGCTTTGTGCTCATGGTGATCTGCCCAACCTTTGAAGAATCAGAAGGAATTCTGCTCTAAAACCTTTCTCTTAATTTTCTTGATTTGGTTCTTTTTATTTTTATATTCTATCTTCTTTCTTTGTACCCACCAAACACCGCTATACTAAAGGACGTTAATTAAATTCTGTTGCCTCCACTTGATGGAGTCTTATGCAGCCATTAAAAATGAAGGAAGTGAGGACTGTAGCAATGTGGAAAATTGGCTATGATATCATATTAAATAAAAACAAGAAATAAGATTACACACAAAACGAGGCAAAATATATATAATTAAAGGCTGAAGGAAAATATTAAAATTAAAGTGGTTGTATTATAGTTATGGGATTACGGGGAAGAGAGCATTTTTCCCTTTTTTATTTTTTCTATAATGTGGTTATATTAATTTTAAATTGAAAAAATAAAAACCTAGATACTGTCTTGTGTTTTGCCACTAAACCTATTTTAGCCTCCTGGTCTTTTCATCTAACGTTTTCCTCCTCATTGAGACTCTCGTCGTACGATATATTTTTTGTACCTACTCTGTTCAGTGCAGTAGTCATTGGTCACATATGGTTACTAAGCACTTGAAATGCAGTTGTGCTATATAAGAGTAAAACACCAATTTCAAAGACTTGGTGACCCCTGCATAAAAAAAGAGAATGTAAACTGCTCATCAACAATTTTCACATTAATTACATGTTGCATTAGTTTGTTAGGGCTGCCACAACCAAGTACCACAGACTAGGTGTCTTACACAACAAACATGTGTTTTCTCGTAATTCTGGAAGCTAGAAGTCTGAGATCAAGGTGTCTGCAGGGCTGGTTTCTTCTGAGGCCTCTCTCCTTGGCTTGTGGATGGCCGTCTTCTCCCTGCGTCCTCACCTGGTCTTCCCTCTGTGTCTGTCTGTGTCCAGATTTCCTTTCCTTATAAGCACACCAGTTCTGTTGAATGAAGACACCCCCTAATGGCCTCATTTTACCTTAATCACCTCTTTAAAGAGCCAATCTCCAAATACAGTCAGTCACATTCTGAGGTACTGGGAGTTAGGACTTCAACAAACAAATTTTGAGTGGACACAACTCAGCCCATAACACATATCAAAATGATAATATTTTGGATATATTTGGTGAAATAAAACATTATTAAAATAAAAAAAAAGACTGTCATGAATCACTATGGATGGTTATTCTGTCCTCTCATCTGGGTATGCTCAGTAAATGTTAATTAAGAGAAAAGTCTATAGAAGACAGAATAAGGGAACAGGGCCCTGAAAGTAGACTTCAGTGATGAATTTAACACTAGAAGAATCTGAAATGATTAAACATCACATCTTTTTGCACGAGGAAGTGATAACCTCACCACACGATCCTCTACGGACAGAGCAAAGGGGACAGCGTCCCGGTTATCACACTGACTGAGGGCAATCTTTCCTGGGCAGTCACTGGGTTTAAACAAGATCACAGTGATCAATCCAGAATAATCATGAATGTGCTCTAGGACTCGATATTAACTCTTCTTGTAGCATAAAAGCATCAAGTATAACTGAGGTGAGAAATATTGCCATGGAATTGACATTTCCCCCTTTATTCCTTTTTGATATACCTTTACTTTTTTTTTTTTTTTTTGTGAGGAAGATCAGACCTGAGCTTACATCCATGCTAATCCTCCTCTTTTTGCTGAGGAAGACCAGCTCTGAGCTAACATCTATTGCCAATTCTCTTCCCTTTTTTTTTTTTCCCCCAAAGCCCCAGCAGATAGTTGTATGTCATAGCTGCACATCCTTCTAGTTGCTGTATGTGGGATGCGGCCTCAGCATGGCTGGAGAAGCAGTGCGTCGGTGCGCACCCGGGATCCGAACCCGGGCCACCAGTAGTGGAGTGCGCGCACTTAACTGCTAAGCCACGGGGCCAGCCCAATATACCTTTACTTTTAAGCAATGAAACTTCATTGGGAGCTTTAATTGTTTAATTCATCTTGATTTTTTTTCTTCTGCTTGGAATGGTTTGAAATATGGTGTGAATCTGTCTGAATTCTAATAGTTTCTCTCTTGCTTTTGGTGGAAGACACAGAGGAGGCACTCATAGAAACACAGCAAAAAAGAACATCACAATCCATTGCTTTGCAGAGAAATTCTGGCAGACATATCTTCTCTATAAAATATTCCATAATGTTAGGAGTCATCCTTTGCTTCCACAACTAACAGGTGTCTGTCGAGTATATCTAGGACCAGAGCAATGGAGACAGCTAGTGTTCTGATTAGTCTGAAATGACGTGAGACTGAGGTTTTCTTTTCATCTTCTGATTCCCTCTGGAAAATCAGAGAGAAACATCCCGGATCAGCATCTTGGACCATATCCTGGAATCTAGAACTGACCATCTTTCTCTGTGTATCATATAGCAGCTGGGTCCTCCTAACAAAGGATTTCACTTGGAAAGAAAAATAAATAAAAGCCATGCCTCTAAATTTTTAACATTAAAAGTTTAATTTTTAAAGTAGAGAAAATCATATTTTTAAAAAGTCTCTGAAATTTCATCCAGTGTGGGTAAGAAATAAATTTTAAGAGTCATTCAATAGGTAAGAATGTAAGAAAAGGGAGGAAACTTTCTATGAACCCAATACTTCAAGAATGAAGCATTCATACATGTTACAATATAGATGAACCTTGAAAACATTACTCTAGGTGAAAGAAGCCAGACACAAAAGACCACATAGTACACGATTCCATTTATATGAAATATCCAGAGCCAGGAAACCGACTAGTCATTGTCTAGGATTGGGGAGGGGTTGGGGGTAGGGGGGTGAGGAGTGACTGCTAACAGGTACAGGGTTTCTTTTTGGGGTGATAGCGTGTTCTAAAATTGATTATGGTGATGGTTGCACATTTCTGTGAATATACTAAAAACCATTGAATTGTACACTTTAAATGGGTGAATTGTATGGCCTGTGAAAATATATATCCTAATAACACTGTTCCCCCCAAATTAAATGACTAGGTTACAGTGAAGTTTAAGCTTTTGATAAGATGATCTCCAAGATCCTCAAAGGAAAAAACTCCAAATGCTAATGCTTTGAACATATGATGTTTTCTGCAGCCGACAATCAGGGAGTACATGAATACACACAAGTCAGAAAACTCTGTGGCCTCTGGCGCTGATTTTCTAATTTCATGCCAGTACAGTGACCAATCAATAAACAAAGACACTAAGGACACTAAATATCACAATCACAAGCTACTTTTGGATTCTCCAGACCACAGCTCAAAACTTGGAAGAATCTGCCCATCTGCCATATTTAATAAATTCAACCACCAGAGCAAGTAGGCCCCATACAGGGCAAGTTTCACTGTGTGTGGCTATTTACGCTTTATTATATCAACATGTTAAAATTTACAATGCCAGGTTGAAGGCTGAGCTATTTATGACTTCACTGATATTTTCAAAATGACTCTGTTACAGATATTAAAACTAAATATTCATTTCTCTCTCAAAACAACAATACTTAGCTAATAGAGTGATGGAACAGGTTCCCACTTTTAGGAGATGATTTTCAATGATGAGAATAAAAATCACCAGGACACTGATCTATGACTAAGGAGGTCAAGCACTTGATCTTGGGATAAGGTGTCAACAGAGAAGCTAGGCAGCACCACAGGAGTTGGTTGGGGGGTCTCAGCAGTACCAAGGGGCCCACAGCTGACACTCTCAGGGTACTTGCAGTTGAAATGACATGTCTAAGAAATATGGACCTCAGACCACCCACAAGCTAAAAGCAACACTCGACAAACCATACATGGACATAATCATTTTTAAGTTGACGGTTGCCATGCCAATGTAAACATTACCTTACCACCCACTCCACCATCAACGGATTTTACTAAGTAACCAAGATGACAGAATGCATTTAAAGTGCTCTTTTCCTTAAAGTTAAAAGTACTACTGTCATCTGTGGATACTTTTAGAAATTCTTAAGTAACAGCTTGAATTCAGGTTTCAAGATATAGGTTGCCCCTACTCAACCCAAGAGCAGTTCTGAGCTATGGAAGCATCAGGAGCACAGGATGAATTATGTCTCCCTCCTGGCAACTGGCGGCTCCATAAAGTCAGTTATGAGCAACGGGGAGAAACTCCTTGCTCCTCCTCCGTCCCTTGGCTGTCCTGCTGTTTGCAGGCCATCCCTCCCTTCCTCAAGAATAGTACACGTGGCATGCTATCCCATGCTGGTCCAGAATGGGTTTTCACCAAAGAGCAATGCAATGAGAAAACAAGCACAACTTCACTTCGTGAAAGCCTCATTACATTTGTTTAATTTAAAGAATTCTCCTATATTCTGAGATTACATCCTGCCTATTTTGCTAATATTTAAACGTGCTTTTCTTCATGAAACAATGGCTATAGCAGCTGGGGAGTTTATTTGTGTATGTTTTTACTTAATGAAATAAAAACTTGGTTGCTTTATGGCGACCTCCCATCTACAAAAAATTGATTAGCCATGAAAAGTCTGGGAGCTGCTCTTCTGGAAAACAACATATAACTCTAATTTTGCCACATCACTAAGACAACTAGTGAGCAAGGTGAAAAACGACTAAGTGTCTTCCGACTTTTTCTCCCTATGGATCCCTCCCTTGTTTGCAAGGGTCCCCATGTCACTCTAAAGGCACATCCTTGGGGTACTGAGGAAAAGATGTCCTTGGGAGCAGTCCAGCAGGGAGGGTTCAGGGGACAAAGTCTCTAGGAGCTTCCGTGAGCCAAGAGAAGTTAAGTCTATGGTGTGACTTACTGCTAATGACTAGAGCTCATTTATTGCTTATTTATTTTAAAAGCATCTAATTTCTCTTTTATTCTAGGCCATTCTATTAGTTAATGTATTAATTCAACAAAAAATTTTACTTCTCAGCTGGTATATTCCAGGCTCCGTCCAATGCACTAAGGATGCAAAAGTTAAGCCCTTAAATGGCTCAGTGTCCCACAAGGAGAAAATTATGCAAACAAATAATTACATTGTGACTGTCTGTAATGGGGGAAGTAGGAGCATTTAGGGTTCATTGAGTAAGTTGAAGGAGTCTTCACAGGGTGGAGCGAGCCCTGATGTGGGTCTTAAAAAATGATAAGAAATTGTTCTTCAACCCAACTTTCAAGAGATAATTCCAGATTGAAGAAACAGAATTTACAACTGGAGAATAAATTGAAGATGTGATGAGACAAGTAGAAAGGATCAGAACATGAAGAGGTTCATAGCCTGCCTAAAGAATTTACATTTCATCCTACAGTGAAGGTGAGCTACTGAAGGATGGTGCCATGTCTACTGGAATGTGAGAAAGATCATTCTTGCTGTCAGCTGACAGATGGAGCACAGGGAAAGATGCTGGGTATTAGTAGGCCAGTTAGGAGCCCGTGACACTAGTTCGGGTGAGAGAGAACAAATGTCTGAACTAGGAGAGCAATGGTGCTGAGTAGAGGCTGGATATCAGGCATACGTAATGGTAAGAACTGAGTATTGAGTAAAATCAAAACTCACAATATGGCCAGGATGAATTTCATCCTAGGCTGTGCACACTAATACCAATGTATTTCACACAATCCTGTCAGTAGATAGCTGCACATTCTCTAACAGAACCTTTGAAACACCTAATTTCTCTTGCAGCCACAGAGGAGAGGACAAATGTTTGAGTAGGTAAAGCTATATCTACACTCGAAATATGCAAGAGTCCCATCAAACCTAATAACACAGGAACTTACACTTGGAGTGTTTTGCCAGGAGAAAGAACTGAAGCACACTAACTTTTGATTCATTCCCTGAGTTCAGAGCAAGACAAGTGATAAAGGAGATTTATGAGAGCTCTTCAACATTATGGTTTTTGTTGTTGTTTTTTCTTGTTTTTTCCCCCCAAGCTCCCTGAATTGAGAATAGGTACATAATTTCCATTACAAAGTAGACATAGTGCCTCTCTGAGGGCGATGACAAGCCTAACAGTCTAATGTTCTATAAATACTTTAAAAATATTAGCGAGATAATTAAAAGTAAGACCAGAATGATGATGTTAGTTTTGTATCTGAAGAATGTGATTGCTTATGTTTTAGATTTGAAGTTATTTTTTATTGAGGTTTAATTGACATATAACATTATATTAGCTTCAGGTGTACAACATAATGATTCAATATTTGTATATATTGCAAGATGATCACCACAAGTCTAGTTAACATCTGTCACCTCACATACTTAGAAAATTTTTTCTCTTGTGATGAGAACTTTTAATATCTACTCTCTTAGCAACTTTCAAATATATAATACAGCATTATTCACTATAGTCACCATGCTGTACATCACATCCCCAAGACGTATTTATTTTATAACTGGACATTTGTACCTTTTGACTCCCTTCACACATTTTCCCCACCCCACACCCCCTACCTCTGATAACCACCAATCTATTCTCTGTATCTATGAGCTTAGATTTGAATTTATTTTATTTTACAACTTTTTTTAACCTGATAATAAGAGATATTCATATATGCTACAAAAAATTTGAAAGACTCAAAAAAAAGTTTCAAGTGAAAATACAAAAGCCCTTATTATTATTCTATCACCAATATCCCACCAATATTGGTATATTTCCAAAATTAGTATATTTTCTTGTACAAAGACATTTGAAATCATGCCATGGATGCAGTTTTGTATGCTATTTTTCCCACATAAAGCATTTATCTAGGTAATTAAATGTCCTTGAATTTTTAAAATTTTAACAGCTCCACTATATTTCATCTTACGGACTTACCACACTTACTGTGGTGAATCCCCTCATGTTGGATATTTAGGTTGTTTCCAATTTTTTACTAATATAAATAAACACCACAGTGACCAACCTTATTTATTTATAAATCATTTTTAAAAACTAAAATAATTTAATTGTGAAAGTTTTAGCATTAAAGCAATAAAAGGAATACAAAAGGAAATGATTTAACTATATAAACTCAAACACTCTGCACATAAAAAACATCCCACAAAAATAAACAGCAGAACAACAAATGGGGAGAAATGCTGGGTTGCTCAAGAAACTTCTAGGCAGATCTCAGGACAAGCCCACTTCCACTGGTAATTGTGAAGCTGGTTATCTAGGGGGTCAAGATGGTTTTTTCCATTGCAATGTTTACTGACTGGCCAGTTACTAACACTCCCAGCTCCCCTTGTTTATCACAGGGCTCAGAAGAACCTTAAAAGATAATCTAATCCACTGAGTGGCTTTTAGGGCTGTCAGTTCTAAACCATCCCAGACAGATGGGAATCTACATTGTTTTAAAGGTTTCTAGATAAGAAGATTCCATAACCTCACTTGATAACCCATTCCAGGGTTTAAGAATCTTATTGTCAGGAAATTCTTTCTTTTATCTGACTTAAATCCCCCATGCTTTAGTTTAAACCTATTTCCTTCCACTCCCATCCCTCATCTAGAGGAGGATGGAGACCATCTGATCACCACCTTTACAGAGTAACCCGCCATATAACCTATGGTAGAGGATTATCGTGTTTCTTCACAGCTTTCTCTTCTCTATGTAACCCTGGTGTCTTCAATTTTGGGGATTATGGGTCCTAAATGATTCATTTACAAATCACTTAATCATCTTCACAGCAGTCTTTTTAAATGTCTCCAAATTTTGAAGTGTTACACAGCTCTAATCATTTGTGAAGATGTCAGGCACTAAATGTAGATATCAGTAAAGGTTTTAGAGGCAGAGGTCACCCTTCCAGAGGCCACTGCTTTCACCAAGAAGGTCCTGTAGGAGCGCTCAGACTTCTTGGTAGACAAAGAGGTTGGGGGATGTGCATAACAAAGAAGAGGTTATACTATGTGGAACCACAGGTTTTGTCTTTACAGCTTCCCAGACCTAAGTGTGATGGTTCAGCTTCTGCACACTTAGGGGATCTGCGACAGCAACTAAAAGGTAGACCCAGCTATTGCTGCTGACACTTTTAGTAGCACAGTATCATCCAGTTATTAGCGGGAAAGCACATGGCCTTAGGGCCACCTCAAATGCTCCCAGGTGCACAGACAAAACTTCAAAGGGTATGGAATCCAGATGGTTGGTGACTAAGTGCTAGATATCCTGGTTGCCTCTGTCCACTGAGGTTCAGTCAGAGTTAAAAAAAAAAAAAAAAATCTGTGAATTTAGCATTGAGAGGAGGCAGGTTTGAGCGTCATCTGTACACTGACAGGCAGCACGATAAGATAAAGCAATAACCTGGAAGTCAAGAGAGCTGTGTTTTGGCATTAGCTCTGTCCTTCAGTCACGAGGTGACACTTCTATTCTTCTGGGTCCCCACATGAAAAATGCAGCAAATTACAGAATCTTTTAAACTCCTCAGAGAAAGACACTTCATAAACATAAGCTGCTGTAATAACCACTGATAAAACACAACACTAGGCTGTCATCATAAATAAGTAGGGAATTCTTCACCTCTGCCCACGTAAGCACTGCACAGCAAATTGAAGAGCTGAGTCAATACTTGATTATCAGCCTATGGGGATTAGTTAGGAAAAATTTTAAATTCTAATCCTCCAATCAAAAAACTATGGGCTATCTCTCCTTTCCATCAGTACATGGGTGCTTATGGAATATAAAACTAATTCTAACGTTTCCTAAGTTGGATATAACAAGGAAAGAAAAACAATGGTTCAAAGGAATTCCACAGAGTTCTAGCCAAATAAACATGGAGGAATGGATGGATGGATGGGCGGATGGATGGATGGATGGGCCGATGGATGGATGGATGGATAAAGACAGATGAATAGATCTTCTCCTGCTTTGCTTGCTCTGGCTGATTTTGTCACTGACTCCCTCCCACAAGCACTGAGCACTCCATGTGCTCATTTTCCCTCTACCCTTTTTGAAAGCAACTAGAAAAATCCTATTTTCAAACACTACTGAATTAGCACCCTGTGATTCAATGTGTGGCAATATAGCCAAGTGTCATTTTTCTTCAACAGAGTTTATTAATTTATTCATCCAAAGACTATCTTAAAGACATCAGTGTGAATAATAAAAGGAAAATAATAAATGCCATGAGTAACAACACACTGTGCTTAGAACGCCTATTCTGCAAAGATAAATGCCAGTTGTTGTCTCTAACATGCCTGGGCACAAAGATTAAGTCCCCAAAGAAGATACACTTAATGAAAGCAAACTATCAGTAAGATAAGTTTTTTTTCTAGATTATATTAGTTTTTTCCTCTCCTGTAGATTAGAAAAAAAGTTGTTTGGGCAGATATGGCCCTGATGTGATACTTGGAGGGCAGAGAGAAGGGAAAGAAAGTGGGGACTGTATCTGCAAACTGATTTGATGCTATGTGGCAGAAAAGAATGTCACACATGCTGGGCCACAGGAAATTTCCTAAGAGGTCTTGGGGTGGAAAAGACTTAAAAACTACCAATGGAGTGAGCAACCTTCCAGGCTTCTTGAGAAGTGATTACAGTGTGGAGGTATTATAATTAAACTAATTGTAGGCCTCCATCCGTGTAGCCACAGCCTCTTGACATTCTTATCTAGCTGATAAGTGTCTTGGTTACCAGAGCCCACGTTAAGTGCTGAGGAAATTCATGGCCCCTCTTGAGGAGTCCATATACTTCATTTAAGCATACTCCAGTTGACAATAAAAATCACACTCTGCTTCGTAATATGAGATTCAAGAGTTGCAAACAAAATGAGTCTTTGCGATTTTGAGAGGGCTAATGCCTTGAGCTTCCTCCACACAAATAAAAGATGGAGAGGATTAAAGTCTGGGAGATTAGCAGCCCCGTCCAAGCCTGTTTGACAGGCTGCAACCTGAGAACTTGACTGCATCAAAATGCAAAACAAATGCTATTTGTCACCTGTAACAAGGAGGACTCAGAGGTAATTTCAGGCTTGAATGATAGGGGACAAGGAAAACAGCACACCAGGGAACGCCAGGTCTCTGGCTGACGCCACGACTAACAGAAGAGAGGCAGGAGAGGAGGAGATCCTGCAAGTAAACGGCTCTCTAGGAAGTTCACACAGGAAATCACTAACCTGTGGGACGTGAGAATCTTGAAGCCTGGTCTGCAGTTTACTTTATTTAGCTTTAAATGCCTGTGAGTGTCTTAACTCCTGGAATAAAGTCAATGGACAAATGTGAAATACTCTTCCTCGTTCTGTTTATCAGGCGTGGTTGATTGACTTGAAGATCTCTAAGAATTCCATGTTTCTTCTTCATCTTAGAACTGACAGATGCATTGGAGTCTCAGAAAGGGTGTCTACACCATGATTACAACATGGGCTGGGAGATAGGAGGAGAGGAGGCTCCAGAAAAGTGGCACATTTTGCTTCTCGGCCTTTCCATGTGGGTTTTTTCCAAGAGTGAATTCTCATTTCTGTGCAATTATGCCCCTCTGCTTTGCTTTCTTACTTGCAAAGAGATATGGAGGATCTACTGTGTGCGAGGCACTATACTACACGCTTTATAAGCCCTACCTCATTGAACTTGACCCTTAGCTTACTCTTTTTACTTTGGTAGATCCTGGTAGTCTTGGAAAAACGACGCAATTAGTCGGCAAGGCCCCTCTCCTCTCCAATGCCACCCTCCCACTGCCTGGGCTTCCTGCCAAGGCATCCCACTAGGGTAGCCCTCCTGGGGACAATTCTGTTCTGGAAGTTTCGTGATGCCCTGACTTCTGATAGTTCTTTCCTGGTTCCTAGTCCCTGAGGTCCCAGCTGGGCTTGAGGTGATCTCCTGGCATAAGGAGAGTTACGTCATTAGCTGTTGACGACGGTCCCTGTACCTGACTTGGCAGTGAACACAGCAGCACCCTTCGGTGCCTGCCTCAAGGGAGGGGCCCTGTGGGAACATGAAGTGCAACAGCTTTGGCAAGGGTTAGAGAGACTTCCTGACTCCCCCAGTGTTGGGGAAGCTTACTTCACCCCATGGATCTACAAGGAAGGCTGTTCTAGACCTTTCTAATGCTGTCATGAATGCACCCTGCACTGCTTGGGAATCATAGAGTTTCCTGAGAGAAGAGCTCCATCGTCAGGAATGCACTGCGGGGGCACGTGGAGGGCAGGCACGTGGAGGGCGGATGTCAGCAGAGCTCGCTCTAATTTCCGTGCTCTGTAACCCTCGGCGGGCCGTTTATCCCCCTCTGCCCTCCATCTTCCCATTGTTGAAATATAGCGATAATTCATTCTTGAATTTATGTCACATAAACTAGCTAGTGTGAGCTAATGAAGGTGCCCAGTTTGACAAGTTAAAAGTATATAAGTGTAAGATACTGATATGATTAAAATTACAGACCCTGGTTACGTCTAATAGACTACCTGGAGATTATAAATCTCCAAGTTCAGATGGCGTATAAAAATAACAAAAGGGGGCTGGGGTATTTTCATTTATGACCCATGCCTCTTAAGACGCTCTCTGAGGAACAGAACACACATTCTGTGCCCTGCCTACTTCATTATTGTCTGTTTACCTGAATTATACAGTATGACTGATTGAGATGAGACATATAATGTTATTTAACCATAAATTTGTTACAGAACCTATTGAACATGAAGTCAAAGTAAGTTATGATTGAACAACAGAAATAAATAGCTATAAGTACAATGGCAACGTGAAAATCAAAATAAAGCAGGCTATTATTTTATTCTGACATTAATTATATAATAATACCTATATTTAATGCTGTGACTCAATTTTGCATGTCAAGTCAGAAAAACAATTGATAAAAATATCTGACTCAGCAGTGACTGCTTTTCATTGTCACCAGCTTCTTCTAGAAGAATCTTTGGAAATAAATTCTGATGCTGCAAATATGCCTAGGGCCATAGGTTATACAACGGTTGCCCACAGTAAATAGGTTTAAATGGATTCAGAAAAATGTCTAGCTGTTTGAGCCTAAAAAATACTAAAAAAATATTACTCTAAAGATCACAACTCTTTGACCCTCCAACTCTGAGACACTAAAGTGCCAATAGATGGGCACTAACTTAAGATAGAGAAAGATTGGCTGGGGAGGGGGCGGAGGTGGGATAGGACCGGGGGAGATGAGTAGGATGGAGGCGACTAAAAGAGACTAGAAAGAATGTGTTTGGGAGGATATTTAATGTCCAGAAAGGGTTTTAAAGGGAGAGTGAAAAGTGGCCAGATAAAACAAAACCTGATTCTACGTGGCCGTGATGCATGACATGGAGAGAAGCAAAATGGAGTAACGGGCAGTCACCAGAGCTTGGAAAAAGTGTTGTTCTCCTAGTTAAAGTAGTAAAACCCACCCACAATGGATGAGATTAGCTATCTGAAGATGTTACCTGAAGGGGCAGGATGAAATTGAGGGTCTAGAAATCTAATTAAGGTGTGTGTAGCTGGAATGTAGGGAGACGGCTGAGGCTTAATCAATGGTGTTGATAAACCTGAAGAAAGTATATGTGAGAAATAAGATGTTCTGCTGAAACCTACACAAGGGTGGGGGCGGGGGAGGTGGGCAAGAAGAATCCCCCAGTGTGTCCTCGGCACTGTGCAGAGGAGGGAGTTGTCTCGGCAACGCCACAGCTTTTGCCCTGCTTGCAGGGAAGTATATCTCCACTGTGGGAATCATATTTTATAGTATGAACATGTCTCTGACTACATGGTGTGATGACACTAGATCTTCATCTACCACCTTCTCTGCTTCCATGAGCTCCTGATCTAAAACACTTTCCAAATAGACTCTCCTGCAGAGAAGAATGTGCAGGGAATCAAGAAAACCAAGTACCCAAGTCTGCTTGGCAGTTATACATCTCACCGTAAATTAATAAACTGCACTGGCAATCTGCTTTATGCATTAGTTTCCTCCAAGATTTCTTCCCTCTCTATACCAGTTGTCCAAGTTATGTCCAACTAAGGAAACACGGACAAAATCAACTTTCTCAGTCTGCAACACTGAGGAGGTGACCCTAGGCTGGGGCAGTAAAGAAAGAAGTGAAGAGAAAGGAGAAGGAGGAATGAGGGAGGTACAGAAGACATATTAGAAAGACATGTATTGGCAGAAGGAAAAACAGGCACCAACGAAACTAAGTATAGAATAATAGGACTGCAATAGAGCCATGTATATAGGAGAACTTGATAAATAACAACAAAAACTGAGTGCTTTCAGTGTGCCTGGAACATCTCATTTCTTCCTTATTGAGACTCGGACCACTGCTCAGCACTGTCGAGTAGTTCCCATCTCACAAAGCTGGTGTGTGCAGGGCTGGGATGCAGGCCTGGGCAGTCAGGTCCCAGGGCCCGTGCTCCTGACCCTGCACTGCATGCCCTCCTAGGGTACTGCAATCCTCAGGGAAATGAATACGTTGTTTAGTAGCTGGTGCTGGGAAAATTTCCTCACTACGTTAAGAAAAAATAAAGGTGGCTTTCTATATCCCTATATTATACTATAAAGCAAAGTGGAATGCAAATGGATTAAAGACCTAAATATGAAAGCTGAGCCCATCAACCAAATGGAAGAAAATGTAGGAAAATATCTTTGTAAACTAGGAGTGGAAAAAGATTTCTTAAGAGCTTAAAAGCCCAAACTATAACCAACCCAGTGAAAATAATATGGTGGATTGGTCCACCATAAAACTAAGGATTTCTGTTTTATGACATATACCACTAACAAATTCAATAAAAGTCTGTGAATTGATAAAGAAAAGAAAAACCCAAAAGAATAAACAAGAAATCCAACAGTAAATGGACAAAGGATACAAACAAAGAAATTATAGAATGAGAAGCCCTAAGAGTTAACAAGCATGTAAAAAGATGCCCGTACTCACTAGCAATGGGAGGAATTCATAATAAAACACAATGAAGCACACCTTGATATGCATGAGAAGACAACAGTTAGAAAGGTGGGTAATACCAAGTACAGGTGGAGACCTTGGGAGATGGAACTCTATATCAGTACTGTCATTTGGGGACGCAACCTGGCTGCACTTAGTAAAGAAAGGATGAATCTGTTCTGTGACTCTCACGATTCCAAACCAGAGAAATTTCCTCAGGTCCATTAGGGGGCATGTATGAGGATGTTTCTTAACGTCATTGTGTGGGAAAGGGGGGTTGGGAGCTACTTAGGTGTCCATCACTAGGGGATATATAAGTAAAATATAGTATAAACATACTATAAAATTTAATCAAAGAAACAAATTAGATTGATATAGAATTATGCAGAATAGACATTAGAAACAATGCTGAGTTGGGGCTGGCCCGGTGGCGCAGCGCTTAAGCGCATGTGCTCCAGTTTGGCAGCCCAGGGTTCGCAAGTTCGGATCCCGGGCGCACACCAACGCACCACTTGTAAAGCCACGCTGTGGTGGCGCCCCATATAAAGTAGAGGAAGATGGGCATGGATGTTAGCTCAGGGCCAATCTTCCTCAGCAAAAAAGAGGAGGATTGGCATTGGATGTTAGCTCAGGGCTAATCTTCCTCACACACACACACACAAAATAATAATAATAAAAGAAACAGTGCTGAGTGGGAAAAGGGAAACAGAATGATATTTAGAGCAAAATACCATTTCTGTGAATTAAAAGTATCTACATAAAACCACTTTAATTATTTATGGATGTATACCGAACACTTCATGGTGAGTACACACAGAGGAGACAGGAGTACAGATTAGAGGTGAGAGTAGCGGAGAGAAACTTGAACGAGGAAGGGGTTTGTGTAGACAAATGATGACGGAGCAATGAAATCAGTGATACTGTTCACTCAACTCTTTGCACTCAGCCCAGAAAGAAGAAGAAATAAACTCAAACTCATGTGTGATGATTCTAATGGAAATACATCACAGACAACCTAGCCAGCCATGACCCATGTCCATGCGTCGTAATTCCCTATATATTTCATATCATTACCACGGAGGCAAGATATAGGAGTGTTTAGAGAAATTCAAGTTATTTTCAAAAATTTTACTCTTCTGAAAGCAGAACAAGAGATGAATTATTAATCTGCTGACATTACATCTTTCAGAAATTGGAGAGGTTCATGAGAGGAGCCATTACTCTGGACCAGTAAAGCAAAGCTAAAGTGATGGGAGCCTTGAAAGGAAGTGCTACTGGGTGTTCATTCGAGTCAGGGAAAGAAATGCTGGTCAGAGTTGTTCCCAAACATCACAAATTCACTCATCACCAGATTCCTAGGAGCCATTACCAGAGCTTCTGATTCCAAAGGCTTAGAGAGGACCCAGAAATCCTTGTCAATTCAAAGCAAGTTGTGCCACAGATCACACTTCTCAAGATTTGGGGACACAATTTCTGCAAGTTCGAGGGAAAGAATGACATGGTCCCGTGACCAGAATCTAAGAAAAAAAGGTGGTTGAAGGTGGAAGTGAGGCATTCAGCAATAAAATTTTGGCAACAGAGCTGGAAATTTTATAGATGAATTAAAACGCAACGGAGGTAGAGGGAATGTAAAGAATGGCACATGGCCAATGAAACAGGAATCATACAAAAAAGAAGGAAAAAAGCACATAATCAAAAACCAATACAAAGAGGATAGGATAAGAGCAGTGTCAGGAGGGGTTAAGTCTGAGAATGAGCTCAAGCTTGAGAAAAATGCAGAGGACAATAAAAGGAATTGTTAACGTATGTTTAGAGTGAATGCAAGGAATGATTCACCTCCCCCTGGGGGCAGATATTATAGTGTTAGCAGATGATGATGCAGAGAACAGAAACTGTGAGCAGGCGGTTTGCTCCCACCTTCCCTATCAATGAGAATGATCTTCAGACTCAGCCACAAAACAACAGATTAAGAAGGAACTGAAGCCTGAGAGAGGTGATAAAACTAAAAGGGAGCATCTAGCTCTTTATGGGAACTCATATCTCTAGGCCCAAATGAATCTTATCCAAGTTCACTGAAGAAACTCACAGACAGGACCGCAGGCCTTCTGTGGAGACCTCGGAGCAAGCCTGGAGAATGTGGGGGGCACAGAAGAGCAAGCCTAGGCTGAGGCCTGACTTTTAAAAGGGAGGGGGGGGGGACGGGGTGGGGAGGACACACATTTTGAAAACAGCAGAACAGTGAATTTCAAGTTGCTGGATAATCATTAAATAGATGGCTTATACAAACTAAAAAGAAAAAGACGGAGAATGGGGTAATTGTTAGGGATTAATAAGGGCTCACTAATAACAGCTTACGCCAAATTCACCTCCTTTTGAGCTCTGAGATGCGGCAACATTGCCAAATAGGCATTAAGAGGCCTCCAAACGCAAAGATCCAATTACAGTGTGATTTTTTTTCAGTGACATCACTGCACCTATGGCTTCTTGTTTTATCTCTATTTCTCCTGTTTTAACGTTTTTTTAAGGACCTTCTAACATCTTTGACTAAAGAGGAACTTTAAGCCCTGGAGTCTTTTCCCTAATCTTTAACAACTAGTGGAGACACCACTTTCTCCCTTCTCTGGCTTTAGAGCAATCTGCATAATTACAACCTACAATTTATTTTTTCATAAACTCTGAAATGTTTCTTCATTTCTCCAGCTAAAATTTTCCTTCAAAACTTCAGAATCTTCGCTTCACATACTTATTTTCCACTCTCTATCGGTATTTTTCTGTCTTTTTCTCTGGCATCACGGGCCCTGCTGACGTAATCCTCTAGCTTCACCCACCCAGCAAAGTCTTCACCTTTTATTAAACACGTATCTGTGCCCGTGTTGGCCCCTTTTCTTCCCTAACTCATATCTTTTGAGTTCTTAATGTTCGTAAGCCAGAAAGTAATTCTGCTTTTCTTTCAGACTGAATTCAACCTAGTCTTTGTGGAGAGTATTCTGTTCTCCAACCCCCCAATCCAAAGTGTGTAAGACTTATTTTGTCTTCAAATGCCTCCACATCGCCAAAGAAGCCCAAACACACACACCTGAAACTTCTAGGGAACTACCAAGACTAATCATGATTAAGTAGTAAAATATGTCCTTCCCTTCTCCTGCCCCCACACCATGCCTAACATTCAGCAGGTACTCAATACTTTCCTTTGTGTTATTAATAAATGAGTGAGTAGATGAACATATGTTGGTCCAAATTCAGTATTATGGGAGGCTGGAAGAGAAAAGACCACAGTGGATCAGAGGTGGAAAGCAGTCATAAGATTATTACTCAAATGAGAAATGTAGTATTTATAGTTTGAGCCTCGGGGAAGAGAAACTTTGTTCCCAGAAGTTTCTAGTGTTTATCGTTAATGGAGTGATATTCTTTTATGAGGACACTCAGTAGAGCTTCCCAGTGAAGGGGAACATCTAAACCACTTTTAGAAATAATCCCAACAAACACTTTCCTTATCGTCATCCTAACATATACTATAAGATGGATAGAATACAAAGATATACAAACAGCTTTCCAATTTTCTTTTGCAATTTTTCTATCAAACCATGCCAAGATGGAACTGAGAAATAACATAACGTTTGATCAAGAATCCATTATCAAGGGACAGCCAGAGGGACAGGCAGAGAAGGGAATCTAGGCCTCGGGCAGGAAGGGGCAGCTGTGTGGGCTCAGGGCTCTGACTGATTTCATACTGGCTCTTTGAAATCTGGGGTAAGCATGCAAGTTATTTAGAAGAAAAACGACATCTTCACCCACATCAAGCTCTGGGGATTGTTCAGTCACAATCATTTTCCATAGGAAGAATGATCTCTCACCCTACATAGTTGCAGCAACACGCAAAGATTCAGGACAAAGGAGTTAACTGATCACATCGAAAATCCTAATTCTCGGCACATGATCATCTGTTGACCATTAGGAAATGTATCATAAAGAAAAGATTGAACAGACCACTTTAGGCTTATCAATTTTGCTTGGTTTTCATTTCTGCTACCACCTTTTCAATCTGCTGTACTTTTTTGTTTTACAGAAGGTAAGCATCAAGGTTCAAAGATTTCTCTATCCTGAGGAATTAATCACCTGCAAAGGAGGAAAAAAATCCCACATAATTAGAAAAAATTGGCAAAGCCCCCGTCTCTTAACCAGAACTGGATACCTCATCTGCGGGGCCTAGTGTACGATGAAAATGTGGAGCCTGTTGTTCAAAAGTTATGACGGCCTTCAAGAGGGCAACAGCAGAGCACTCATCCAGGTGCAGAGGCTCTCTGTGTGCGGCGCCTGTGCAGCTGCACAGGTTGTGCGTCCGTGAAGCCAGCCCTGCTCTTAAGGTCTAAGGGAAGCGAAGCTCCTGCCCAACGGGAAGGACGAGACACACCAAGCTGAGAAGTAAGCACCCTCCCCAGCGTTAAACAGAGACCTATTTTATTTTACGTCAAAGATATCGCCTCTCTTTTGGACCCTGAACACACAAATCTATCATTTCTTAGCTACGTGCTTATTTTCTGTACATATTTTTTTTCATTTTAAAAGTTCTCACCTTCCTTACCCCACTCTGGCCCAGGGGACCAACATCCTGTAACAGTCTGGAGCCTATCTCCCCTCCGATTCCACATTGACAGGCAATCCAGTCCTGCACAAGCTTCATTTCTAGAGTGTTCTGGAAAGGCCCCTGCCTAGTTCTCATATTTTTCAGATGGTCAAATCTTTGTCATCTCTGGGATAAACTCTCCTTGGAAACATCAGTTGATTCTCACAGCACGAGAAGACAGCCACGCGGAAGGAAGAGCCCTCATCAGAAAACAAGGAGTTGAGCCCTCAACTCCAGGCAAGTCCCTGGCTTCCCTGAGGCTCAGTGTCCTCGTCTACTAACCAGGAGTGCTGTCTTCCTCACTGACCCCACTGAGAAAACACAAGAAGCAATGCAGAGTGTCTATTAAAATGCTTTATAACCTCTGCAGCGCTGACACACCTAAGATAGTATTTTGGTGGTTTTCATTATGTGTTTGTGTCTTTAACGTCAGCAAACCATAGGCAGTTACCGATTGGGAGTGAAAAGAACACTGAGCTGTAAATCAGTGCATTTGCTTTAATTCTGGCTGCCGGTGAAGTGCTGAGGGATGGTGGGCAAACGACTCCCTCTCGCCAGGCCCAGTCTTCTCATCCATGAAACAAGAGGCTTCAATCATATCACCTAGATGCTTCACAATTCTAAAATAATTTTATTTTGTTCAATTTGCTTCTTTGACAGAACATTTATTCCTTCTATGTATCAACTAATAACCTGGAGTCCTTGGGATACAAAGAGAGGCCATGTCTTCAGGGAGTTTACTAGACACTCGCATGTCCCAGAAATTGTGCCTCATGTTAGTGGAACAAAGAGGAGTAAGGTCTAGTCTACACGCTCAAGGAGCTCCACGGGGGATAGCCAAGTAGATAGAAAATTACGCTATTCTGTGATAATCTGTGGTACAGAGGCTTACTCATCTGCTACAGGATGGAGCAGGAAGGAAGGGTACCTTGCCTAGCGCTCGGCAGGGGCTGGGGATGTGTTCAAGGAAAGCTTTCCGGATAAACAGTAACAAGTGTTGCTCTCGTCTAGGAGCACATTTGACTTCTGCACATGTTCCCTGTGGTCCTCTTCGTTTCTGTCACTCATAGTTAATTTGTGGAACACATCGCTCCTGAGTAGTAGCATAGGTGGGACATAACAACAGTTGAAAGGCATCTGTAGGATCAGAAGATGCTGGTCTAGACAAATCCTTACTAGACTAATGGAAAACCTATTGCTTTGAAAGTAAGCGGATTCTGTTCTGATTCTTGTCTCAATACAATTTTGGGAGACTTTTAAAAAATAGAAAGAATGAAAAATTGATTTTTTTCTCTGTATGTTGTAGCCACTGGTGGGGGTTACTCTTTTCTACCATAACAGGACACATAAATTATGTGATAAAATGCAGACTGGTTTTCATGAGAGTAATGAGACCAGATGAATTGGCAGTCACAAGAAACAAGTCGGGGCCTAACAAAGGGATGCTCAGGGCTGCAAAGTTGTGAGCACACTTTAGGAGATGAAGAATGAGGAGTGAATGAGACTCGAGGCTGTGGAAGTTGCTACTGCTTGTATCTCTCTAACGTCTCCTATCAAAGAACTTAAAGTGTCGTTTGCTGCCACAACCCAGACCAAATGCTGCCTAACTAATCCAGAATGGTTACTCGTGTCCTTTTTTTGTGTGTGAAATATTTAAGTGAAGGTCATATACAGGTAAATCAAAGCAAATATCCGTTTTCCTATAGGTATTAGCCAATCAAATAAAATCCCATGTAACTAAATAAAAATTACTTCATTGTGTGAGTGGCGCAGATCTGACTTAGAACTGTGAAGTTTATCTTAGAAATTGAGTCTTTCAGGGTCACCAGCTACCATATGAAACCCATTTACAAGACTCTCTATAATCCAAGACATGAGAAACCACAAAAATCTGAAATAAATATCCAGCCAGCAAAGATAATCCATAACTGTACAGCGCAAAGAAAAGCTCCACTATGCTTTTCTTTTTTCCTCCTCCACACATGGTTTAAATATTCACCACTCCATGTTCGCTTGATGTAAGATTCTGTTATCGTTATGAGGGAAACCTATAATATGCCAACTCTACAAAGAACACTAAGCCCAATTACAAATACCGTCTTTATTTACACACAAAATCCAAGGCTCTCATGGATATTTGTGTAATGAGAGCAAACTGGGTAGAATTTAGCAGCTGTAAGACTATACATCTCGAAGTTCCCCACATCTATTCTAGTCTTATAAAAGAGCTGACTACTCCATAAAGAATGGTTTTCTTTTAAGCAGTTGGTTTTGGTTGCTTTCCTCAGCAATATGCACACACCTGGGAGGCAGGAAGAGTGACAGAAAGACACTGGGATGCTGTATGTACAGACAGATCCAGCAGAAGCCATCAGACACCTCTTTAAGGGAAGGCTTCAGTCGCTGGAAATCAATGTTTTCTCTAGTTTCTGCCCTACATTTCATCTATTTTAATAATTTTGAGATGGACTAGCAACCAAACTTACTCCTAGAGTTACATTTAGCAATTCTAGAACTAAAACCAGGTAAAGAATCAGGACATATTACTAGAAATGGAATAATTGCCTCCCATTTCCAAGGCAATGGCTCCTATCTTAGAGCTCCTGGTACACAGCAGAACTGTAGGAACCTCTGCCCTGGGAACCTTCTTATTCTGTCAGCTGCATTCTCATTTCTTAAAATCTCCTAAGTTTCTGCTGTGGCTTCCTCCCTCCAGCCCTAGCTGCCTACTCTACCACTCACGCAGCGCCAGGCACAGCTGGCAGAATCCCCCTCCCACCAACCAGCCCGAGGGTATCCTCTCACAGTTTTCTGAACATCTACCACTCCTCACCCCAAGGAGATGATCTGGGCTGAGTCTATAAAGATTAATAGATCAGGTAAAAAAAGACTGTGGCCAACCAAGATTAAGAGAGTAATCACTCCAAGGGAAGATCTCATCAAAGACACTGGTTTCAAAGATATATTAATTTCACATCATAAATGGGGGGCGGGGCAGGGAACAAAGAAAGGAAAGAGAAAATAAGAGCTTTGTAACCAATGTCCAAACACCAATAGCCCTGTTTCCAATTCAACTCTGTATTTTATCCAAGAAAATAATATTCACCTTTTGAAAAATAAAAAATAGAAGAATTTCACTTAGTGTAAAGAGAAAACCAGGAAGATGAACCAAGAATACAGATTAAAAAGCTGCTTCTAGCATTAATATGATGTACGATTCATAAAATTTAGTAGGAATACTAATTGTCAACAAGGTATAAAATAAATAGTTTTTAACAAAACATGAAAGTCAACAACTGTGTAAATAATTAAAAAAAAGAGAAAGGACAAGAATATACTTTTGTAATTGCTAGAGACAAATCATTACAGAAATTAAGGAAAAATGGATAGCACACACCCTTAACACAAAGCCAGGGGTTTTGATTCTTAGAAATATTAAAAATTTTGTGGGAAAATATAAATGAGTATTTTGGGGACAATCCAGAGACCTTGTTGCTTTCAATGCCATTAGGGTTATAGAAAAGTAAAAAATGATTTAGTGATGAGAAAAGGCCACTTGTGATTTTGCCCTAGGCTATTAAGATACCATAAAAAACATGATTAAAAGTTATAAAAATATAATAAAGGAAAAGAAACAAAAAAACAGTATTTTTGGACACGCTCATAAAAGTGGTGGTGGAGGGGAACCTGACGCAAAAATAGCAGCCCTCTGGGGAGGAGGAGTCATATTTTGAACAAGATTATACTCTCTCATAAAGCCAATATTATTTCAGTGCAATCAAGTGCATCGTTAATGTGCAAAATCTAACTTTATGAGATGCAGCAAAGCAGAGGAGAAAGTTGCCTTGAATGATTACTCTGAAAGTCTAATCAAAGACATTCTCCCGTGTTATCAAACACAGATGTGCAGACTAAGGAGGCGAGAGATGGTTTCTTATTAGAAAAGATTAGCAATAAGATTGAGTACCTGGAATTGAATTCATCTCCTCATCATATACAATCCTACATGTACCTGGGAGGCTCTTCAAAGTCCACACACACAGAATAATGTTCAACACATGTTGGTCTGTGATGTGCTTTGACCTGAACCCAAATCTTCATGAGCCAATCCAGAAACCCAGGCTTTCTGATAAACAGTGGATACAAAGACCCCTGACCTAATGCAAGAAACACACAGATGTCAGGATAGAGCTGCAGGGGAGCCAGCCGAACCACACGAACCATGGCACATCTTGGTGCCTGTTTCTGTGTGCTCACACTCTGGGTAAAAGAACTCCACCAGGTCTGCATTCCCCAAATGACATAACCAAACAAAATACTGCGGACCACAACAGCCTACTTCCTTTTTTCTCACTTTTCTAATAAAGAGAAAAAGAGCTATACTTCCCCCCTTTTTTGGCTAAAATATCTCTTTCATAACATTTTATTTTATGACTGGGAAGACGTCAGGTATCTGAGTGCTACCTACTCACTAATTAAACCTGAGTTTTCATTTCCAACTTTAATTATATCTTCAATTCTTATCTCTGTAAAATGCTAATGGAAGAAATTCTTAAACAGAAATGAATAATTAATACCTACATATTTCTTTTTTAAAATTCTTTAATTTAGTTCAAGAAAACCTGTGTTGTAGCAATGGTTGGGTCATGCAGGGAAGTAAATTTTTCTTCACTATTTATCTGCTTTGAAAAAATTTACTAACGCAAAAGAAACATCAAGTTGGTTGCCATTGACTACATGACAGTGGCAGACCTCTCAGGCGCCAGCAGAATGTGGGGAAGCAGACCAGGGAAGGACCGAGGGAGAGCACACAGGAAACGGCTGAGTTGGCTACGTCCCTCTACTCTTCTGGATTCTCCCCTGAAGATCTAGTCGTAACCCTTCTGATGCATCTCAGATTCGCCAAACAGCCTACGTAACAGTGTGACAGGGCAAAGCTGAGGAGATTACCAATTCCTCTCACGTTTCCTGTAGCTCCTTTCCAGATATCTTTTTCTATCTTTCTGCCCCCAAGTGCAGGCATCATTATTATCACAGGACAGAATACAGGGATGTGTGGGAGAGGCCAGTGTTCGGGAAATAGCTGTCATTTGGTAAATGGCATAAAAAACACATTATGATCTTTGAAGCAGTGGGTAATGAGCCAGTATATATACAATTTCAACGCTGAGATTATTCTCTACCTCTGTATGTATTTTTTCTTATTTTACCTGAACTTCCCTTTTCAATTTGTTTGTATTTCCCAGAATTCAAAAAGTCACTTTGTAACATTATCTACGAATTTTTATTATTGTTATCCTTTGCTTTTCACTATTTTGTATCTATTCCACTCTAAAATGAAAGTGTCCCTTGTCTAACCGCTTTAATGTTATCAGCAAAATGACAATATTCAAAGGCAATTTTCAGTGTTATGAGACCTAAAAGGCATGCACGTCTCTTAAAACAAGGGTTGATCTAGAAGATTAAAATTCCCAATCTATTTTCCCCATGATTTTCAGAGTGTTGGGAGCTAACCATGTTCAAAGAGGCAAATGCCGTCATTTTGAGTAATGAATGGAACACTCATACTCCAGATAACCCCGGCCCGTGTCTGCTTCCTGGGTCACCTACCCGCACGTCCTTTCCATCTTCAGATAGGGTCAGGGCTTGCTACATCTCTTTGCTCCCCAACACTGTGCCGTTTCTTGCCCAACCCAGTCTTCACATTTTGGTCTTACTCCTTCACCCAACACTTGGGAGCTACTTCAGGTACTGATAACTCCATGTCTCCTGTGACTATATTACTTTGCTACAGAAGAGTGGAATTTTTGTGTGTTGGTGAAACATTGAAAATAAGAAAATGAGAATGGCAAAATCATCTCCCACAGTTGTTCAGCAGTAAGAGGAGTGTTCTATGCACAGCAATGGAGATGCCCTGCTTGCGTCTCCCTCCAAGAAATAACTTGTAATTCAGCTGCACGGAGCCCAAATGTAGCTGACAGCCCCCAGCTATTCACATTTTTAGGATCCTCCTCAGCTTTTGTCCCGAGGCCATGCTCTTCTGAGGTAGCCCTAGTCAAGGACTGAGCATGGTAGGGTTCTAGAGCCTGGCTATTTCCACCCAGTGTAAAACTCCTCTAACGGGCAGTCTTGGCTCTGGAGCTCATGTCAGGCTGGTCAAGTCTTCCTCAGATTTGTGCTGTGGTCAAGGGTCTCCCTACCCAACCCTGCATCCTCCCTTTTTCATCTTTCACAGGTGTTACCCCCTCCATTAACCGCCTGCCCTCCTACTTTGTCTCAGCTACTGCCTCCTGGAGGAGCCAGCTGGTAAACTCTGATTCCCACCCCCCATCTCTGGAGAACTCCCTTTGCTTAGACAAGGCTCCTAAACTCCCCTAAATCACCAGGCAACAGGCTTAGCAGCAAATGTTATTGTATATAAGAAGACAGAGACAAGTAACTCGAATGTCAGCAATGTTTGCCAAGACATCAACTGAGACGGAAAACTTGCCGCCCGTCTCTCAGATCATCCTGAGTTTGACAAGAGTCTCATTATCACACCACTTTCATGCTGTTTGTACAAAGGGCTGTAGGTAAAATACCCTCAGGATTCTTCCTCCACTTTCCCTCCTCCGTGAGGGCTTTTTATTTCAGATTATTCTGAATCGGTATATCCAAGAATAACAAATGGTGTAAATTTTTACATGCTGAGTGTTCTTACATAGGTGGGCTTAACCACGTTTACTTAACAACAAATTACAGATTATACTTAATTCAGCTACTTAACTACTTTAAGTAATTGGTTAATTCACTCAAAGTTTTTTTTAAAAAACACACCATTTCAATGGCTCACTGTTAATCTTGAGTTGGGCATTTCCTCATATTCTATAGAGATTGGCCATAGAGTCTATAGAATTTCACATTTTAACCAACGATTTGAGTGACAAAACAGCATCATTATAAAGTGTGATAATTACAACAATTCAAAGAGAGGTAACCAGCACCTTTGAGAGCGGTAGAAAAATTAAAACCTACTTTGACCAATTTGGAAAAGTATTTTCAAATAAGGAAAATGAAATTGAATGGAAATAAGTGGAGGGCAAAGCACTTAAAGAAGAAAACTCAAGTGTATAAATACAAGATGGAAATGTACTCGCTGTGTTCGACCATGGTAGGAAAACACAGGCGTCAGAGAAGGCCACCCGCTGAGCATTAGCCATCAGGACAAAGGTGCTATTTAGAAAGGAAGCAGGCTACCAGGACGCACGAACTGAAATAATGTGGGGAGAGCTGTGAAGTAATCAACACACAGCCATTCCTCATTGATCAGGCCTTCACTGCGTGCAGAGCAAAGTGTGGAGAAGACCCAGAGCATGTGGGTCCCACCAGAGAAATGAAAAATAAGGCCTTGGGAGACGGTAGTCTGGAGAAGAAGTCACTGCAGGGTGACTAAGTTTATAAAACTTCTAATAAAATGGTGACCATATGGAGGATGGTCTATTCACAACAGAGCTAACATAAGCTTTAGGCAGAAAACATAAATGCCTTGGAAGCCAAGAAGATAACATAGGACAGTAAGCCAGGGAAACCGAAAGTCCTCTTGGAATCTCTTTCATTGTCCTACTTTTGATGGCGGCATGAGCACAGTCATTTCCCTTTTTTCTTAACTCTGCAACAAGTAAAATGACTGCATAATCACAATGCAAAGTAACACCTGACACTTAGCCTCAGCTGCAGGGACACAATGGGGCAAGGTGGGGACTGTGGCAAGTTGGAGAGCATGTGCTTCAGCTGAATGGGGCAAGCCATATTGCCAGACGGAACACGTCCAGGGGGCCAGGTGGTTTAATTTTCTAGTAGATGCTTATAAAGTTATTTCTTGATTAATAAACTTTAGTCATTACCAGGTGTCCTCCTGTGATGGTAGACAAAGATTTAGCCATCTATGTTCCTCAGCCTCCTATATACTCCCATACTCCTAATACAGTTATGCCACAATTTGGCTTAAACAAATACTTAATCTAGTGCTTATATTATTATTATGACCCTGTAAACATTGCTCAGTGCTGAGCCAAGTAGTGTCCTAATGATCAGTTTTTCTTTCTTGTTCATTTTTCCCCTTGGAATCAATCACTGCCTCTTTAAAAACTTGCATAGTTATTAATTGTTACTAATTCTTCCTGGTCACTCCAACACTGCCATTGCATCTCAAAATTTCTCCATTCCACTTGTTTCCCTGGAGCCCCTGTCACCATCTCCCTCATCTTGCTGCCTCCCGGGGATGGCTGCTGCTGAGCTGGCTACTCAGTTGTTGGCTTCCCTTCCTAGCAGTTCTAAGGCTTCTCTTTGTTACCCTCTGGACTGGATCCTTGCTTCCTGGACCTGACGCCTTCCACTTCCTTGATTTACACTCCTGTATCTGGTGATAAGATATCCTTATCTTCCAGTAAATCCTGAGAATGGATGCATGAGGGAGAAACTGCTTGATTCCTGTGTCTGATAATGTTTTTAGCCTGCCCTTAAATTTGATTGATAGTTGGCCAAATAAAGCATTCTAAGCCGAAAAGCACTTTCACAGTTTCGAAGGCATTTCACCACTGGTTTCCAGTTTCCAGTATTGCTGTTGAGAAGTCCAACATCATTTGTATTCTTGATCCTTCTTAGGAAACCCATTCTTTGTTTTTTCCTCTCTAGAAATTTTAGGAGTCTTTTCTTGAATGTCAGCATCCTGAAATTGTATGAGGACATGCCTTCATTGTGCTGCGCACCCTCTCTTTTTTACTCCCTTTGTTCTGTTCTCTTTTTGGAATTTCTAATCCATCGGAGGTAGGACATCTCAGCAGGATCTTCTCATAAACCTCACTGTACTATTGTCCATGTTTTCTCCTTTTGTTCTACTTTCTAGGAGAATTCCTCAGCTTTATTTTCTAATCTTATTATTAAATTTTCTTAATAATTGGTGATTATTCTTCTATAATTGCATCTAGTTCTTGTCTCAAAGACAAAATAAGTTTTTTTTCTGATAACATTATAATTATTTGATGACTTCTTTAGCTTTGTGCATTGTCTCTTTTTTCTCTTAATTCATGTATCTCTCTATTGTTTATTTTAGCCTCTTTCCTGTGAGAGGTCTTCCTCAAATCTCTGGTGATCCACCGTTGTTCTGTAATACGTTAACATGTCACTAAAAGGCTAAGTCGACTTTCCATGGATGTGGGTGGATCTGGTTGATTAGCGAGCTTCAGCACAGCATGACTGGGTGGTAAGCCAGGTCTGTTGTTGGGTCATCTCTCATTTCTATCTGTAGCTCTTCTCTCTACGACTGTTTGGCTTCTCTAGAAAAGAATTCTCTGGGGCTCGAGAACGCAGGTTTTCATTGGATTCCCTGGTTTCAGCCCCATTCTACTCTCTGTTGTGCTCAGTTTGCTGAACCTGGAGCCTTTCTACTTCAAATTCTCCAGGTTCCTGAGGAGGTGGAGCGGGATGACCCTTGGCAGCATGGACTTGGGAGAGGGGGTGTCCAACTTCCTGTAGAAACAGTCAACCAAACCATTTATTTTCAGCTTTATGCTGTTGCTGGCTCTCATGGGTACTTAATACCTTCGAGAACTGAGGTTTTGAAAAATATATTAAAAATTGCTCCTTTGAATATGAAAGTCAGACAATCATTAAATGCTATAAAGGAGGAGGAAGAGTTAAAAGATAAAATTCCTGGTTACTCAACTTTTGGATGAGAACTTTTGAGATATATTTCCTGAACTTAGAATATTTTCTTTATTTTTATTCTTTGGCCTTCTCTCCCCCCACCCCCCACTACATGTACACAATTTTACATATAGTCCAAGTAGCTTAAGTGAGTGCAAAATGCCCTAAAATTTTCAAATAAATACCCAAACGCAGCTAGGAAAGACCATAAAGGTAACACTGCAGAAATAGAACTGGTGGCTCCCAAGACAGGCCACTGGGTGAGAACCAGGAATGTTCATTTGCCAGCTGCGATATTGAAGACTATATTCAGTATTTCTTAGGAATATCCACAGAGAAGGTTTGAAGTCAGACATACAAAGTCAAGGATGACCTGGAACAGATGTGGTGCGTGAGTTCTCTGTCCACAGTTCTCTGTCCACCTGAGGCAGAGATGTCCTGAGTGGACAGCTGTGAGTTGCCCCTAGCTGTGCAGGGCCAGAAGGCGGCATAGAAACCATGTCACTGACCCATCCTCCTTCTCCCTCCAGCGTCATCCTGTTTGCCTCTCTCCTCTCTTCAGGGTGTCACTGGTGGGTCCTCATTTAACGTTTCTGTGCATCTCATCTACTGTGTATTAACATGCCCCATTCCTATTTCTTTTGACAGTTCCACAGCATCTGGTCTCTGTGGTGTCCTCTGTGTTACGAGACAAAACAACACATTTCCCACCTCCAAAGCTCTGATTCCTCACCATCTCCCATGTTAAAGAATATATTAGGCCCAGTGGCAACACCATTAAAAGATCAAACACTGTATATCCACTGGAAGCTCTGATTTCTTAAGAGGTCTTTCCCTAACTCCCACCACTTTTCCACTGCCGCAAAGAAAACAGCCTCCTTGCTGTTGGTGCTAGTCTTCCCAATTTAAAAGAGAAGAAAAGAAAAGAAAGTTCATGGGTGGCAACTTCAATTTCCTTTTTCTTCCATGTATATAGCATATTAAAACATCCTGCATGATATGGGGCTAGAGCAGGTGTGAGAAGTAGGGTCAGGCCTGGGGGGTAGAGGGGCACTGTTTAAGGCGAGAAAGAGAAGATAGTGGGGCAGTCAGGAAGGCAGGGGCAGAGGGACAGAAAAGAAAACAGACGTCAGGAGGCTGAGACACAGGCGTGCTGTTCTCCACAGCTGTGAGCCAGGCTGGAATGTGCTTTTGTAACGAATGTGTCAGAGGCTTTGTAGTTACTTCTTAATTCTACAGATGGTCAGAGAAAGTGCTTATATTACTTGCCTAAAGTTACCACTGAAGACTGATTAATACAAGATGTCCTGACACAGGACCTATGTGTAGGGCAGAAGAAACAACTGAAGGAGTACAAGTGTCCCTGTAGGATCCAAAGTTTAATATTGGAAGCAACGAGAGCAAACCATGTCTGAAGGCAAATTGGTTAAAATAAATCATGTCAGAACCATGAAAGTAAAGAATCTAAACAGCTCTCTAACTCCACTCTAAGGCTGCCTTTCTAAGAGTCACACCATCTTTATCCCCTTCATGCTTGGAGCGCATATTATTGCCTATCAGCAGAAAGCTGTGGAAGGTGCCAGAGAGAAGGCTGAGCATGAAGCTGACTCATTGAGGGCAATTAGGAGAAATTTGACGAGAAAGCTCTCCTTTGGGGGTGCGGAGGGGGAGCTTTCTCATGTGGTCATTTGGCATTGCTTTCATTAGAAACTGCGGCAATATAGAGACCCAAAATGACTTGAGTCATAACAAGGATATTTATTATAAATAGACTTGAGACACACAAGATTTAGCACTGAGGAGAAGCCGGATAGAAATGAATTCTTGCCTAGTGAAAAGCCAGATAAAAGAAAAGAGATTTAGTCCTTCAATGTTGCCCAATTGGTAAAAGCTTTTGAGGACAAAGTAATAATACAGATATCACCTGGGTAACAGACAAAAGAGATTCCAGAAGAGATTGTGAAAAGCAATTTTCTGTTAAATGAATCCTGTTTTCCTACTGACTTACATTATAAAATCAAAGACGTGTGGTGATGAGAAAAACGTTGGCCCTTGGCTGGAATAAGCTCAAAGAGTCTAGCAACTCATGTAAAATAATGTATTTCAGGTAACATTTTTAGGTCAAAAATAGTTTTAATACTAAATATTAACATATTACTTATAACACCATGCTGTAATCGAAACAAATCACAAAATAAAATGCTGACAATGAACTCAGAGCATATTCCTGGAAATTCTCAGGTAGAACAGATGTTCGGGGTGCCCGACATCATATTGTTCCCATTTGGAGTCTTGTGATCTCCAAAAGTTTAGTAATTTGTCCAAGCTTTTCACCAGCCTTATAGCACCTGAGGGCTTTAACTTCATATCCAAGGTAATTTTAAAATAACGAAGTGAGGTCTCCATTTTATCTCAACTCCCAAAAGTCTCACGTTGGTCTGGTTGGTCTTTGAGATATTCTGAAGGTGTTAACTTCTTCTAAGATGCGCTGCTCTACTCAAGACATCTGATTCATGTTCTTCATTCTCTTTCCCTCTGAACTACTTGCAAATTCTGGAGGCTACTTAATCTTGTGGGAAAATGAGCTTTTAGAGCTGGAATATTAATCCGTTTTGTTTACTTATGTCTCCCTAATGCCTACATGAGTATCTGTCGTATCACGGCAATCAGTAAATATTAACTGAATACAGCAATTAACACATTTTCCAATCCCTCCTTCCATCTATTCCTTCCTTCCTCCAATCATACAAAACCATTTTCTGTCAGACACTGTGCTAGAGGCTGGGGTAGAACAGTCAAGTACTAAAGCAGACAGTCCCTTGCCCAGATGGAAAAAACAGTGAATACTTTTTAAGATTATTTTTAAATTACAGAAATATTGTGACAAGTGTCACAAGGGTGAAGTACAAGGTGCCTGGAGAGCATTCAGCAGGGGACTTATTCTAGTTGGTATTTTCTAGCCTCCACTTGAAAATCTCCCACAACATAACCCTCTACTTGCAGGAAAAGGCAGATCCATTTCCGGACACATGGAGTGGTTTCAAAGATCATCTTTATAGTTAGCAAAGATACATCTTCCCATTTTTCATCTCTGTGAATTGCTTTGCTTCTGCCTCTTTCTCACCCCTCTTCCCAGGGACAGCCCTTCAAACCCTTGAGCACAGCTGTTATGGCTCCCCCGTTTTTTCCTCTCCAGGTCAAATGTTTCTAGTTCCTTCAGTTATTCCTTATGTGAAATTAGTGTGAGCTGCTTCACCATCCTGGTCAGTGTCCTTGACATATATTCTTAGAGTATAAAGCATAGTGCCCATAACTAAACTAAGTGACCAGGACAGGATGTCTGATTACCCTCTCCCTCTGGATACCATGAGCGTATCAACGTGGTCTACACTCACTTAATTTTTCTCAGCAGACATACCATACAATTGACTAATATTAAGCTTACATTTTACCAGATCAACACCTCTCAAACTTTAAATTGCACGTGAATCTCTTGGAGAGCTGGTTACCATTCAAATCCTAATTCAATCAGCCTGAGGTGGGTCCTGAGAGCATGTCTAACAAGCTCTCAGGTGATGCTCAGCTGCTGGTCCACAGACCACACTTTCAGTAGCAAAGAACTGAACTGTGGGGCTGGCCCCGTGGCTTAGCGGTTAAGTGCGCGCGCTCTGCTGCTGGTGGCCCGGGTTTGGATCCCGGGCGTGCACCGACGCATTGCTTCTCTGGCTATGCTGAGGCGCGTCCCACGTACAGCAACTAGAAGGAAGTGCAGCTATGACATACAACTATCTACTGGGGTTTTGGGGGAAAAAATAAATAAAATTATAAAACAAAAAACTGAACTACGGAAGGCCCAACCACCACAACCTACAGTTGAGTCACACAGACTATTTTTGTGAACCTATTGGATCCCACTAAAATTCTCCTTTTAAGAATTAATTCATAGTTTCATAGTTTTGAATCTTGATTCAATAACTCTGCATATGATCTATCTTTCCTACTTCTGTGGTTAGTGACTTTATTACCACAAAAACTTGTTTTCCTTAATGGTAAATGGATTAATACTTGCCTTCAGGTACCTCTTAGATGATGAACTGACATTCAATGTGAAGAATGCCCTATATAAATATAAATTATTGTGTCAAGAAATGCTTCAAGTTTGATTATTTCAGTGCATCAACTTGAAACAAGATAGTGTTCAATAAACTTCAAGTTAATTTTATAAATTTTACATATTGGCAGAAGCTATCAGAGATATATGACTGTTTAGGGTAGTATACATTTCACTGGACTATTAGTTAAATTTTATCCCTTCACCCTCACTTCTCTGGATTCCTTCCAGACTTATTTTCCCAGGAACACCTGTTCAATTTGTTATGGTCTCTCTCCTTGAGCAATACATAAAATAAAGAAGTGAGAGGTTTAACGTGGGCTCAGCTGTGGAGTGTCACTCCACGTCCCCTGGGACATGAAGCTATCTGGAAACTCACCACAATTCAACAAAGATCCGTTACTTAAAAGTTAGGCCTGTAGAATTCTATTCCCACTTGAATACGTTTGCTCATGGTGGCTTCCTTATTAGAGGCAAATTCCATGGCAAAACACTATATTATTATACATCCTTTCAAAATTCTTGTGAATTAAGGAGGAGTAATTACCATTAACAGATTTGCTACACGATAATACTGAGACACAAAATCGTGAAATGGATTATCTAGAGTAGGTTGCATAATCTCAGTAAAAGTCAAGCTAGTTCAAGTATGACACTAGAAGCACCGTACTGCCAGAACTAGATGTGATATAAATAAATTTATGTTTTCCCATGGTAATATTCTCCATGTAATGAGTTTAACAATTTAACTGGAAATGAAAATAATATAAAAGAATGCAAGCAGATGACAAAGTGGAAATAACAAAAAATGAGTTAAAATATCTATAACCACATATTGGGAGGAAAGTTTTAATGTAAGACTGTGACAACTCTACAACAGAATCTTCTTTATATCTCTGGGTAGATGCCATAATGTGTAAAGGGGAAATCTACAATCTTTCTCCATCATGTATAATATGCCAAAAACTCCTCAAAAGCCTTTTGTTATTTGAAAAGAAACTCAGAGCACTAATTTGATAATTATATCCAAAACAAATGAGCTGGAATGTCACAAGCCAACTATTCTTGACATAGATGCTCATTAACCTCACTCACAAAAAGAAGAGTATAACACATGTTACAAACACTAACACAGAACATAACTCCATTTACCTTGAAAGTAATAGCAGGACATTTTCAAATGGCCACACTATAAAACCTGGGAGAGTGAATGAAACATTTACTATGTAAACAAAAAAGTACTAGTACTCTCATCAGAGTATATTTATCTCCAACATCCAAAAAGTCAAAGAGGATAGGGCAGATCAACTTTGATTCCAACTTTAACCAAAGTCTACCCAATAAATGATCTACAGTCAATGAAAACATTAACTGATGCCAAAACATTTTTCTAAATGCACATGTTTTCTAACAGATATAAATATTACATTGGAATTGAGACAATATCTAGAAAATATGTTCCCAACATGTCTATGAACATTCTCTCAGGAACTGAAAATACATAGAAGCCTATAAAAGATGCAAGTATGCCAAAATTGGGAATCATGTTCCGAGTCAGCAAATTATTATTTCTTATTAGTTTAAATAAGCCTCACGTCATATAGATACTTTCAAACAGATATGTCTTCACCAAGTTATGCTGTGGAAAGGTGTCACTAGTGTTTCCACTGTGAATTGTGTATCTGGTTGGATTTCTTTTAAACTTGGAATTGTCTGTACAAGTTATCCAATTAGGAAACTACTGCCTCGGCAGAGACTGCAACAGTCACAAAGAAGCTGACGATGACATTTTTTTTTAATGACACAGGTTAGGTTAAATTGTAAAAGGTTAGGTTGCATTAAAAAAATTTTTCTACAGCAGACAATTTAATAAAAATGCTCCACTACAGAAAGAGCCAACCCTAAAATTATTCCTGAAGATACTCACAAAATCGCTAAAAAGGAAGGTGAACTGGCCCTAATTCTGCATCTTGGCCTCAAATTGCACCTTGGTTCCCATCAGTGGTCACTGTTCTTCCCCCAGCCAAGGGATCTGGGGCGCTCACACACGCATTCTTCTCTTCCTAAGGGTTACTGGGCACTGTGACATAACTACTTGCATACTATTTACCTTCTCCATCAGAAAATAAGTTCCTTACGAGTAAGGACTGTGGATTATTAATTAACATTTCCCAGGAAATATTATTACCTGGGCACTTAGCAAATGTTTGGTGAATGAATCAATGAATGAATGATATGAATGATTCCCAAATTCATCAGGCTGTGGAAGTTGGCAATAGACCTGACTATGCCGTGTACAAGAGCTAGAGGATGGTGATGGTTTAACAGGTTATTAGTTTAAGAGGAAGCTAAAGGCAGCCATAGAGATGAAGGGAAGAGAGGGAGACAGAAGAAATTCAAGCCACAGAGCATAAATGCTGCCTTTTGGGAAACAAGAGCAGAGAGTCCAGGCCTGATGTAAAAGTCGGAAATGGAGCTGCTGGTTTTGAGCACAGGCTTTCTGTAGTTTTTAAGGATAAAGGCCCAAGAAATAACTGCACATTGACTTGTAGATTGTGATGGTTAATTTTTGTGGCAGTTTAGGCTAAGGGATGCCCAGAGAGCTGGTAAAGCACTATTTCTGAGTGCATCTGTGACAGCGTTCCCAGAAGAGATTATTAGCATTCGAATCGGTGGGCTGAGTAAAGATCTGCCCTTACCAGTGGTGGGCATCATCCAAGCCACTAAGGGTCTGAATAGAACACAAAGGCAGAGGAAGGGCGAACACCCATCTTCTTCTGGTGCTCAGGCCTTTGGACTGGGACCAGGACTTACACCATCAGCTCTCCTGATTTTCAGGCCTTTGGGCTCAGACTGACTTATGCCACCAGCTTTCCTGGGTCTCCAGCTTGCAGACAGCAGACAGTGGGACTTCACAGCCTCCATAACCAAGTGAGACAATTCCTATAATAAATCTCCTCTTATATATATCTATACCTATCCTACTGGTTCTGTTTCTTAGGAGAACCCAGACTCATACAGATTTAAAGTGAACTCATGGCCAAATGGTATGACAGTCACATTCCAGATTTCACATATATCCTCATTCATGTGAAGCTGTCTACTAATTGCTTATGCTGGTTCTTAAAGAAATATTCTTCACTGAAGAGAAGGGCTCTGAGCTCAGTCTTAGAGGCAGGATGGAGTTTAGGGGTCACCATCTTGCCATATATTCTGATAGTAAAATCTCTGTTTATCATCTTTCATAGAACCCTAGATATTTAGCATTTGGAAGAATTACGACAAGTTTAAGCCAGTTACAATTCCGACACCTCTAAACCTGAGAAGTTATGTGACTTTGACAAGATGACTCCATGTCTTAGTGGAAAAGCCAAGTTTAGAACCCATATCTCCTGCTTCCTGGTGTCAATGGTCTCCCACTACAGCTCACTGCACCTCATGGGACACACAGGAATGTGTGGTGCACATGGTATGTGGGATTTAGAGTCATGTTACATGCTGAACACACCCCCACAGTAAAGAGACTACTAACATGTCTGATAATTCTACAACCAGCATAATCAGCCCGAGAGCAGGGACTCGCAGAGAGCATGGTGGTAATCTTTGAAGATAAACAAGAGCAAGTGGACCTGGTAGACATCTGCTGTCTGTTCCTGCAGCTTCCCACCGTGTCCCCAAGATGAGGCAGACATAACTATTTGGAATTGACTTATTTAGTGGCATGGCTACTAATGCTTATATTCAGATGGGATCAAAACTACACAGAACCTAAATTCCACGAGAGGGTTTTATTTATATCTATAATTCCCATGGTATCTAGCACTGTTGGTGCTTTGGAAAGGAAGGAAGGAAGGGAAGAACAGAGAGAGGGAGAGAAGGAGAGGGAGGCAGGGAAGGAGGGAGACAGGAAGGAAGGCAGGCAGCGCATAAACTATAGGCTTGTTCCTTATCTGAAATTTCAGATACTCTCACTTTTAAAAGGATGGCAAAATAAATTCTTTATCTGTAACTCAAGATAGAATTCTTTTCTTCTTGATCATGGAGAATTGTATAAAACCCACATTTGAGGGAGGAACGTGTCAATTCTGTTATACCACCAAGTATGCACATCTGTCGGAGGTAAAAAAGACACATGAGGAAAAAATTACTTGATCTAGCATGTCCTCACTTAAGCTCCATCCTTCACTACGGTGCGATCTATGGATTAGCATTTTGCAGGTAAATGAATTCAGCTAATGATAAGCAAACTTTCCCTCATCAGAATGCCTCCTTTCCATAAAACGTGTAAAACTTGTCAGAGCGAAATCAACAGGATTTTTGGAGAACCAAGTGGAAAGGTCCCAGAAGAGAAAAACTATAACACTCCCCAAAGCAGAGATGATGATATTCCAACCAGGAAGCCGCCTGTTTTTCATCTTGGGTCCCTGTATCTGCTCTCTGACAAGAGACACATACAAATACCCCTTGAGGTTCCATTGCTATTTTTGGTTGCAATTAGTGTCAGGGAAATCAATGGATTTTTCACAGTATGCCACTAGTTCTTCCCTTTCCTCTATTCATTCTACCACTTTTAAATTTAATCCACAGGGTGCATTCAGGTATGTGACCATGTGTTAACTTTATTTGGGAGGGGTGATTAAAATGGTCAGGATTATTATTTCTTCTTAATAAAATAAAACTTACAGAGTAGCTTAAAAAGTTCTTCTCTAAGTTAGCAGCTGGATTCATAGTTAAAAAGACATGTGTGTGTGTGTACACGCGCGCGCGCACACACACACACACACACACACACACACACAAAGATACGAGCTGAAGAGACGTCAACACTCCTTGGAGGTTACAGGTTAGTTCACTGGTTAAAGAAGAATGTGCTGAGTTGAAACTGATCTTTACATAGGTAAATACATATTTCCACAAGAGACCACTCAATCATCCTCCAATCACTGTTGCTGAGGGGGTAGGGGAAAGAGGTCTACATTTTCCAGGAGAAAAAGAATTCCTAATAAAGACCATCTGTAACTTGGCCCTCCATGCTATCAATTAGGAATACTTAAAAGACATTCCATTGCAAATAAATTTCTGCAACTTAGAGATAAGGGGTGAAATTTCACTAGCAAATAAACCTATGACGAACTCCCAAAATAGCAAAGAGGAAAATAGGCTTGCTACCGTCTCACTGGGAATCACAGAAAGGTCTCACAGCCCCTCTTGTTAATGCGCGGGGTGCAGTGACAGCGGATGGAGAAAGGTATTTGAGTTTCTTCTTCTGGTTCTGTATCCTGAGAGTGGATGGTATCCCACGACGAGAGTTGTCAAACGTTTTGGCTGCAGATTCTTTCCTTCAAAGAAGTTCATAGTGAGAAACCTGATTCAGTAAACAAACAAATAAGGAGTTTCTCTGATGGAATTGACCGTGGCCCTCCTTCTTGGTCTCCGGCTGCCACACTAAGTCCAGGGTCATTAGGAACCCAGTTTGAAAATCTACAGTCTAGAACAGTGCTGTCCAATGGAACTATAATATGAGTTATATATGTAATTCTTAATTTTCTATTAGCCACATTAAAAAAGTAAAAATTTAATAATTTATTTTATTTAACCTAGCATATCTAAAATACTATAATTTCAACATATAATCAATATAAAATTGTTGAGATATTTTACATCCTTTTTTCGTACTAAGTTTTTGAAATCAGGTATATATTTTACATTTCCAGCACACCTCAATTCAGACCTCTCACAATTCAAGAGCTCAAAAGCCATCTGTGCTTAGTGGCGACCATATTGTACAGTGTAAGTGTGGACTCTTTCCCCCATGGCTTTTTCCAGTTTCCTCTCATCTACCCAATTGACTAGGTCCCTCTTCTGTTTTCTCTTTATCTGGGGCAGTGTGTGCTTCTGTAAAAGGCCATTAGTAAATGAAACCTTTTCGTTTCGTTTTGCAAACCTAAACCATATTCATGAGTTAATTACTATTCATTTCTATTAACCCTCTTACTACTGAACAAATAGAACCTTTTTGATCAAAGAATAAAACAGAAAACCTGCTATGCTACACACCAACTAAGGAATAAATCTCTTAGCCTCTCCAAGCAGCAGTTTTCTCATATATAAAATATAGATAATAATATCCTCCTTGTACAGGGTTATGGGAAGGATTAGAGAAAAAATCGTATCCGTTACCTAACCAGGTGTCTTGCACACTGTGAGCTTTCAGTGAGAGGTGGCCACTACTGTTCAGGACCAGTGGGTAAGTGAGAGTTCCCGGGATCCTCCATGTTATCTGGTGCCTTTAGTCCAGAGGAAGTCCTGAATGCCTCTCAACCTCCCCTCCCAAACCCTCCAAGAGTTCTGCTTAAAGACTTCGCTTGGAATAAGTGGTGGGGAAGGGGAGAAGGGGAGAGAATGATAAACAGTGGGGAACCATAAACATTTTCTTTTTTTTCTCCTCCTTCCATTTTTTTTCTATATTTTTCCTCATTTCTCCTTTTGTTTCCCCTCCCTCCCTCTCCAGAGCTCTCCCTTCTCTCTCTCCTCTCCTCTCCTCTCTCCTCCTTCCTCTCTCCCTCCCTTCTTTTCTCTCTCTTCGTCCCATGCAATGAGTTTGGGGGAAATCCTCAACTAGTTGGAACCACCCATCTCTAACACCTCTTGTTAAGAATTATGTAGAAATACAGTTTATGATTACAGATTGTTATAACTGCAAATTATAAGTGAGGAAGTTCATTACAACCCATACACACATAAGTTCACCTCTATAAAGTAGCTAAGACGATAGGAGAAAGGGTAATAGCTAAAAAGCTAAGTGAAAGTTGAAGGCTGAGAGAGGACCCACATAAAACATCTTTAATATTACAATAATAGGGCCAGCCCCGCAGCTTAGCGGTTAAGTGCGTGCGCTCCGCTACTGGTGGCCCGGGTTCGGATCCAGGCGCACACCGACGCACCGCTTCTCCGGCCATGCTGAGGCCGCGTCCCACATACAGCAACTAGAAGGATGTGCAACTATGTCATACAACTATCTACTGGGGCTTTGGGGAAAAAAAGGAGGAGGATTGGCAATAGATGTTAGCTCAGAGCTGGTCTTCCTCAGCAAAAAGAGGAGGATTAGCATGGATGTTAGCTCAGGGCTGATCTTCCTCACACACACACACACAAAATAATAATAATAATAATAATATTAGAATAATATCAACACAGGGTTTTTGGCATAGAGAAAAGATGAACAGAGAGGGCCCATGGGAACACAACCCTTTCTCCTCCAGCCCAGAGGAGGCTGCTCCGTGGAGAATGTCTAGCCTGGGTTTCCAGGAAAACGCCTACTGCCTGCTCATGGGTTTAAGAGCCTGTGAACACTGAGACCCGATCTGTCCGCTATGGTGTGTGTGTATGTGTTTGTAAGATGCATGCGTGCTTGTGTACGTGTGCATGTGTGTGTGCCTATCTGTATACGTGCATGTCCATATGCTTGCGTGTTTGTATGCATGTGCACACACATGTCTGTGTATGTGTGCATTTATAGAACAGAGATGGAGGGAGGCTGCTTTCTCTCCCAACACTAAAGCAGTGTCGGGGGAGAGACTGCATGCTTATCCCTTCCCACCTCTCTCTCTCCTTCTCTTCTCCATGGAGGAGGAGAGGGGAAGAAATAATCAAATATCATTTGAGAGAAGTCACTGGCTTTGGTTCAGGTTTGTCCATCAATAGCCCTGGAGAAAACTATGTCTATTTTGGGGGAAAAGACTATAACCTAATTATAGTTTAGAAATTAACACCAACTCTTCGTGGAGTGTGATGAAATAATATATTTCATCTTACTTCAAAATCCTCCACTGTGTGAGCTAAGAAACTAGCCCAGTGGCACATGACAATGATGTTCCCCATGCCCCATATGTGCTAATTCTGGTTTAGGAGTGGGGTCACGCAGCCCAAACACTGTCCTTCTCTCCTGGACGGTGAGTCACTTCACTCATTCAACTCAATATGCCCTGAGCACTTGCTAGGTGAAAGGTATACAGAAAGCAAAATAGTTTTAAATCGTAGTCTTTGCTCTATATAAGACACAGACACATGAAAAATAACTAATGACACAAGGTGGCCAGTGACAAGTTACTATCTTCTAAGTTCTCTGAGGGTAGGACCACATCTCATTCATCACTGTGCACACTGCCTCTGCATACTTGGTGCTCAGCAAATATTGGTCAAGTGAATGAATGGCATGCCAGAGAAGGGGTAAGAGGAAGGAGGAGCAGAGGAACTTTGCCAGGAGGGTTATTTAGGGAAGATGAAAAATCCTAGAGGATGTGGGACTAGGGGACTGTGACTGGTAATGGAAATGCACGGAGGAGAAGGTCTGAGAAAAGATCAACCATCTCATGGTCCATTGTGCTACGTGATATTCCCAGCAGCTGATGACCCTCCAGGGCCCATTTAACCAAAACAAACAAATGAAAATACAATACACTGACACTTCAGGAGACCTGTGATGGCTTCCCTTCAAGAATCCAACTTTATATAACTTCCAGTTACAGGGAGGGGAAGGTTCGTGTGAAATATAGCAAAGCTTTCTGAAAAACTAGCTCTGCAGTGATCCCAGATGTGTTATTTTTAATTTTAAAAAAGAGAGATTGGCTACAATTTTTTAAAGTATAGTGAAATTTTAAAAGTATAGTGAACTTACAGTTTTTAAACAGTAAAATTTCTAACACTAGTCTCAAAATAATGACTCCATTTGATTTTTGAATATTTACACTTACTTGAATATTACTCTATGTTAATATAGGAAATTTTCTAACATTTATTTTCTTGCTCTGATAATTTCACACCAGTATTCATTTATTAAAACCATTAAGTTGCTTATTATCTGCAAGAAAAATCAGTGACGGTTATACAAGATAGTTAAGAAAGATGAATCAAGGTCTAACACAACAGAAAATTGTAGCAGTTATTACCATAAAATTAGCAACATCCCAAGCGCACAAGGCTAAGGTGACAAGGAGAGATAATGCTATAATGTCAACCTCATAATGCAATGAAGAGAAAAGCAGGGCATGAGCATTGAAAGATGATACAATAGGTTTCTCTGCCACTCTTGTTATAGTAGACACTTTGGAAATATTGGGGGTTTTGATAACTTATAACATTCCCTGGATTATCCCATATATATTTTAAATTTCTAATTTAGTGATATAATTGCTATAATAAAAATTTAATCTTTTCCTGTTATAAAAGCCTTTTCTTTAAGCTGACGAAGACATGAGGGTGTTTGATCCCTCCACACACTGCTCTCAGGAAAGAGCCCAAGCCCTACCATGGACTACCGAGTCTCTGTCTAAATGAGCTTCTCAACAGAAATCACGGGACTGGGAATGATCAACTTGGTGTTGCTGAGTTACGCCTCTTTCTTAATTAATTCCTTCATCTGACATTTATTGATCACATGGCAGTAGTAACAGTAAGAAGAGGAATAGCTAACACGAATACTTACTATGTCTCAGTCACTGAGTTAAGCACTTTTCATATGTTGTATCATTTAATTCTAATCACCATCTAGGAGGTATAGAGCTTATTTTTGTCCCTTGTTTTTTCTTTAACCTTTGGACAAGGAAACTGAGTAAATAGCTTTAAGGTGCCCAAAGTTGTCCTGGCAGCAAGGAGTCAAGCAGTATGAAGGGAAAGGATTATGAAGCCAGACTGCTGGGCTCAAATCCCAGCAGTTCTGCCCATTTAGGATCTATGTGTCCACGGGCAAGTCATCTTTTCTGTCTCAGTTTCTAAATCTGTAAAATGGGTATAAGAACATTGCCTACTTCATAGGGTCGTTGTGACGATTAAATGAATCAATGAATGTAAAGAACTCAGAATAGCATCAGTACTTATATAGCAATAAGCACTGTAACATAAGGGCTAGCTCTCATCACTGCCTTTATAATGTACAGGAGGCTGGAACAACCTTGTTTAGTACTGGGAGTAGGAGTGTCCCCATTTGCTATAAAAATGGGAAGATGCAATTAATAGCCATATCTTCATAAAAGTGGGGCAATGGAGTATATAGGTACAAATTATGGGCTGAATATTCAAGACTTTGGAAAGAGATAGGCAAGATCAAAGCAGTACTAAACCCTTCTATCAGCTTAATTCAGTACACCCAGGTAAGAAAATAGCAGCCATGTATATGTTGAAGACCTTTAAAGAGAAGTTTCATGCTCTCCCTAAGAAGACACTCAGAGATAGAGCTGGGTGTTCTGATGATAAGACTAAGATATGAAAAGTTAAAGATCTTACATTAGAGAAATATTTGGTGTCAGAAGCACAGAATGTGGTAACGACAACAACAAAAAGGGCACTGTGGATTTTCAGCTATTCCTAGAAGCATTGGTCAGCTCTGATCAATAGTGATTTTATTCTGCCTTGCTACATGATAGTTATCTCACTAAGTATTTACTACTGTACCAGAATATACCAACTATTTCCCCTAATGAACAGAACATTTCCAAACCACATAGATGCTACAGTAAATATTCTCAGTGTCGGGGTATTGAACATTGTTCTGCATAGATTTGGCCTGAGACCTTAGGGAATTATGAAAATACAAAGGTAAAATGTTACATCATCTAATTATACCAAGCCTCAGCCTACTGGGGTTGTTCATAATTTTTTTTCAATTTTCCTCAGTAAAATAATATCTTTTCTGTTTCTTTGTGATTGAAGAAAACGTGGGCATAGAGATGATAACAGTTGAAGAGTCCCCTCGTTCTAGCTCTCAGAGAGAATACTCTCTCCTGCCCCCTAACTTGGGCATCTCTTTCTTCCACTTCCCAGGCAATGATGCCCTAAAAAGATTAACCCCCTCTCTGAGGTTGGAGCCAATTCTTTCAATGGATGCCAGAAGTTCACCAAAAAAATTCAATTGTCGAACTGTCTCTCTAATGGAATATGACTTTTGTTTACTTCAGATTATGCAGTTGAGGAAGCTGTGGCTAAGTACATTGGCAGAATATTAAGTGTCATTAAGACATGGTGTCACTGCTTCCCGCTTTGCTACATAAAATGCATCCAGTTTTGCAAAGCACTCTCATATCTCCAGCATACAGTTTTTAACAGCAATTTTCAAATAGCTATAATAAAGGCCAAATCCATTTTGTTACAGCAGCAGGAACTAACACCAGTTATGCTCAGAGCTAGGGAGCTACGTGCCAAATCACTTTCCACCCCCCACTGGGAACAACATACTTCACATGCAAATCAACAAATTAGGCATTTTTCACAGATCCTATTCCCTCAGATTTAAAGTTTCATAAAATACCGCATGATTTTCACATTAAGATACACAAGCAATGAAGTCTAAGATGATATTATATATTTGTGTTTATTTGCCCTCATAATTACAGGTAAATAATAATAATGGACTAGCCACATACTTCCAAAGTGGGACCAGAAAAACTTCTTTTTTCAATATGGGATGTCTAACTATTCAAAATAGTGAGATGATATTAGTAACCTATCTTGCCAGCCTTGAGTGAGGAGAGAGTGGTTATCAACAAGGATTCCCAAAGAGGTGATCCTTGAACTCAGCATTTAAGCATGACTAAGAGTTGGCCAGGGAGATAGTTGAAGGATGGGTTGAAGAATGGGAAAATGGCATTTTACTCACAGGGAAGAGGAAGGGCCCAAAGCATTGGCTAGCTTAATGCTCTCTTGGTACAGTCTGATCATTCCATGTACTTGTCTGAGGCGGCAGGAAAGAATGAAGGTGGGACATCATATGACACCTTGGAAATTTAAGCAAGTCAAGGCACTGTAAAGCCACTGCAAAATCTCATTGCAAGATCAGACTTATGCTTGGAAAGATCATACGGGCAGCACTGTAGAGGGTGGTTGGGAGAAAAAGTCAACACTGCTCAGAAGGCCACTGCTTTAATCTGGGAAGAAATGAGGAGAATCTGAACTATGGAAGTACAGTGAAGATGGAGAGAAGAATGTAGATATTAGAAAGTAGAATTCATGGGACTTGGTAATGGTTTGGATTTGAGGGGTGAGAGGAAAGGATCCACCATTCTCTTGACCTCGTGGACAGCCTTAGTAAGGACAGACAAGCAAAGTTAATTCCACAATGTACAAGCTGTGTTTGGGGTACCTATGGAGGTATCTGGGAAAACTGTTTAGTAAGTTTTGTGTATAGGAATCCAGAGCTTGGGTGACAAGTCTGGTTTATAGTTGAGATTGCTGAAGGCAGAGGAGGAGGGAGAGAGGGAGGGAGGGGAGGTAGTGGAGGGAAGGAGAGAAAGAAAGAGTGAGAAAGAGTGAGAAGAGAGGGCTGGGTATAGAGGTCCAGGGAATGTCAACTTTTCACAAGAGGTTAGGATGAGGAGCTAGAAGCAGCAGCCAGAAAGCTAAAAGGAATACCCTGAGAGAGCAGTATCACACAACATGGCGGCAGAAACAGGGCTAAGAAGGAAGGAGGGATACAGCTGGAAATGAAACAATTCATTTTTAAACACTACTAATTTTAAAGGGAAGGTTGATATATTAAACTGCAGCTCTACTTGTATCTCTACCTGCCCTTTCAAGAATGGAAATTACTGTTACTTTCTTGAACAGTAATTGGTGTCAAAAAAAAATCTTTGTTTTTTGAATGAAGTATCAATTATTTTATTTTAATAAAAATGAGCTTTGCTCTACAAGGCTAAGCATAAATTATTTGACTATAACATTGAAATTATGTGGGTAAACTTTATATATACATTCTATTTATTTTATTATAGCCACTTCTTATGTTAAGCACATTGATGTTAAAAAGATTTTATATGTACAGACTTGATAAATTAATAGAAGAATTAATTTCATAGATTCGCCAGATGGAACCTGGCTAGAGAGTACTAGAAAGGAGACAATCTTCAATAAACACTCTTCCACGGTGGACGGTGTCACTTCCCATGACACTGCACTTAGGTGGTTATCTCCAAACTAGGAGATAACCTTTCTGAGGAGGTCTTGGGATATAAAAAGTGTTGGGATGGACACTCTATACCTCATTATTCCTTCCACAGAGGGTTACACTCCTACTCCAATGAGAAGGATTGTATCCATCTGGGCTAGGTGTTGAATCCGTTAGCGAAAGGAGTCAGAGAGTAGAAATAAGAATGTCACCCACTTGTCAGGCAGAGAACAGAGATAGCCCTGCAGAAGGTGGATTCCATTAGGAAATGGTTCATAACTTCTTTGGGTAACAGACTCCTTTTGAGAATTAGGAGGAAATTATGGACTCTTTCTCCATAAAAATATGCATACTTATAGTCAAAAGTTTGCACATAATTTGTATACAGTCTCAGGACTGTGCCTTAGAAGTTTAACTCTACATGTGCTTCATAAACACTGTGTCATTGTCTGTGGTTTCTCTATGTGAATGGAAAAATAAGGTTTGTTTTCTAGAAATGCTTTACCATTAACCTTGATAGAATATAGTTAACCTATAGAGTAAAAAATGACAACATAACATTCACAAAATACTTATAATGCTATCTACTCATTTAATTTTAAAAAGTTAAAAAGAGATGTTAATGATATAACAACACATACACAAATTACCTTTTGACTAAAGATTTCAAAGTGCTTCATAAAGTTATACTACCTTTTACATGGAAGACACTTGGGGCATAGATATTCAAAGGCACATTCAATGTACAAGAAGAACAGAGTAGATCTCAGCTACTCTGACTAATTAAATCCTGACAAGCAGAAAGAAGAAAAGGATTCTGTAGAGGGTTTATTTCATACTTTGTCTTATCCAGAATCAAACTATCTCTAGGTAGCAATATGGACAAATTCAGCAATATGCAGTCACGGGCACAGGAGGGTTGTTATCTCCAAATGCACGTCACGTAGGGATGGACCTGTGAGAAGGATCACACTCGGATATTCTGCTTTATTTTTTGTAAAAACTGGACTGAGTGTTCAGAGAATTGAGGATTTTCTCACTTAAGCACTGATTGTCCACAGATGTGTATCCCCGCACCCTCCACCAGCTACACCTATATCGTACATTATATTCTACTATAATATAATATCACATATACTATATATCACACCTATATTACTCACCTCTCTTCTCTCTCAAGACACAACAGCTTGACTAAAATCAGATACACCTGGAGTCACCTCTCCAACATAAGAAATGTAATTGCTTTGTACATTTTTAATTGTGTTTGTTAGGTATATTACATTTGTTAGGTATTGTCCCAAATACTTAACAAATGTAGTTAAAAAGACTGGCAGAATACACTCCATTTCTCCAGATCCCCCTTCCTGATTAGGCAAATTATAAATTTCATAGATGAACTTAACTCCACTATAACTATCATATTACATTTATCTTTGTACATTTTTGTTTCCAAATGCACAGATATTTCTAAGACAAGCCCTAAGGTGATCAAAGACTGGTATTGCCTCCCTGCTCCCCCTCCAGTCTTATCAATAAATCATTTGCAGCAAAATGGAAAAGGATAAGGCGTCTGAGAAAAAGATAGTATTGGATTTCTAAGAATCCTTCTGCAGCACAATTTTAATAATAATCAGCAGGACATTTTCCTATTCACAGTCTCATTCAAGCGCATTGTGCTAAATTCAGTGGTTAATGAGGCCTCATCATAAGGACGAGATATTTGCACCTTCTTGCAGAGGTCTTACTTTTGAGGTTTCATTAACTGTCAAAGAAATACATCTCCCTCTTGGAAATGTGTACTCATTTACCAGAAGTCCATGCGACTTCATTTAGGTAGGTTTTTAGATTAGATGCTGAAAATACAGTCCACAAAAATAAAAGAATAACACACTGATTCTGGACTTGCAATCATATTTGAAATCACCACCTTCCTCGTTTGATTTCATAACATCTAATTTCACCAATTTGTGGTTGAATTGAGGCCGGGTCTTTACTCTTCGCCAATATAGGATAAAAATGATACCATGATGCAGTGCTGGCTTCAAAGTAAGTTTAGGGGTAAAAGGGCATGAGGTTTGCAGATACTCACAAATTATTAAGAAAAAAAGGAATGCACGTCTGTATCTGTCACATCCATATGGAGAGAAGGAAAAAGAGAGAGAAAATTCTAGAGCTAATGTGGTAAAATGTTAACATCTGCGGAACCTGGATGAAAGGTATATAAGAATTCTTTGTACTATTTTTCGTAACTTTTCTGTAAGTCTAAAATTATTTCATAATAAAAAAACTTAAAAATCTAAATTCTGAGGTTAAAAAGACATAAATGAGAAAATAGATCAAAGAATTTACAGACATGTATGTAAGTATGCTTTCAGATACAATTACTATTGGCCTCAATCTTGTAAATCAGCAATCAATACTCAAACACATTGTTTAAAGTCACTGGTCTATTGGCAATATGCAGTAGTATACGTCACAAAAACCATCATCCCTAAACGACATAAATGTTTCAGCTACAGCTGCCATCAATTATTTAAGACCTACTTCCTAAGCAGGTTGGTAGGCTAGAAGGCAAGATTTTCAGAGAAGGTAGAGAGAATTATGGGAAGAGAACAAAAAAAATGGTTTTATCCTAATAAGAGAATGCTCCTGAGCAATCTAGAACCCCTGTGTGTACATACACAAAGGACTGTTTTCAGCTGGTGGTCTATCTACCAGATGTAGCAAAATGATATGACTACTCAAAGGAGGCAAATTTCCCCCAGGCTATGTATGCCAGTAAAATAAAGGATCAACTTATTGAAATGTTGGCCCATCTAGACTTTCTTCCATTAACAATCAGTTGAGACACATTTTTAAAGCAACAGTTTAAATGAATGACTGTATGTCTGTAATAATTTTGACTTAAAATGTCAACTGTATTTGAGATGCCATGTATATTTAATCAATGTCTCTACATTGTAGAATAAATATACTTCAGTGTGACTGCTGTGCCAGCCATAAATCATAATTCACAAAGACAAGAACATCTCATCCTCTTTATTGATAGTCGTTAATGATACTACTGATTACAATGGTATCTGCCTGCCATATTACTGTTAAACAGTCTATTAGAATTTCTATTACGTCCTATAACCTACCACTAGTTCTCTGTAGGCTGATACATCTCTTATGGTATAAAACATGATAGACAGTTAGATTTAAAGTTTAACACTGAAAATGCAAAACTAAAAAGCAGAGCTTATCAGTAAATTTTAACCTATATTTCTAAAATTAAGAATATTCCTTCTGTTAGAGATTCCAGTATTCAAAAGACTTGTTTTTCTCTTTCAGAATACTTGAATTTTTAAAAATGAATATTTTAGATAAAAAAAAACAACTACAAGAGAGAAAACATCAATTGTCATTAAAAAATCACATCAGCCTATGGAAGCATCTACAAGTAGAAACTGACTGTTTGTTTCTATTTCTAGAATGGATTTCTTGGCATCAAGAATTAACTCAGCAATCCATTGTTGAATGCATACCATGGGCAAAGTAACAGCAAATTTGGTGTCAGATATGCCCAACACCATAGGATCACAGGGGAAGGGGATTAGATACAGTCCCAGTAACCAGGGTGAATAATGGCTGGAGGAATCACACAAAGGCACAGAGGCTGGCTTAGAGAGCTCTGCCAGCTAGTCTAGAAGTGGTCCATGCAGGCATATTCCATCAGCAGCACAGGCCATGGCGGTGAGGAAAGCAAATGACAGATGAATACTTGCAAGTCAGATAAGATACATGCGGTTCAAGGAAAAATATCCTGTAACTAAACCAATGCGGCTGGAGATGGAGCCAGGAGTGAGTGTTCTGGGTGTGAACTGGTTTAGGAGTGTGTTTAGTTCAGGAGACCAGGACCAGGAGGAACCCGAAAATTGGGTTACATTTATGAGAAGATATGAGGGGAAGGCAGAGGAACTGGGAAGAACACAAACATCCATAAGACACAGTTCTTCTACTCAAAGTGGTACAAAACCAGTGGAAAATGCCAAGATGATCCAGACCAGCTCTAACGCAAGTCTACAGTAATCAGGCCAGTGACCTTCCCGTGAAAGTGACTTTCCCGTTACCTGAGCATGCTGAGACTGAGAAGTTGTTGGATGAGCTGGAGTGAGAAGGCTGACCAAAGGGTTCAAACTGTCAGGGGAGGGAGTTTAATCGATCTGAGGGAATGAGAATGATCTACCACGTCCCCACGTCTGCATTTGTTGCAAAAATTCCTTGGCACCTTTGCTTATTTATTTATTTTTTGCTGAGGAAGATTCACCCTGAGCTAACATCTGTGCCAATCCTCCTCTATTTTGTATGTGGGTCGCTGCCACAGCATGGATGACGAGTGGTGTAGGTCCGTGTCCGGGATCCAAACCCGTGAACCCTGGGCCACCGAAAGCAGAGTGCACTGAACTTAACCACTATGCCACTGGGCCAGCCCCAACCTTTGCTTATTTTTAACAATGCAAGAACTACATCTGTATAAATGTTAAATGCCTGGGGTTTAGATTACTTTTTTGTTTTTTTTGTGTGTGAGTTTCTTCATCTACTTCCCTCTCCTCAAGTCACAATGTAGGGAAAATAGTTACAATTAAAAACAGCAAAACAAATTAAGGGGAGAAAGTAGAATAAATAGGAAAAATATTCTGATAGCAAGCTCCAATTAACTTGCCATAGAGTCTTTACACAGCGTGTCAGTAATCACGTCACTCAAGACATTAAATCCCCACGTGGAAGGGGGATGAGGAAGGCGTGGCAGCCACACTGAGGAGACGGCAGCGGTGGCCTGGTGTGGCGTCTGGCTTGCAGCTTTAGGTATTGGTCAAAACCACCCCCTTCATTTGGCAGTGCATCTTCGTCATAAAAGCTGTTCCTTCACGTACTTTGAAAGTTCCAGGAGGCAAAAAGAAAGCAGAACAAATCTATGATATTGATTTTTTACTATACATTGACTAGAGTTCACATTTAAAGTGGAAAATTATAGTCCCTGGGGGAGAAGAAACCTATCAATGGGAGGAACTAATACCAAAAGCCCCAGAATTAGGGTTTTTACTGTTCACTGGTGATTTTTGTCTGCAATCAGAGTCACAACTGTTATTTCTGGTCAATGTGCCCTCCAGCTCTCTCTTTCTTGAGTTTTGAATTATGTAATATTTTAAGAGTTCTTTTGTTGGCGAGTGGCATGCTGCTTGTAGCCATTCTCTGCCGAGACATTTCTACTTTGATTTTTGGAGTGATGTGGTTTTTTCAGACACTAAGAAAGCCTTAGCAGTATAGACAGCAGCTCAGGTTAAGGCAAGCACAACAACCTAAGATAACAGAAGAGTTCACTCCAGTTTTCTTTTATAGCTTGACTCTTTTATATTTTTTTTATTTTTAGTATAATTTTTTTAAATTTGTGGTATTAAAAACAAAATTTTTCATTTTATTGAAATTATTTAATTATTTTTATTTGTGTTGTATTTTTCAAAGAATTTTTATGACTGTATAGCAGCATATAAACAAAGGGTGGGGAGGGAGAGAGGGGAAGGACCAGATAAAATTGGGAATGTGGACTAGGGTGTCCCACTGTCCAGATTTGCTTAAAACTGAGCAGTTTCCCTGGGCCTGGGGTTTTCAGTGCTCAAACTGGGATGAGCTGGTCACCCGAACGCAGACCAAAGGATACATTGAGTATAAATATGTTTAAAGATCAAATTTTTTATTTTGCCTCTAATTAGATTTTCTATTTTGGCAAGTTAAATGTTAACAGTCTTGGGCTATTTCCCTCAATTCAGTGGCATTTCACCTTGTGAAACTGACTTTTCAGAAAACCAACCCTTATCTATTTTATTCCTTAGACACATCTATGCTATAATCACTTTCAGCCAGTGGTCAAGTAGTCAATGGCCACAACGATAAGGGATACACATATTGCACGTGTGTAGAGTATGTACCTCTCGGGCAAAGAAAAACTTCCATTTAAGAGAGCGGTCACACAACTAAGTTCAGATAGCAAGACGTCTCACTTTCGGTATTTTTACCAGGTACTCTGCGAATGGTTGAACCATAGTGTTATGGGATTGAGGGATGCCCTGGGTATTTTAAAGGAGCTTAGTACATTTTATGTCACTTTAATATTAGAACCTATATGCCCTACCACACTTTAAGGAGAGGCTGCAGGTACCATGAGAACACATCTGCCTGTTCACTGTGATTATCTACTGACTGAGCACCAAGACTGGGCTCTTATTAGACAATCAATCAATGTTTGTTGAATGAATGAAAGAAGATGTCAGGGGAAAAAACAAAAGATTGGTTGCATACTTACAACATGCTTGTCATGTACTTGGCAGTTGCTTGCTCAAGAATACCGAATAAATTATTTCAGAAAAATTGGGGATTGCTCCACTCAACCTAGTAAAGCAGCTTGGAAAGTGATATTGAAAATTCAGTTACTTAAAAAAGGCCTGGGGCAGGTTTTTTAGGGGTGGGGAGGAAGAGAGGCATTGGTGGGTATACATCTGAACTTCAACCACAATTATGGTCATAACCTCACAATTTGACTCTTAATTTTAAATCCTATTTTCATTGCCAATAATTTCATATTTATGGGTCATCTTAATTAGATAGTGAGTTTAAGGGTTCATTTTGTATATTTTTTTCTGGGTTTCCCCAGAGCAGCATTTAATAGATATTCAAGTAATGAACTGACTGGCAATTTTTTTCGTATTACTTCAGATGGATATTTACCCTTCCTACTTTGAAAGTACTTCAGGGAGGTCAATTCCACAACCTGTTCAGAAACCTCATTCCAGTGCTTAACAACCATCTTCTTTTTTATATCTAACCTCATTTTTTCTGATAGTGATCTTGGCCCATTTTCTCTAGCACTGTCCTCAGTGGAGATGGAGAACAGCTGGTTACTATTACCAGTTAACTCATCCTTCAACCTTTTCTTCAAGCAGAAATTAAAAAAAATAATTAACTCCCAATGTAGTTCCCCCTTTTTCTTAATTTTGAACCACTTCCACTGTTTTCATTATTTTCAACACTATTATCTAGAATGACTAAAGGGCACAACACACTAATACTCAAATAACTCTACTCCAATTAGCACACCAATGTAAGCCAGCCAGTCAATCAGCCACAGCTTATTAAGGGCCAACACTGTGAGGAGCATTGTGAGGAAGTCCCTTTGCTTAAAGGGATTTACAATCCCACTGAGGACATGAGACAGACATGTAAAACCCAAACTAAAACCCAAGCCAGCCTATGGAAGTGCCAAATGAGAAGACATGGACTGTGAGAAATGCAGGTCAAAGGAAGATTCATAAAGGAGACGGGCTTAAGGTGGGCTTCAGAAGGCTGGCAGTATGGGGGGGACAGGGAGGGAGGGATGGAGGGAAGAGAGAAGGGGAGAGAAGGGAGGTGATCCTAAGAGAGGGTGCCATCTTAGGGCTTCACAAAGCTTGTTTGGGGTAATAGTGAACAGAGTAAACTGGTTAGGGTGGTGAGTTTGTAGAGAGGAACAGTAAAAAACAATGATAGAAAAATAAATTGGGATAAGAATGTAGAGGGTATTGAATGCCAAACTAAATAGTTTGAACTTTACAAGTTAGTAGTTCCCACATGGAGGTTCCTGGGACTGGCTGCATCAGAATCATCAGAGATTCGCAGGCCCCCCAGACCTAATGATTTAGAATCTCTGATGATAAGGTCCCGTGATCTATAATCTTAACAAGCTCCGTAGATGACTCTACAGTACAGTTGGATTTTTGAGAACTACTATATAATTGGGAATTGTCTCAGCTCCTAGAGCAGAATACTACTAATAGATTATATTTGAAGATCGTGCCATGTGCCAGGCATTTCTCATCTATCATCTAATTTACTCTCAAAGCAACTCTATTAGGTAGATGTTATTTTTATTGCAATTTCACAGAAGAAGAAACTGAAGCACTGAGTGGTAAAGTAGTTGCTGAGAAACTGAGAGCTAGAAAGAAATAGAGCTGGGATTTGAAACCAAGTAGAATGATGGCAGAGGATCTGCTCTTTGCCACTGTGCTATACGGCATTTTAGTGCAGAAGGTGTTCATTAAATATCTGGTAACTGAATGAATGAAGGATTGGTAGCTGTGCCCAGGATGAACTGGAATGACGAAAGGAAGAAAGCAGGGAAATCAGTTAGAAGTCTACGGACACAATCTAGTTATAAATAACAAAGACCACGATTAGTATGTGGGAGTGGGAATGGAAAAGAAGGCCCAAACTAAACGACAGTATTTTGCAATTATCAACAGGCTTGCTGGTGGATGGAAGGGTGGGAATGGGAAGAGGGAGGCATCCCGGATGTCATGGGGTTCCTGGCAGTGCCTCAAACAGAATCGGGAAAGTCAGGATGAGCTGGTGACTTAGATGGGTGGATGATGAATTAGATTTTAGACATGTTGAAGCTGAGGTTGAGGCAGGGGCACGGTGCAGAAATGATCAGCAGCGAGCTGGCGGAGCAAAATTGGATTGTCTCCAAAATCCTGGTGGATATTCTTTAGCGTGGTTCAGATTAAATAGTCCTAGATGTGCAATCCAATAATATTTGTATATCTCTTATCCATTTTTCAATTTGTGTATTGCCTATATCTGTTTCTAATAGTTCTGGGAAGCCTCTTTCTTATTCTATGAGAAAAACGGTTACAGTTATTATGCCAAAGATTCAAGTCTTTTCCCTTAATTATGAACCATTTCGTGTTATTAAATTGCTGTTTCCTATGTTGACTTAAGACAGGAAAATCCAATGAAGGGCAAAAATAAGGAAGTACGGGTTCTACAGGGTGTCTGAAAGTATACACAGAATTACGGCTGGTGTCAATGCATTATTAGATGCTAACACAGCAGTGGCGATGATCAAGAGGGGTCTTGGTATTATTATCAGTTCCAAGTCTGGCTCTAGGCAGGCTATTTCACTTCTCAATGGCTCATTCCTTATTATCTGCAAAGTAAAGCTACTGCTTGCCACATTCATCTCTCATGCATCCTGAAGACGGATGTTAGTAAATTACATTGAAGTTCTCAGATAAAAGGTGCTAACAAAGAGCCAATTCCATTTTTCCCTCAAGCAAATTATTAAATCTATACATGTCGTTATCTAATAGTATTAAGTAAACATCCTACAAGGACATGACATTGTGCTGGACAAGGTACAAAGCAAATTAGGCAAATACAGTCCCCACTAGGAACTTATGGGTGTTTATATATACAAATAAAACTGTTGTTAATATGTTTTATTAGTTATTTAATGTGAGTATGCAAATAGGTCCATTAGGAAATCTTTTCGTTTTATTAATCCAGCATCTTAAATGATTATATTTCACCTCAAATGCTAATGAAGTTTATTTATTAATGTGTATCTTCCACTTTAGTGCCCGTGAAAGTTCTTTTTAGCATATCAATTTCTTTAAAAGTTAAGCCAATTTTTTTCGCACTGAACTTTTGTTCTGATCTGTTAACAAATCTAAACCCCATTATCCAAGAAAAGTAATGAGATAAAGGGGGTCTATTCTTCCTCAGTGCTCTTTCATAATTCACATTAACGTTAATGGGAGTTGTGCATGCATATTAAGAGAGAAGAGAACGCTAATTAAACAAATAAGCCTTTGGTTGACACTCTACGTGATCATTTTTTATTGTGATAAGTATGAGAAAGTCATCTTGCTTTGGACAGCCACAAACAGAGCTACAGAGTAATCAAGACTGCACAGGGTAGGAGGGGAAGGCGAGGAACGGCAATCAGATTTCAAAATGATGTTGAAAACAAGTTTCCTGTACATTTTTATACTAATTAACTCCACCCATGCCCCTCGCCCCTCCGTGAACACACACTCAAAAAACCGATAGAACGATAAACAAACATTTGCAGACATGCTTGACAGCTGAAAAAAAAAATTACTGAAGTCAGGCACCAAGCAAGCTCTGCATGCTGGGCGTCGCTGCGGCTCATTTGTCTCTGTGCTCAGCCCGTCAAAGGGGTGGCCCGTCTGCCTCTGGGGCTTCCTTTAGTTAAGAAATAAATGCCGACCAAACAATCCCACATTTGCCTGATCCAAATTTAATCTATACTTTTTAGTTACCATATTTGCATCTATCTCCATCGTTTTATATCACTTGCCCTATTCACACAAGCTCTCTCTCCTGTGTACAATCTATTCACATTCTGGTGCTCATTTTCCTCTCTGGTGCTTAGTTGCAAACGAACAAAAGCTAGGATATATAATACATAAATATATAAATATTATCAGCTATCACACCACTGGGTTTAATGGAAGTCAATATCGGTATATTACACTGTCTACTTTGCAATTCCATTACGGGCTCAACACGGCTGGTCATAAAAAGTAGCATTCTGAGCCCAGGCCTGAGATAGTCATAATGAAAAAAAAAGGGTCATTGCTCTTCCCAACTCAAATGAAAATTAAAATTGCTAGGGCACTTAGCTCAAAGGAAAATTGGCAAATTAACAAAATGAAGAAACAAAATATTCATGGCTCATACTGTGAAAGAGAAAGTAAACAATTTAAGGGACTGGGAAGTGAGAACAATGCAGAGTTACCAAACAGACAAAGAATGAGCCTAACCAAATTCCAAAGTGTTTTCAGCTTCCGTGTCTTTTCCTCTGCCATCATGGACAGCCACAGAGAAGGATGGATGGCTGCCGCTGCCATAGCCTTTGACATGCAAATTTATTTTTTTGCTGCAGTCATATATTTCTCTCAGGCTCAATATATGCAGCCATTTTACCCTGATCTCTAAGGCTCTCTGTTTTCAATGTATTTCTATATCCAGCTTGAAGTTGAATTAAGAACTCTGACCTACTTCAGCTTTCATTTTTCATCTGAAATTTCATGTTTCAAACTGGCCTCTACTTCATGGAGCAAAGCACCTTAACTCTAGCCTGCTGTTGGCCTTTTGTCTTTGGGGAAATGGCTGTTAAAATTTCACTGGCCAGGCTGCATTAGCCAGGTTAGCCTTCGTACCCATAAAGCCGGAGGGATACCCAGACATTTTACAACCACCATCCAGAAAGAGGTAATGACAGGCACAGCCACATTACATTTATTGTTCACGAGACCTATAACAGCCATTATGGGATCAAGGTAAAGAAGAGAAATGCACGACAGATGTCATTCTCCCTGGAGATCTAAGTATTCAGTCTCTATCTAACCTAATTTAAAAATCAAGTCAAAATGTATCTTTAAGGGTAACATATAAGACAACTTCCAAGGCAGCCCAATGAAATAACTCTGTGCCCTGCCTTAAGAATATCAAGTCCAAAACCCATCCATACATTCTGGTCTGGTCTGGAAATACATGAAGGAAAAAAAAAGGAAAGGAAAACAAAAAACTGATTCTCCGAGTCACTTTTCTATTTGTATTCAGCACGACCAGGTGATTAGACAACCTTTGAAAATAGTTCATGGTTACCTTTAGAAAGGGGTGACCCAAAGCTTATAAAATATAAATGACTGCATTATTTTTCTATGTCATTACTTTTTATAGTTTATTACACAAAATTGTCCAGGCTAAAGAAAAAACAGCATGCCCACCTGAAATACAAAATAGCAATTAGAGGAAAAATTAAAAATGGAAACAGAAATTTAGTGTGCTCCAAGTCATAGGCGCTATCTGATGGTTGGCTGTCTGGGCTGGGGCCTCGGGGGAGGACAAGAAGCCAAGCCCACCCAGACAGGCACTGTCCTGAGGGCTCTCCTTACCTGAGCTGTTCCACTTCAACTTCACAACATCTTGGGGAGGATGTGTTAACTATCCTCAACTTACTGACGGCTCAACTGAGACTCAGAGATTAATGAGGCCACAGAGTTCGCAACGGACAGATTTTTAACTGGGTTGAATATTACTTTGGTGGTGGTGATGTCTGTGTTGCTGTTTGTGGAGGTGGTAGGTGGAGGAGGGTGTGTGTGTGTGTGTAGGAGTGTTCTTTGCAAAACAATTCACAGCAGGATGCCATTATATTATACAGTTGCCCTAGTTTCAATAAGATAATGAATATATAGCATATTTTAGTCTAAAACAAATGAAACATAGATGCTTTAGCATCTACAAAGCTTAGAAATAAAAAGTTGATGCCTCTACATTTTAAAAAATACCTTTGTCATTAGAGTTTATGATTTAGGTTTTTTAATGTAGAAACTGACCCAGTGTATCCGTGAGGAATACCTACTACATTAACTGAGTTAAGAAGAAACAGCCAAGAATATCCAACTGACAGGCCGGGAGGAATAGAGTGAAGTCAAAGAGCCGTGAACCGAGTTCCCCATTTGGATTACAGACCACGTAACTCCAGGATGTCTACTTCAGTATAGTAGGGCTTTGTACACTAAAATGGCACCATTTGGGTTAGCTTTTTGTTATAGCTTTATGTGAAGTCAGTTTAAAAATAACCTTCCTATATTCATATGCTGCAAAAAAAAAAAAAGAAAGCAGGCATAAAGTGATCTGGCATTAGTACCACAGTGTGCTAAGTTCTGATAAGGTATCTGCTAAAAATTCAGCATAGCCCGGGCACCACACAGTCCCCTAGACTGCTCGACAGTCGCCAAGGGTGCAATGACACCATCCCTCCCGCCTTTACCTTCTTTGGGCACTACGACAGTCTGAAATAATCTCAATTACTTTGAGTGAGTTGTTTACTCTCTTCCACTGGCTGGAAAGTAAATTCCACCAGAGCCCTGGCCTGGATGTCTCATTTGGCACCATATACATTGACTATTGATCCCTCCATGGGACAAGGCATTGCTTCGTCCCAGAGGGATGCTGGGTACATGTCCCACCCCTCCCTGGGAAAGTCGTTGTTACAGGTGGTTCACATGTTCGTGTGATATTTTGCTTGATTTTGTTTTAAATTCAACGCCAGAAATTCAAAAGTCTTTGAGTTTTCCTTCCTTATTAGGACAAGAAAAATGCAATAAAAGCAGGGACCTGATTGCCGTATGCCCAGTGCCTAGAACAGTGCCTGATACAAAGCAGGCCTTCAATAAACAGTGTTGAATAAATGAAGAATAATTATGAATGTGCTTGGCAAAGAGTAGGCACTCAGTAAATGTTACTAATCAAATGAATATGAGCAAAAAAATATTAAAAGCAGAGATGAAGTTCCTGTTGGCAGGTTTTGTACTTTTTAATCCATTAAGGAGTTTACGAGGCACAACTTCTTTTAGCACCAAGCTGTGCCCAAGGTACAGAAACAATATAATATATATAATATATTAATATAATATAATATTAAGAGGAGACAACAGCAGCTATGATATGAGGGAATGGATTTTAAACACAAATCTATGACAGAATTCAGTTTAAAGAATGTAAGGATTGACAAGGCTATAAAATAATTAAGAAATCAGAAACTGATTTCTGGGTTTTCCACTCCAGGCAGGGCAAGATTTTCTTAGCCAAAGGATATTTCTCTTCGGGGCTTAGAAAACATCTGCTAGACCCCAGGAAGGCGACGTGGGGCTGATAGCAATGGGCTTGTCTACAGACTGCCCACCCTCTGAGCTTTCCCCTCGGGCTGCAGGGAGCGCAGGTGGACTTTCTGCAGGGCAGTGCCATGAAGAGTCCAGGCCTAAGGAAGCGAGACACAAGGGGAAGACTGAAGCACATTCTCATGCTCTAATGTTCTCCTCCAATAGCAAGTAAACAGAGGATGCAGGGAAACCACCAAAGTTGGTAGGCTCTTGAGCTGCATATTTTTCCACAATAATTCACAGCCTGAGTAAGAGCCATGGTTGAATCCGTAAGGAGGTAATTCTGAAGTCAGCGTATTACAGGCATACCGGAGCCAGACAACACATAGAATGATATGAATTAATGAGATTCCCCATAATCTTTTCAAAAAGATCAGGATCAGGTTAAACTAACAGACTAAACTGAGCCACTACATGTCGCCAACATGAACAGACCAGCTGATATCAGAAAAGCACACAACACTTAGCTTTTTACAAGCAAGAGCAAGCCACTGCTAACACTGCCGCATGTCCACGACGTCTGGCTTGGTGGGGAGGGGGGCAGAATTCCAGTCTTCACTCATGCCCCTGGCCAGGTGCCGTTGTCCACGGACACCTACTCAACTACACAGAAGCCTGCATTCAGGAGAGCATCTGTGAAACGCAGATAATGGAAAAAATAACACATATTTAAACCACACATCTAATTCTCAGAGAGCCTTAAAGCAATCAATCTTTTTTAAATAAGAAAGAAACTAAGTCAATAGCATCTGAGCAACAGATGAGAATTAAAGCAAAATCTGTTGGCTAATGGTAACAGCTTTTGTATTCTTTGTTGTTGAAAATGTGCATGTAGCAGCAACTCCAATATGCTCACAAACTCAGATGCAAAAGGCTACGGAAAACAGTTGCTATTTTTACACCAGAGATAAAGTCAAATACCACCTTCCAGATCTTCATTTTACTAAAAGAGTAGAAGGAAACAAGCTGAGTTGCTGGATGTCTAGAGGATCTAGGACCTGTGATTTGGACGGAGGAAGATACAGCGTAGACTGGACCACAAGGAGAGACAGCGCTGCACTGCGGGCATCGGAGCATGAACCCGCCGAAGCAAACCATCTGAAATAAAATATAGCTAAGGCTTAACTTAGTAATATTCTAGAAAATGGGACATATGAAGCTCTAACAGTTTTTATATTTATAGACTGCTCTAGCTAAATCTTTATAGTTTTTTCTTTAACACAGATTAAAGAGAAAATTTTTCCTTATAAATTACTATGATGTTGTAAAAGTAGTAATAATTATTATGATAATATGATAGGAAACTATATTAGTTTTCTATTGACACTATAAAAAATTACTACACACTTCGTGGATTAACCAGCAGAATGGGCTGAAATTAAGGGGTGAGCAGGCTGCGTTCCTCTCTGGAGGTTCTCCAGAGAGAACCCATTTCTTTGACCTTCCCACCTTCTAGTGGCCACCCACACTCCTTGGCTCCTGGCTTCCTCCTTCCATCTCAAAGCCAGCACATACAGGAGTCCCCCCTCATCCGCAGGGGATACGTTCCAAGACCCCCAGCGGACGCCAGAAACCGTGGACAGCACCGGACCCTGTATGTACTATGTTCTTTTTACTTAACGAAGCACTTTCTAGCTTCTCTTTGGTATAATCTTGCCAGCATTACTACTCTTGCACTTTGGGGCCATTGTTAAGTAAAATAAGAGTTGCTTGAACACGAGCACTGTGATACCACAACAGTCGATCTGATAACCTAGGTGGCTAGTAAGAGACTAATGGGCAGTGGTGTACACAGCATGGATCCCAGGGAGAGGGATGAGTCACATCCTGTAAGGGATCGAGCAGGATGGCATGAGATTTCATCACGCTACTCAGAATGACGCGCAATTTAAAATCTATGAATTGCTTACTTCTGTAATTTTCCGTTTAATAATTTCAGGCCATGGTTTGAGGGTAACTGAAACCATGGAGAGTGAACCCACAGATAAGGCGGACCTACCGAATTGCATTTCTCTGTACCTTTCTTCCACAGTCACATTGTCCTCCTCCACTCTTAAGGACCCCTGTGATTACACTGGGCCCCCTGAGGAAAAGCCAGGATAAGCACCTTATCTTAAGATCAGCTGATGAGCAACCTCAGTTCTCCTTTGCCAAGCAACATAACATACTCACAGGTACCAGGAATTGGGACGCGGACATCTTTAGGGGGCCATTATTCTGCTTACCATAACAATTAACATTATTGAATGTTTACTACTTGCCAGGCACTGTTCTAAGCATGTTACATGTAGTTAAAAAAATATAATTCTCATAATAAAGGTAGATTCTATTATTATTCCCATTTTCCAGATAAGGAAACTGAGACACAAAGAGATTAAATAACTCGCCCAATGTCACCCAGATAGAAAAGTAGAGGAGCCAGGATTGAACTAGAAGTCCACATGCACTTTTAACCTCTGAACTCATAACTTCAAGGCAAGTTTCACTGAAATGTACTGCAATTGCATGTGTCACTATTATCAGGATGATCATCTCATGGCCTGTAAACTCTGGCAATCATAATAATCACCCGGAAAAAGTGCAAGTTTAACATTCAAAATGCCAAATGGAAAGACAGAGTCTAGAGAGACCACCAGGAAAACAAGCCAATGTCCATTGTGTCCATTGAGAGAATTATCCCACGGTATCAGTATTATTTGTGTCCCCTAAGTGTCACTGTGCAGGTTCAAGGTCCTTTCCTCTATATTATACATATATAATATTATACGTATATAGAAAAATATATATATATATTACATATATGAATAACAGATACAGAATGGAACTTTCTGTTTCTGTCTGAAATTTCAGTTGAAGATCCCAAACTGAGAACATTTGATGACAAATGCCACCTGCATTCTTAAGAGAGATATCTCCTAAGGGTTTGATAAGAGGTGGCCAAACTGGCCACCAACCATCACCTCCCACCCTCACCTTCAGCCCATGGAGAGAAGAGCAGAGACTGAGGGAGAGAGTTTCTGTGATGGGAAATTCCAGGAGTAAAGAAAGCACTGGAAAAGGGTGCTGCCCCCTCTCACCCCAACAAAATATGTGAGGAGGCTGCAAGAAACCCCCTCAGAGAATTTGGAGGCACTTGTATGGAGACTGTCACCCCACTTCCCACCTGTCTGCCTGGGGACTTCAGACGCGTACTGACCTCTCCTTCCCCATGCATGCGAGTGTTCTTGGGAGAACTTGGCATGTGGCCCTAGAGCCTGGGAGGCACGAAGCCAGTGATGACCACCCTGGAGAACACTGAGGATGCCAGGGGGCCTCAGCGATGGCTGGGGCATCACCACGGCAGGGTGAGGGGGGGAGCGGGGGAACAGGCTGCACTTCCGTCATCTGGAGGGACAAGGGATCCGTAAGTCTGGTGAGCCAAGTAGACGCTGCGGAGGAAGTAAGGCTAAGGCCATCTCGAACTGACACCGTCCAAGAAGGTTATCAGCTGGAGTGACGAGGCTCCAGGGCTGTGCTGTCTGAGCTCAGAGGCTAAGGGCCAGAGTCTCAGCAAGTCATTGGGAGACTGAATCTCCTGCATCAGCCACTGGTGCAGCAAGGAGCCCCTGAAAAATCCACAAAAGTGGCTCACAAACGGCCCCCAACAGCCAGATCACACCAGACACAGACGCCAGTTACTGTATCTCCATCCTTGTTTAATAATGCCCCTCCCTTCCCCCTGGTTCTGAGAAGCTGGAGAAGCAGAAGGTGGAATCCTGCCACCACACCCAGGGCCCTCCTCGGGGTTGAGGCCTGAGGGGTGGGGAGGAGCAGAGAGTTGATTAACATTAGAGCGGAGTTTCAGACCCTAACAAAGAGGTTGTTTAAATACCCAAAGTGACCAGAAAGCCACCAGCTGGAGAACTGAGATCATCAAATTGTGGACATCTTGACAGCACCAACAGAGCATATCTGAAGGTAGCTGGAGGAGAAGAAACAAAGTCGTCTTTGGATTGCACCTACCGAGCCATGCCCAGTCGATGGACCGCCTGCATGTGAAATCTCGTCTCCCAACCCCACGCAGTTAGGAGAGCAGGAAGGCTGGCATCATTTTGACAGCGAGGAAAGTCAGGATCAGGGACGTTAAGCAGCGTGTGTGAAGCCCAGCAGCTGGTGTGTGGAGGGCTGTGGGGTCAGACCAGGGCCCGGCGACCGCAGACGAAGTGACACCTCCACTGCACCACAGGGCCTCTGGGGGTGACAGCCAATGTGCACACACCTAGAAGCACAGGGTGGGGAGAGGCTCATCTACCCTGTGAGGGGTGTCCTAGAGGTAACAGTTAGGACTCCCTCGCCTCTTGCTCTCCCTGTGCTGACGGAAAAGCATTTCCTTTACCTACATGACGCTGCGGTACCAAGGGCCGCGGGCGTTGCCCATGCCTCTACCACGCACCGGCCTTTCTTTGACAACAAATTTATGACAGCTTCCTGTCATCACCATGAGACTCAGAAACCGCCCAAGAAGGCCCCTTCTGCCTCTGTGGAAAGGAACAAGTACATTCGGCTTAGATTTGTATGCATTCAGCTGAAGACGAGGGAAAGCTTGCATTTCATTCTGAGTGCACACCAACGAGTGACTTCACCAGGAGAAACAAGAAAACAAACAAGAGGGTCCTTCACGGAAGGTCCCTACCTCAGCATGGCGCCAAATCCCTTCCTCTTCATTTTCCTTTCTGGATCTTCATTGTCCTCTTTCTGCTTTTTCTCTTTGACTTTCGATTTGCCCTTTTCCTTCTTCTTCTCCTTCTCCTTCAGCTTCTTGACTTTCCTGGCTTTATGATCCACGTTTTCTAGCTCCGAGTTCCCCTGAGGGGCAGATTCACAATTCAGAGCTCCTTGGCCGGAGTGAGAGCTCTTATCAGACAGACCGTCTGTACAGGGGAAAAAATCAATGCACGTGGTCAGGGGCACTTAGAGCTGGTATATAAAGAAAAGTTAAAACGTAAAATACAGAGCACAAAATATAGGAGCCCTCCAGAGTCCTACCCTGCCGTGTGGCTACTTGTACCCTTTGAGGAGACAGCGGCCTACATATGGTGACTTCAACAAGGTTTGACGTTGGGAGTGGGGATGATGGTTGCGTAGCCGGAACCGGAAAGGTCTGATATGTGGGAGAGCACTAATCTCCCTGAACACCAGCTGGTTAACCTTGATCAGCTCAGGAAGCTGGGAGACTAACAGGGGGAGCTGCTTTTGAGGCAGGCGAGGCCTTTGAGTACAAATGTAGCCCAACTGCTTCCACCCAACTAATGCTGTCAGTCCTCAGGTTGACGCTGCTTCTAATTAAGTCCAATAAGAACGTCAAGAAACGCATAAGTGCCCCCACCCTCAGGGTAAATGACAGCGGGTCCTTGCAGGAAAGTGAAGGAGAACATTTCTTGAGCGTTTGCACTGTAAAATAAATCGCACATTGCGTTATCCAATTCCATGTTCGTTAAGCCAAAGGGCAAAACATATCAGGAAAATGAATTACTTTTAATATCGAAAATATAATTGTGACCGTTAAATCATTTTTCTCTGTAGTTAAGCACACATTCTGGCCTATGGTTCGCAGATAATAACGAGATGAAGGAGCCATTTAAGGAAGCACGTTGCCCTACCGGCTTCTAAGTCTTCGGGCCCATCGTAAGACTTGTCAATGGCCGCTCGGAAGCTCTCATTGCAGCCGCGGCCGCGAACCATGTGCGGCCGGGGCCTGTGGAAGGGAAGTTCATTCTTCCGGACCTCAGCAACCGCCGTCTGTAGGCTCTCCAAGGAACTGGACTTCTTCAAACCCAGGGTGGGACCGAAATCTTTGCTTGGAGATTCTGGAAAAGAAAGGACAGAAGATGATCCTTCCCGTAACGAGGCAGTGTGGTATAGCAGAAAGGCTTGTTGTTCTAAAATATTTCTGCTTGTGCACCTTCAAAAATGGGGTATTAGGTGGGTTGGACTCAGAATTAAACCCCAACTTTGCCACTTTTTGTGATTTGGAGCAAGTGGGTTCATTTCTCTAAGCCTTAGTTTCCTTTTCCATAAAGTTGTGGCAAGATTTAAAATGATAATACATATCATATATAGAAATAAATATGCCTGTGTGTATATATACACACGCACACACAATTCAGACACACACACACACACACACACACACAGCACCTTAAATAATGCATGCTTCTCTCACAGTTCCCATTCTAAGTACTCCCCGACATTGTAGCTTTTATTGTTTCCGACATTGTTTTTATGGTTGTTAAGTAACATACTATACATGGAAATCAAAGAACACTGAAGTGATTGTAATTTTTGTAATTAAACACTCTATCTTACCCTAGTAGTTATTAATGTATGGTGAATGCAGTTCATTTAGTCAACAGATAAAGAAAAGCAAGAAAGAAAATAACTTTTCTGTGTCAATGCTTATTGTTCCAAATGTATTTCTATTTGGGCATCTAGAAAAGGGGCAACATTCCATATGATATAAAATTCCAAAAAGGAAAAAACAAATGACACCTATGTGAATTTTAACAATTTGTGTTCTAATATATAATATTTTTCACTTGCACTGTTTGTCTTGCCCTGTACCTGCCTCCTGTCACCTTTGGCCTGACCTCCATTCCCACCCACAGCCAGGCTCCCAGTTGTCTGTAATAGGATTAGGCTATATAAATACCAGCAGCACAAGGATTATTTTAAAGATGGAAGGAATTCTATCAGGGATCTTTTCCATCAGGGCCAAAGCTCATGATCCTCTCCAGTTATGAAGAAGATTACTGCCATGAAAAGGCTACACTTGCATTTCTGGAAATAAACTACTTCGCAGTTTTTCAACAGATATGGATTGAGTACATACTAAGGATTATGTACATAAAGTCCCTATTTCAATGCCCAGCACATAGTAAGGCTGAAGGAGCAGCACTCTCTCTTCTTACTGTCATCATTATTTTTACTTCTGCTGCTGCCACTACCATGAACACTACCACTAGCTGTCAACACAGTATTAGGTAATGCAAGGAATACAAAAGAAGTACAACGAGGGTGTAATGCATATATACACACAAAGTTAAATAACAATACACACCCTTCCATATGTTCTGAATATGTTAAAAATAGAATAATAACAATAATGCTAGCAGCTAACAATGCCTGGCACGCTTTGTCCTGTTCTAAGTGCTTCACCTATAATCCTTACAGTTGTGCCCCTGCCACTGTTGTTAGCCCCATTTCACAGATGAGGAAACTGAGGCACAGAGCAGTCTATAGTTACACATTTAATATGTGTCAAAACCAGGAACTGTCCTCAGACAGCCTAACTCCAGCTTTTCTGTTCAGTACTGCCTGTAGATGTACTTGGCTTCTGCCCTCTACCTGATTATGGGCAAGCTACTTAAAGTGGCCTACAGATTCCTCATCTCTAAAATAAGAGCATTTGTCTGGATTAGCTCTGAGCCTAGTCAAGCAGGCAAACTGCAAAAATCAGATGTTGTTTTATTTTTTCATCATTAACTTACAGGAGGCAATTTTGCACTTTGAATAATATACATGATGACAATAAACATTGCATTTTATAGATGACAGTGTATCTCCAATAAATGCAACCGTGTATCTCCAAGAAATGCAACAGAGATGACACAAAACAAAAAAAAAAAATTGCAAGAAATTTCAGGTGCTACTTGCAAGTCATAAATAATGAGAATATGTTAATACTAAAACCAGAAAGAGGCATATTTCTTATATTCTCAGGAAGGAACGTAAGCTGAAGAAATAGAAATTGAATAAGCTCATTTCTGACGAGGAAACAAAAGGCAACAGAGAGGTTTGGGGTATTGAAGCAACAGTGAAAGCTCTGGAGTTTACAGAAAATATTTTATACCATCAACCCCTGGGGATGTCTGACATGAAGTTTGGTGAAAACATGAAGACGAAAACTATCTGAGAAAGCCTCGTTTCTCTGTCAACAACAGTAACCATCTTTTATTAACTAATTGCCATTCAGGAAATTATATTGGAGCCCAAACTGTAAGTGTTCAAGTCAACTTTTAGCAATAAATTCCAGGGAACATGAAAGTGAGTGAATCATCCAAGATATGAGGCATGTTATCTAAAGGAGCTAGTCTAAGGCTCAATAAGAAGCCATATTTGAGAAGGAACAAATACATTGTTACTCATTCTAAGCAAAGTGAACATTAAGGATTCATAGATTTTGCAGGATTAATAGAGCCAACAATTAATTCACTTTATATAAACAGAAGGCACAAGTTAGAAGAGCCACCTGATGTTGGTCAAAATTACAACCTAGCTCTACTGGGTGCAGTCCATGGTAAAATAAAGGAAAAAAGGGTGGCTGAGTCCGAGGCTGTGAATGTGGACTCAGGGGTTTTCAGGCTTGGAAAAAAATGTTCTATTTATTCCTGGGGAGTAAACAGGATGTAACAATGGAAGAGAGACTGATGTAAGAGAGGAAAAAGCAAAATCAGGAAAGTCCTTACAAGGACTTACAGGTGCATTGAATCTCCAAGTGAAAGAGGACTCTGACATGGACGTTGACCAGGATTCACAGTTTGTTTATGTGTCTGAGGGCTTCTGATAGAAGGTCAAGGTTACTGGTTGTGGGAGAGATTATTATGTCAATTGATAGATATCAGCACTAAATTCCAACAAAATACTTGGAATAAAGTACCTTACCACATAAAGATTGTAAGGAGTACAATATATTGTCACACTCCACGTGTCTTCCCTACTCCTACCCTCACCAATTCCAGCTTAGGTTGACATGGCACAGGAAATTCTGTAGTTTTTAGAATGGGAAGATTCACGGTCTACTTTTAGCCTGACAGTTTACACAAATCATATTTTTTCTAGCCTCCTACTAAAAGTAGAGTTCTCTTTGAAGGGATAAAGTAATTAATCAAAATTAAAACCTCAGTCATCCTATCCCATTGAAGTCATCCAGAAGTATGATGACTGTTCACATTTTCATCTGTAGCTGATGTGACACTGGCTGTGGCCAGTTTTAAGCAACTGTCTGAGAGAGTCTTCCATGAATACCACATGTTATCAGTCACGAGGGGGATTTTTCCAAATTTGAGCATTTACCTGTCCCATTTTGAGCATTTATAGAACTAATCTGTTCAGTGATTTCCAGGCCAGCTTAAGGTAGTTGCAAATACCAAGGGATACATCTTCTGAACTTTAGAAGCCAGGCTTTTTTTTGTGTGTGTGTGAGGAAGATCGGCCCTGAGCTAACATCTGCCAATCCTCCTCTTTTTTTGCTGAGGAAGACTGGCCCCGGGCTAACATCCGTGCCCATCTTCCTCCACTTTATATGGGACGCCGCCACAGCACGGCTTGACAGGCAGTGCAGCGGTGCGCACCCAGGATCCGAACCGGCGAACCCTGGAGCACGCGCACTTAACTGCTTGTGCCACCGGGCGGCCTCAACCAGGCTTTATTTTTTAACCTCGACTCCTGTGTCCAGTGACTGTGTTCTCTAAGATCCAGATAAACTTATCTTTCCATCAGAAACATGAACGTGACATAAACTTCTCAACACAAGTAATATAATGGTTATCAAGGGTGCTAAAAGAGGGATCTTACATGAAAAAAATCATTCTCAGGGTGATATAATAAAAATATTCTTCAACTTCCATGTACCAAATTTTCCCTTAAAATAAAGGCCTCATAAAGAAATATCACTGAAATAATTTATTTCAAGATGTATAGCACTTTTGAAGATTCATTTGTTTACAAATGAAGCCTTCCCCAGGAAGAGTAGAGGGAAATTTCATGGTCCTGTCTTCTGGCCCCACCAATCCTCAGACACATCCACTACTCCCCACCACCCAAAAAACAGTGCTATGAAGAGAATGGACACACCTGCCAAGACGGAAGATTTAAAGGAGTTACACCACCATTTCCCCTGGGGGCACGAAACAGTGGCGAGAAGGGCAGTAGAGAGCCACTGTCTGAGTGGAGAGAGGCCACCGCAAAACAGATTCTTACAAGGCTGAGAAACCACTGCCCCGCCTCCTAGGTAGAAAGTCCCATTTCAACACACTGTGAAACAGAACGTCCCTCCTGGAGGGCTGTTTGGATGTGGACCTCAATTCCTCTGCTCCATCTTGACTTCCTGCTCCTGCCCTATGGCTGAGAACTGCCGTTGGTTCCTCACAGGCAGGCGATGAGAATGATAGAGATCGAAACAGTCCAGAGAGTGGTGGTCAATCCTGAGGGATTAAGAGAAGATGCTGTGGAACATCCCAACACTCCCCTCTGCCACTTATAGCTTGAGCTAGTGACCTCTCTGTGCCTCTGTTTCCTTATCTGTAAAATGAGGATAAGACAGACAAGCCAGGAAGGGTGTCTGGCACACGGTACGTGCTCGTAAAGCATTGGTGATAATTGTTGTCACTGCTGCTTTTGTGCCACCTCTAAATATTTGAGTAAGTGAAGGCCTAGCACAATTCATGTGGTTCAATCCACTACTGCATTCTTAAATACAACCATTCCTTCTGCAAAAAGCTGAGAAAGGCTTCATAAAGAAATACTAACCTTCCTTTTTTATTCAAAAGTTGAACTGATTTTTTTTCCAAACAACTCCTTAAATTTTTTCTTTTGAAATAAGGTCCATATATCCATGTGTTTGTCACATACGGAGGCTACTCTTGGGAAGATGAAGACGGTCTCGGTTACCCCTCCCTTTAGGCTATAATCATTTAATTAGTCTGAGACTTCATTGGCAATATTTGAACTTCTCATTCTAGCATTAAAATCTCACAATAAAAGAAGAATGCCTTAATCTAGAAGACCAGTAATTGGATATTACATTATTGATGAAATTGCTTCCAATACATTCTTATTAAAATATAAGGAATTATTTTGGGGAAGGTATTCACTTTCAGATACATGGCAAGTTTTTCTCCCAGCTAGAGCTTTATAATTAACAAATACTTATGATAAATTGACAATAAATAATGTATTAATTTGCACATTTCAATAACATCAATGGCCCGCAAGGCACTTAGTGAAAATTAATTAAGTTAGAGGCTCTCCCTCTAAAATAAAGGAATTGTGCCCAGTAGTAAATTGGGGATCAGAATGATTGCAATGTCATCCAGGGGTCACAGCATGAAAGTTGAGAAGGCCGGGAATTTGTCGGGATAGCTTGCTTTCATTATCAATTTGGCCTCCCTGTGCCATGAGCAATGAACTTGCGCAAATATAGTAGAAACGCTTTACTTGCTTCATGGGGAGTTGTGATGGAAAATTAATAGCCTTAAAACCCTTTGAATGAAAAATTATTATAAATTCCAAGTAGGAAGTCACAATACCACTTTATTTTCCCACATATCCCACTTTGTCTTTTTATTTTAGATTACACTTACTGAAAATTTTGTCTGTTTGATTTTTTTAGTAGTTTCCCTAGAGGCAAAATGTCTTAATGTGTTTAACAGATATCATTGCAAATCCATTAGCCTAGAAAAAAATTCCCCATAATATCCAAACGTATAATTTCCCAAATTATGTTATCTGTGCTGTGTCCATAATGGGCCTAATTACCTCCCTGCCTATCTCAGTATTCCAAATATCGATCACCATCCCAAGCTTATCACAGTGCGCGTTTCCTATTCATTACCAGAGGGCAGAATGCGATCTGGCTTATACATTATCTGCTGTCATGTGGGTCTCGGTTCTTTTACTGGCAATTTCCAAGTTCTCCGGGAGCAGAGTTTTTTAAGTCTCATAAATCCCAGGGTCTTTTATCATTTCCTGAAATTCATGTCAAAATGTTCAATAATAAACTTCTCATTAAGATTCATGCATTTGCATAATCTCTCCTACTCTGTGTCCGAACATTGTCTATTTTAAAGTGAAAATATCTAGAGAAAACAAGGGAAGATTAGGTGAATAAATACAACAAACGCTTTGATTATAGGGATGGACGCGGCCCTCCAAGGGTCTTCAAATCTTTGCCAAGACTTGTTATAAGCTTTAATTTTTTTTACTAAAAATTCCTTCCTTTATCAAATGAAAGTCAAAATCTTATGCAATATTTTGGTTTATTTCTCGGACTCAAATTTTGTCCAACAAATTTGATGAATCATGAATCTATTACACTGAAAATATTCTCATGACACTTTTTCCCTCTTTTACTTTTATTCTCTATTTTGTGGATAAGAAAATGGACTTTGTGGTTCAGTTTAGTGGTTAAACTATTTTTTTTTCAAATATATAACCATATCTCTGGGTAGATTCTCTTAAGGCCACTGAAGAACTCAGCCAAACCCACGGCCAAAGGACTGCTTTGTTCTCCTCTTTTGTTTTCCCTCTCTCTGCCTTATCAGGAAAACTCCACTGGATTAAAAACAACAACAAAAAATCCAAAACTGGCATTTAAGATAACAAGGAATTAAAAAATTAGATAAATAGCTTTGGTCTCTGGAAGGGAAATGTGGCTAACAAGTAATGAAAGTAAATGATTTTTTTTTCCTTTAACTGGGAAAAAAAGACTCATTTGAGAGTCAAATAAACTGACTAGAGTGGCAAGCTTTTCTACCTGTGAAACAGGATCAATAGGGTAGATAAACGCCACCCACCATCTTCTTAGTGCTGTTATCTCTGTGTCCTCAGCACTGAGAAGGACTGGTTACCTATCTGCCATTGGAATAGATGGCGTGTGACAGCCAGGGGAGTCACAGTGCCTGGCGCCCCTTCTCTCCAGGGCTGAGAGGTGAACGAGCTTCACCTGAAGGATCAGACCCTGCCATTGCTTCACCTCCTCAAAGTGCACGTACAGCGTCCTCTTCTTTGTTAACACAGCCCTTAGGTTCTTTTGTGTCACTTGCAAGCATTTAATAATTTCTGCCCTCCCTACAATTATTCACTCCTCTTCTCTCTGTTTTGTCTTTCTTTTTGTACTAATCATTCCTTTCACTTAACTTCCCCCTTTGGACCATCAACCTTTTCTGGTATTTCCCCCTCCTGGTGTGCACTTTCAACAGTCGTATTTTCACCCACTGCCAAGAGCACCTGCGTCTGTCCTCCAGCTCCTCCTGTGTATCTCCTAACAGGCTTTTCACTCTGGACACAAACTGTTTAAGTGATTTTCCCCCTCTTTCCTTTTTCCATTCCCTCTGTGTATGGATTGCTTTAACAGCAAGTCTTTTGTCTGCTTTTGATTGTCAAGTGGTTTATGTCTTCTGTGGGTAGGATACCATCGTACTCTCCAAATAAAGTCTAATATAAAGAATTCTAATAACTTTCTTAAAAATCCATTAGCATAACTAAAAGGCCAAACTGACCAGTTGCTTGGCTGCCACCCACACGAAGACATCTTTACATGATGTTGCATAAACTGAGCACCTGTATTTTTTAGGGTCAAACATTAGTTCTATACCTTTTGCTTTACTATTTTCTCCCCTTTTTATAGCTGCCTGTGATAAAAAAATACCCTTCAAATTCCCAATTACCAAGTTATTTACAGAACTGATAGAAAAGGGGGTTTTTCAGTTTCATTTTAACATGAATAACCATCTCTTTATAGATGCACTTTAAGCAAGGTTTCGATCTAATGTTAAATGTTAAGCCAAAATCAAGCCAGCACTCCATGAGTGTTTACTGAGTGTTTTTGTGGCTCAGACTGCACTTGGTCCTAAGAGGAACAGAAGACAAGTGTAACGTAACTAACATTTCCCCGCGACTTTACATTCACAGAGTTCTTTCCTGGACAAAATGAGGCCACATCGTGCACAACTGATCTTACCCAAATTCAACCATTTGTTCACGTCCAGAGAGAGCTACAGAGCAGGAGGAGGAGGGGGGAGGGCAGGAGACAATAACTTAGGTAACGAGAGCAATTTCACCCACCGTCCCTCTCTGTGAGACAGCCCCGGAGCGAGTGTGTCTAGGAGAGAGCAGGAGTTTGGAGAAATGACCTGTTCCCGGTGAGTCTCAGTTTTTTTTACCCTGGGTAAACATTTGATTATTTTTTATTGAGATATAATTGACACATTGCGTGTCATTATGTGAGTTTAGGGTGTGCAATGTGGTGATTTGATACACATCCATATTGTGAAATGATTACCACAATAAGGTTAGTTAACACCTCCATCTCCTCACATAATCACCATTTTTTTGTGTGTGGTGAGAACATTTACGACCTACTCTCTTAGCAACTGTCAAGTATGTAATACAGCAGTGTTAACTATAGTCACCACACTGTACATTAGATCCCAGAACTTATTCATCTTATAACTGGAAGTTTGTACCCTTGGACACACATCTTCCCATTTCCCCCACCCCTCACCCCTGATAACCACAATTCTACTCTGTTTCTATGAGTTCAGCCTTTTTAGATTTCATGTCTGAGATCCTACAGTATTTATCTTTCTCTGTCTGACTTATTTCAACTTAGCATAATGCCCTCAAGGTCCATCCATGTTGTCGCAAATGGCAGGATTTCCTTCTTTTTTATGACCGAATAATACTCTAGGGCTACACACACCACATTTTCCTTCATCTGTTCATCCATCGATGGGCATTTGGGTTGCTTCCATGTCTTGGCCACAGTGAATAATGCTGCCATGAACATGGAAGTGCAGACATCTCTTTGAAATAGTGATTTGCTTCAGATATATACCCAGAAGTGGGATTGCTGGATAACATGGTAGTTCCATTTTTAATTTTTGAGGAACCTCCCCACTGTTTTCCATAGTGGCTGCACCAATTTACATTCCCACCGACGTTGCATAAGGGTTCCCCTTTTTCCACATCCTCGCCAACACTTGTTATCTCCTGCCTTTTTGATAATAGCCATTCTGACAGGTGTGAGGTGAGAGTCTCTGCTTGCTGCTCATGCCAGGAGCATCTTATCATAGGGGGTATAGTTCTCGAGTTTCAAGATTTCTACCTTTCATGAGTCCCCATCCTTAAACACAAGCCAACCACTTCATCTGATGCTTGCCTGAAGAAACAGCTCACTGTTGGAGATAATTTTGAATTCTCTGAGGTGAATTTAGGGGTTTTCTAGTGGTATTTTGTGACTTTCCTTTCCCTGATGACTTGAGAACCATTCTTGAGAGGCAGTGCCTCAGTATTGTACCTCATGGGACTCTCAGAACAACCACTTGATTTGACTCTCTTCCAATTCCTCTTTCAAATTCCCTGCATTTGCAGATCAGGAAACCTTGGCCTATTGACTTGGCAAAGCTACTCAGATGCCACACGGGGCTTTCCTTGTCTGGACAGCCCGTGAGTTAAGCTCTTCCCACTTTCTTTGATGCCTCAGAAATAAACGATAATGCGCCTACTATTTTTCTCCAAGATGTTACAATCCATGTGTGGAGCAAAGATAGACAAGAAGTGATAACACCAGAGAATGAAGAGTAGCCCCTTACATTTGTGCAGGATCCGTCTGAGGGCAATACAGAGCCCTAAATTTTAGAAAACAAAAATGTTTGACTCCTGGGTTTCTCTGGAGTCATATTTCCAGTGGGGACCACGTTCTCTCTTCGTTCCACCAATTGACCGCCTCTTCAGCAACCACTAAGAAGTTAATCTTTAAAGCAATAGCTGTTAGAAGCACAGGTTCTAGCATCAGACTGCTTGGATTCATGGCCCAACCCATCCCGGGACTAACTGTGTTAACTTACGAGGCTCTTGCCTCTCTGCACCTCAGTTTCCTCATCTGTAAAACAGAGACACTGATAGCACCTTCCTCACAGGGTGGTTAGAGGATTATCTGATACAGAGCTGGAACATGATGCCTGGCACTTGGTCAATATTCAGTAAACATTCCTTTGTGCCATATGTCTTCTGTCATGAGTAGTGTTTACGCTCATTAGGAGGATTCTCTACAACCAACAGACTGCCAAGAGGATTTGTTTCCATAACCATACACTGTGGGCCTGGGTCATCATAAGCTTTGAATTTTCACTGTTTTTTTCACAATTACTTTTTTTTTTGCATTGTTTAAGACTTTTCATCACTTTTCAAATCATCTTCTATACCCTTCACTTCTTTCAACAGCCAAAAAGATCTTGTTTCTTACAGAGGCATTTTTCATAAAGAAAATGAATGCTAAAATCCGTTGATGAGAGTAACCATGTCTGTGACAACAAGCAAAGAGCTGGTTGGTCTCTTTCTCCTGCCAGCTCCTTCATACCAACCCACAACACCATCAACAAAACGACAAACCAGACAGGGTCACAGACTTTTGGGGTCATTGGCAACAAGCATCTCTGCGAAGGTTAGAGCTAAGAATGATGACTTATAGCATAGCTCAGGGCTGGAGTAGTTTAGACTTGTGGAAGTCCAGAGAAAAGAAAGCACATTGTGATCCTGAGCCGCGGGATAAGGCTTCATGAATGACACAGGACCTGTCCCTGAAGATGGATCAAACACAGGTAGGAAAAGTGGGAGGTGGGCAGTCACTCTACAAAGGGGAAAAGCATGAGGAAAAGTCCTCACATGTCCACCAGGAGGTGGGGACATAGGATGGATGGAGTGACCAGTAAGGGAAATGATGGTGCTGGGGATTGGTGGGAAATAGTGTGGGTATAGAGGATAAAGAGAGATACGAAGGGCCTTGAGATCTGTCAAGAAGGCAAGACCCAAAGCAGGAGGCAATGGAAATCTTTAAAAGTTTTTCACCAGAGGAATGGCTCGATAATATTGGTATTTTGAGAAAAGATAATATGGAAGAAATACATAGGATAAATTAGTGAAGAAGGACTGCTATATTATATAGTAATGGAACTCAGTGTTAATAAAATACCTTGTTTTTCACTCTCTTCCTTTTGACAATTTCAACTTCAGGCTTTTGTGAAGCAATTTCCTCTAAAACATTTTTGGTTAGTCATCTTGCCTCACAGAGAACAGAGCAACTTTCCCCAGATCTTTCTTTAACCAGGTGGGAAAGGTTGAAGAAGAGCGTTCTAGTCCACTTGGGAGGTAACAGGTGCTCATGGTTGCACCTCCAAGAATGGGTAGAACAGGGGCACTGCCACCACCCCTAAGCTTCCTCCTGGCATGGCTAAGCTGTGACTGTCACAGCCAGACCCTGTGCTTTCTCCTCTTAAGCACATTTTACTATATTCTGTAATATATAATGATTAATGGGCAGTAAAACTAATAACATGGGGACACACAGAATAAATGAGGTGACCTATATGAAAAGGAAGTCCACTTAATGTTGTTGTGAAATCTGACAACACGCTGGAGTTTCCCTGTAACTCAGCTTGAGGAGCCCTTCCAGCGGGAAACAAGGTTACCAGAAGGTGGTATTTCCATTAATAACTCCCCCTCAGGGAAGTCTATGATCAATCTTTCTTGCAGTGAAATTCTTGCCAGATTGTAGTGAAACGGCAGAGTATACGAAACACTGCTTTACTCCCTCTCCGGGAAGCTCATGGACAAAGAGGAAGACCACCACTCTAACTCTCCATTCTCCTGATCTGTCCCCTTAGCTCCCCCTAGTATTGACATCCCTTCTGTTTCTTCCTAGCCAGTATCCACTGTTCCATCTGGAATGAGCATCCTGATTTCCCTTGGGTTACTATGCCTCCCCCACTCTCATCCAGAAGTGTACCTCTGACCCAGGCATGACTAGTCAGTGTATTTCATCCCTCTGGTTGGCTCAAGGTAGGCCGTTGGCCCACACAGGGCTAATTAGAAGTAATCCCGGCAGAGTGATCGGGAAAAGTCACCTTCTTTGGTACTGGGGTTACTGGGAGGATAAAGCTGGAGCTGCTGGTTGCCATCTTGCTTTTCCTTCAAAAGAGAGGAACTAGAACTGTGAGAGGGAGTATTGGTGACACTGAGACCCTAGATCCAGCCACGTCTTTATGTAGATGCTCCTCTGAACTTTTCAGTTGCATGAGTCAACAAATTATCTTCTTAAAAAAAGCCAGTTTGAAATGGGTTTCTTTCAAGTGTAACCTAAAGAGTCTAGACTTTAGACCCTATTCTCCAACCTCTCATCCACATAACAACCCACTAGTTGTTTCTACTCAAGTCAGACAGACACTTGAGGAGTAGGGAAGATTGTTCCTTGGCTATAATGTTGGTGAAGGGATCACAAGTACAGAGCTGATCACAGCAGTGAGCAGTGTGTCTGTTGTCACCCTATTACTGGGTGGGCTTCATGAGAGACAAATTCCCCAACAGAGAAGACTTGTATTAAATTGATCTGCTTGGTTTTGCCTCTGACTCCTCTGTGAAGAGGGGACCATTCTCCACATCATTACTAATAACTATAGACATACTACTAATTGTTATACACTTTAGAAAAATAGAATAGCTTTCAAAAGAGGAATAAAATCAGTTCTTGCTACGGTGGACCAAGGGTTCAAACAACCTATCTACAACTGCACTAATTAAACATGTCATTCTGGATTTTAAAGATGTAAGAGTAAAGCTGATATCACTTTTAAGGATCTATTCCTGCCATTCTATTCAAAGCTACTGAGCAGAGACCTCACATTTGGGAGGGGATGGAGCTGCCTCATGGGGAGGGGGTGTCTGAGTCCTAGAGGAGGGCATGTTCATTTCAAGCTTCTCTTTTTACAGTATTTCTAAACAAACTGTGAATTGGGAACTTACCTGTAAATGGACTAAGGAAATGATGAACTAAAAGCAGCTGAGGGTGGTCAGCAATAAGGATTTCGATGTAGGAGGCATCTTGGTGGACGCAGAATTGGAAGACGTGGAGTCTAAGCAAGGCATTTAACCTCTCTGGGCTTCGGTTTCCTCACCAGTAAAAGTGGAATAATGAAAAATATAATATTGATGATGATAATGATGATGACGGTAAAAAACAGAAGCAGCTACCTGTACCAGGTAGCTTCTGACACATACATATACATATACTCAAGTATATGAGGTCTATACTATTGTGATCCCGTTTTATAGTTGAGGAAATCGAGGCAGGTAGGTTAGGCAACTTGCCTAAGTTAACAGTAATGCTGATCTCATGTGTTTTTGTTGGGATCAGATGAAATTACACATGTACAAGAAAGTAGCAAAGCTGTGATGTACTACATACCCACATCATTATGCTGTTATTAATAAGGAAAAGGGGGTGTTTCCCTCCACATCTGTTATAGACCCTGGACTCAGTTGATCAAAAGAAGACAGAAAAGATATCTTTTTGTGCACACCTGCTCTCAAGGAACAAGCAATCTCTGTGGAGAGTCAACATGCAGATTCGCAAGCATCCCAAACAAGGCGGGATGCCGCAAGAAAAAAGATTGAGAGATGGCCCTGGAGACAGAGCGGGAGAGTGGTGAGAGTAGAGGCCTGCTGAAGGGCAGCAAGCCTACCAATGTGTCTACTGCAGAGCAGTCATGTGGGGCTGGGGGTGTGCAGAAAGAAGGATGGACAGACAGGATGGAAAAAGAGTGAAGAGGACCCTAACAGCCAGATGACCAGGTCTATGATTGATCCCACTGGCAATATGAGGCCTCTGAGGTCTGTGACCCGGTGTCCAGTCACAGTTGCTCAAACACACTTGCTTATTACCGTGGACAATACACCAGGCAGGGGTTCTCCAAGCATACCATATACCAGGTGGGACTCATTTGCCCCGTGTGTGTATGACCTAAGGACCTAAAATTAGAATGGATGTTTTGTTTTGGTTCAATAACAATAACAACAATAGCTGATCTTTATTTAGAATTTACTATGTGACTAGCTCTGTTTTCATCATCTGGGCAGCCCCAGGAAGCGGGGTGACCATTACCTGCCTTTTATAGAAGTCACCCTCCCAGGACAGAAGCCCCAGCTCTGCCCCAGACGTCGCAGAGCCCTATTTTACTTTTAATAATTAATTATAATGAAAACACAAAAACATATAGCTTTTCTAAAAAGTGTTTATATCAAAAAAGGACCATTTGGTTCACTGCTACTTTTCTTCTTATTTTAAATACACACAAAAAAAGAGCTACTTTTGTTCTTATTTTAAAATCAACTTTTGAGCAAATATCATGTCATATTTTTATATATTCCCTGCCTTGTTCTCGATAAGATTTTGTGATGCATCATTAAATAGTTTTTCCCATCATCTTAAGGCTGAGTTATTGGCACTAGATATAGCCAAGGGGGGAAAAGTAAATGTTTATGATGATTTAAAAGACCAATTATAAGTCTTTGCCTTATTCCTTACTCAGCATCCTGCACGGCACGTAAAAATGGCAATGAAAAAAAAATACTACACTTGAAATTTTAGCTGAGCAGAATGTCAGTTTTCAGTTACACTTAAAGAATAAAAAACATTAGGATTCCATTAACAGTTTCAGAGTAATGGAGGCAAAGCAGGATTGTTTTCTATTATTATTATTATTACTGCCATTAATGGGTCAGAGCGTTCCAAGGGAGAACAGCGAGGGACAACCCAGACACTTTCAATACAGCATTAACTCTTTCGGGTCAAAAGGGGCCCATTTAGTGGACTGTAGCAGCCATTTAATAAACGATACCCTCGTGGCCTCGAAGAATTTATCTCCTGTCTAAAGAGTCTTGCTTACACACTTCTACGTTCTGTGTTCTATCTCAACAAATATTCCAGAAAGAGAAAAGGTTAATTCGCAGATAATTATTTAGGGAGGGAGGGAATATTTTTTAAAGCAGAAAAACAAAAACAGCCCGTCACAATGCATCAGGCACCGTGTGCAATCTGGAAAAAGATAACAAGCCTCATGAAGGAACAGAATTAAGATGGAAAATTAGAGGTGCAAGATGGAACGATTTTCTTTCAAGGGAAGCATTTGGTGAAATAATTTTTTTCCCTGTTGTTCGCTCTGTGCAGTTTATATGTGACTAAGTACAGCTAATCCTCTCTCTTTCCAAAAGTTAATGTCAGCTACTAGAATAATCTGCTTTCTTGATTTAATTGCATAGTTTAACCTCTGACATAACCTTTTAATTCACACCATGACAGCCAACCCGACAGAAAGTTTTTCTAGAAATCTGAGTAACTTCCCCAAGGTGAGGGCTGCTTTCCCTTTTGTGGGTGTGGGGGGGAACATTCCACCCAAGAGCATCCAATGCGCCTTGGCCGCTCTGGCTGCAGAGGCAGCTGCCTTATTGCAGGGAAGAGGAGGGTTTATTAGAGCATCTGGTGTGTTAAAGGTTGGGGGCACAACAACGTGCCTGTACTAAACTGCACACTTAGAGATAGCTGAAACGGCAAATTTTATGTTATGTATATTTCACTACAATTAAATTATTTTTAAAAGCTGGATGCATGGTTATTAAAAAGGGGTATGACATGGACTATTGATGATATTTTGGGTAATAAAAGTGTTGAGGTCCACCTTGACTCAAATAAGCTTGTAGAAAAAGCACTGTAAACATTTTGCTGTTTAGTGAACTGAAGTGAATTTAGGTAACTGAATTAATAAGAATACCTGGCTCCTTAAACCGCTAGGACAGAAGTCTCTGACCAGGCATAGTGTAAGGATTCTTAAGTAGGCTGTCATCAAGAAAAAAAAGAAAGATCAGTGAGGTGAAATAACAAACCGAGTCCAAACACGTATCATTTTGGATTAAATTCTTCTGCAAAGAAATATAAAGTGAAGATAGGGGGGAATCTCCTCATTCAATATTTCTCTTTTGTCGTAGGCGTTTTTATTTAAATTAGTTCAATATGAATTTTTCTCTCTGTAGCTTGGGTTTTTTTCCTATGGTGAAATGCTAATTCTTTGCTTATATAACCTCGCTAATGCTGTATTAGAGTTTTACCTCATGATCAAACAAAAAGAGGTCTAGGAGTTGAGAAAAGGATATTTGTTTAAACAAACATCTTCGATAATTAGAAAACTGATGGGAAATCTTCTACAACGCAGGCCAAGGCTATTGACGTGCATAAGTTAGAATCAGGAAGCCACACAAGTAGAATTAGGTTCTTTCTATCTTCAACTCCAAATACAATGCATTCGCACCTACAGACGCATTTCAGGGGTAAACTTGTAAGATTTCTTTCTCTTCTTTTTACGGCAAATTAGGTCCTTTAAAGTGTATACAACCTGGCCAGGAGGTTCATTACTGGGGTATTTCAAGATGAAATGGTTTTGATTTTCTGATTGACACAAAACAGCTCCCTATCCTCAGAGGAGGTCATAGCGTCCTCAAAAAGTTAAGCACTGACATTCTAGAAAGAGTCTCTCCTAGTTCTTGTTCAAATCAGTCTATGATGGGAAGCATATATTTTCACAGTTTAGGAAACAAAGTAGATTTCTTGGTTTTTATAACTCCAGAGATTGAAGTTGTGCCTGGGCCTGGGACATGAAGATCAGAGGACGCATAAGATGGGTGTCCCGAGTTGGTTTCTGGCTCCATCCTGCTCTTTGATTACCTGGTACTCTGTTCCTCATTTCCAAGAAGTGTTCAGTATCAGAGATGCTAAAGTCAATGTTTATCTAACATGATCACCCCAAATCCTGTTCTCCTTAGGCCTGCCCCTTCTTCCCTGCACCTGTCTGCTGTTGCATCACGGAATCCTGTGCTCTGAAATGTTTATGACTTCACTTTGCAGCTGCCTCTGCCCCTCCCCAGCACTCCAGCAGCCACTCTAATTTAAGCAGCCTTAAATATTGTTGCCATGGGTGACACAAGAGCACCGAGAATGGTGGAGCTCAACTAATAAAAAGGCTTTCACAGCATTTCAGCCTTTGCTCATAAGTAAAGTGAAAATTTACGGCTTTTAAAATACTGGATCTGGAAGAGGTCAGGTTAAACGGCTGCTAGTAATAAAAGGAATCAATATACCACAGCATCTTGAAACAGCCAGCAAACTAAATAAACACTTCATCCAAATCCACTTGGCCCTGAATTAAAAGAACATAAAATACTGTATTTATTTGGTTTGTTCCCCATCCATCAAGAGCTGGCTTCTCCGGGTCTCAACAAATTCTACCCAAGACAAGTATCAAATGTTTGTTAGCCAAACAGCAATCACAGGCCGTGTCAAGGCTCCGGGTAATTAACTAAGTGTTAACTTCATCAAGGAAGCACTTGTAGATTAGTTTACAACAAACACACAAATAAGTCAAACACAGCCTGGCCTGGGAAGACAACAGACTTTCTGATACTTATTTACAAAACTGACACTGGAATTTGATATCCTCTGAGAACCAAAGCCTTCCCCTAGGAAAAAAAAGAAAAAATAGTATTTTTCAATAGTTCCTTTCTCTTATGCTGAACTCTGAAACTTAATCTAGATTTTAGAATGAAAATTAAACCATTTGCAATAATGAACAAAATCACAAGTCTGAAAACCAAGGATAACTGTGAATTACACTGGAAAGAGAATAATTAGTGAATTTTGAAAGCAGGGCAAGTAAAGGCTATCCCTTTGATGATTTTTTTCCCCATTACAAATTATCCAAGGCATAAAAATACCATCTACTTTTCTTTGCTGACAAATAGTTTAATAATCTGTTACTGTTATTTTTCTGTTCAAAAGTTCATGCGTGGGGAAAAGAAGTAGTGACTGTATTTTGTCCTAAAGCCATTTTTTTCTCTGGGAGGTATTCTATGAAAGCTATTTATGTCAGAGAAAGGCGACTGCTGTTCATCCCTTCAGACAGAAGAAATCCTGACACAAAGGGACTCTTCTACCCTTCTCTAATCGCTTACGGTTTAAAATTGTAAATGTATTTTTGCTTTTCATGGTTGAGAATAAGTGATCGCGATTTAATGACATCGCAGGTAAACAGGGACCCTTCTCTTTTGCAGCTTCAGGCTGTATTAGGCTCCCTGCTGGGAATAATCTTGGATTTCAGAAACCCGGCTTTATGATCAGAAACATTGGAGAACTTCTCAGAATGTGCTTCTTTTTGGTCTGCTTTCACTCTATAAGAAAATGGGGAATGTTCTCTAAGTGAGGGTCCATTGTAGGGAAATGATGCTCTTTGACTGAAATGAGACTGGCGGAGCCACTGAAAGCAGCCGTCCTCCTCAGAGGGGTCCTCACACCGTGAAGTGATACGGAAGAAGCTTTTCAGAGTTTTAGGGGAAGACTCTAAAACTAGACTGAGGAAATTCTCAAGCGTAAACTTCAAAAACAAACAAAAGCAGTGATTTAAGGAGAAATTCTGTTCCAAATGATAAGACATCCACGTAGCTTGCCCTTTGGACAATTTGACGTTTTAATATTGCCAGTGTGAAATTATGGTCAGTGTACATAATTAACAAAGCAAAACACTAAAAACACAGAAGAATATAATGAGGAACATTGGTAATAAATGAAATAGATGAACAGGACGGGTTGGTTAGCATCAGAGGCGGTGAAAAGGGCAGAAACACGAGTAGGGTGCCGTTACAGCGCACGAAAGCGACAGAAGCCAGAGCATCCGACATTTGGGAAGTAAAGAGTTCTGAAATGTAACCAACATTGGACGTGGAAGGAGAGGACGCACTGGCACCACCACTGACTCGGACAGCTCTCTGCAAAGGCAAGGTGGCGTGCCGGGGAGGAGTCGTACAACTAAGAGGACTGGAGAACGAGCACGTTCCACAAAGTCCAGTAGCTTCCTGAAGTTCTGAATTAGAACAAAGCCAAGTTTCTTAAGGGACTAAGTGGGCTAAATTTTTCACCCTCACTATTCTAGGAGACCTACAGAAAAACGAAATCCTTTGATTTGTTGTGAAAGAGGCATCCTGGCCCCATGGGTACCTGGGAACTGTCTCACTCATTTCCCGTGAAGCCCTCAGGCCTCTCCCACAGCAGCTGACCGAAAAACTTCCAAAACAGCAAGTCCCCGATTTCTGCATATTTTCCCTCATTCCCTGACCTTTAAAAAAATCCCCTAATTTTCTCCTTTTTGACCTCAAGAATGGTCTCTGTTCCTCGCCCATCCTGTCTTCTGAGCCTCACGCCCAGCAGAGAGAGATCCCTCCTCCTCCTGAGCCTCCCCGTCCTCCCCACCCCTCAGGTCTAGAAATTCCTCCCCTCACTGCTGTCATCTCCTGGATCACTCCACTCAGAAGATCCCACAGGTCCTCTAACGCCCACCCTTTCCTTTCTTTCAATGCCAAGTTGAGCGCACCCAGAGGCCTCCCCGAGGGGGCTGACTTTCTTCTTGGTCTGGGCCTCCTCTGCCATATGGCTTCCAGCTCCAAGACTTCCCCATGCTCCAAGGTCACCAGTCACCTCCTAATTGCCAGAACCAATAAACTTTCCTCAGTCCTGACTCTGTTTGATCTCTCCACAGTGCCCCATACCCCTGCTTAACCCTCCTGCTTGAAATCCTATCCTCCCCCTGGTCCAGGCCGGTGCTACCTGGCTCTTCTCACAATGCGTCCGTTCCTCCCAGTCTCCCTTACTGGGCCTCTCTTCCCCCTTTTCCCAAAGGTGGGCCTTCTCCAAGATGTGACCCTCAGCTCACTGCTGTCTTGATTCACGTTTTCCCTCTGGGCCTCCGTTTCCGGGATTTTTGACCATTTGATCAAATTACTCTCGCAGGCTCCCCAGTGCTTTGGGGAGAAAGTCCAAACTCTCCGGTTCACAAAGCCCTTGGTGACCTGGCCCCTTTCATCCATCTGACTTCACCCCTCTTCTCTGTCCATCGCTCTTCCCCACATATTCCAAATTCTAGCCATTTTGAACTCCCTGCTGTACTTCAAAGACGCTAGCTCCCTCTCTCCTTCAGGTCTTTGCACATGCCATCTCTCTCTCCAGGACTCCCTTCTCTTCTCTTTGGCCAGCTCTTCCCCAATCTTATTTTCTTAGTTACTACTTCCACCAGGAAGACTTTCCTAACCACCTCTGTGTCAAAAAAGAAAGAAGGGAGAGGAAAGCATCAGGTTCCTCATTTCTGTCAGCACAATGTAACAACAACCAGCATTTATTGCACGCCAAGCATGATTTTCAGTACTATATAGTATTCACAAGATTAATCCTCACCACAAGTCTTAGATGCAAGCGGTATCATTACTGTCACTTATATAGAAAGAAACTTGGTCACAGAGAGGTTAAGTATGTTGTCCAAGGTCACACAGCTAGTCAGCAACGAAGCTGGGATTTGAACTCCAGCCATCCATCTCCAGGTTCAGTAATCTAAACAATGTGATACAGCAGCTCCAATGAGTTAGGCATCATTCTGTATGCTGTGTACGTATCTGTCCTCCTTACTACACTCTAAGCTCCTTGAGGGCAGGGATGAAGAAGTCATGGTCCCTTTGTATCAATGCCCTGCAGACACTCAATGATGATTTGTTGTTTGACTATTAACTGAGCCTTCTGACTGTGGTCTCAAAGATCGCGCCTCCTCGATTGCTTATAGCATGGATTCTTATTGAATCGTATCCCTGTTGCTGCACATACGTGGGTTGCTCAATTGTGATACCACCTAACATGTATGGAGGCTGCCCTCAGTCCAGACACCATGCTAGTTGTTATACATAAATCATCTAAACCTATCTTCACCTATGAGGTTGATATTATTATCATAGTTTAAAGTCAAAGGCTTTCAATGCTGAGGCTCAGAATGACTAAAGGCCACACTGCACCAGCATGGAGCCAAGACTCAAATCCAGGGCTGGCTGACCACCAATCCACAGGTCTCCCCACCAGGCTGGCACGTTCTCTCCCGGTCAGCGGCCCCTGGGCTTCTCCTCTCAGCGAGTTCACGTAACGTGCAGAGGCAGACAGCTCCGTGTGGATGCTGGCTGATAACTGCTACAAGCCACCGTCTGGAATCCCTCCTCCTTCCCCAGAAGGACCATCTCCAGGAGGGCCCTTGCCCCCAGCCCACGCCCCACCCCGCGTCCTAACTGCCAGCCCGGGTTCCCTACTCCATCACAGTAACGCTGCGCTGCGACTCCTTTGTCTTCTTTTAAATTCTTTCTAAAAGCCTTTTCTGGGTGCAGCTTTTCACCCAGGTCTTTTTGTGCTTTCTTTCAACACGGATGAATAAGAGAAAAAAGAAAATACCACAAATACTGTATAAATACTAAGGAAAGAGAGGTCTTTGAGATTTAACTACCTTTTCAGAAGGTGTATTTTCTCTCCAAGTTGTTGGCCCAAGCTCTCCTGGCACCAGACACCCCGCTGGCTGCCACAAAGGGAAGGAATGGTGAGCGGGAAGCGGCTGTTGAACACTCTCCCGTCCAAATTCCCACTGCTCCTGTTTCTTCAAACACTCCTTCATGCTGTCAGCAATTAACGTATACCATACACACACAGTCTACTGTGCACGTTACAAATTTTCACGAAGAAAACACCTCAGTGAGGGAAACAGCTTCAGTTACTTGTATCAAGACTATCTCTTAACAGAGTTCTCAGACTCAGTAATGACAATATCACTAACACACGTGAGATTATAGCTTCTGCTTTCATTAATGCAAACACCACTCTCACAACCATTAAGAGCAATCTGCATTAGCATTTGAACAATTGCACTGATATGAAAAAGAATCCCTGTTAAACTTCTTATCTCTCATAAGAACATCTAATTGAACTTTTTGTCTTCAGCTCTCTATTTTCAATTGACAAAATATAGAATTCAGGATTAAACATAACAATGGTGACCCTAGATTGTTTTTTAATACTATTGTAAAATCACAGTCATCTCTATGGGGTAATCTATAGAGGCAGGCGGCTCCTGATTTTTCTTGCTGGATCTCTTAAATAAATATTTTGAGCCAAGACACGTGAACGTGTATTTCATGGCCTCGTTAGAATGTGCTTCTCAGAGACTCATTTCTCTTTTCATTATCTTTCTTCTCCCCATACACACTGCTAATTGTATTTTCAGTGCATGGTAAATACAAGGAAGTTTTTGTTAATCTGTGAAACTCAGGAGATTTTTCGTTTTCAGTCAAGCACTGAAAGAAGCCTCACGGTGGGCCTCGGGTTGATCTGTGATTATCTGTTATTACCTCTTTATTCACCTCCTCACATAGTCTGCAGCAACCCACAGCGAGCGAGCATTACTCACCTTTGTTTCTCTTACGTTTAAATGTGTGTGCAGGAGTCAAGATGGCGGCGTAGGCAGACTCTGAACTCACCTCCTCCCGCGGACACAGCCAATTTACAACTACTCGTGGAAAAATTACCCCTGAGACAGAACTGAAAACTGGATGAGAGGAACTCCTGCAACAATGGACAATCCCAACTGAGGTAGAAGAGGCAGAGACTCCCTCCTGGAGAGGAAAAACGCCGCCTTCACAAGCCGCCAGCTTCACGGCCGCCGGGAGCAGCTCACAGGTACACAGCCTCCCTGGAGGCGCGGGGTCCTGAGCCGGGGAGCGCCCCCGCTGTGGGCATTTTGTGGACCCAGCAAAATCGAGACCAGCGGCATAATATCTGACTTTGCCTGCTACTAAAGCATTGGGGAGGACCCCCAGAAAACCCAGTTCACAAAGAAACTAAAACTGGCTTGTAAAGGGCCCGCGCGCAAACTCACCCGTTTCAGAAAGCATCCTAAAATCACCAGAAAGAAAGGTGCACAGTGCTTTGGTGACAAGAGACTCACCTAATAGGCCCTGAGTGCATCTCGGTGAGGGGTGAGACCTCTCCAGGGACTGGGACATTGGCGGCGGCCATTGTTGTGGCCTGGTGTGGGCGTGCTGACACAGACGCCATTGGAGTTCTCCCTGAGGCCTGCTAGCCCAGGGTCTGCTCCACCCACTAGAGCACCGATTTAATCCAGCTCAGCCAGGGCAGGCAGCCCACCCTAGAGACTGGACCCACCCAACAAGCCCTCAGGCAACTTGTGGGCCTGCATAGATTGGTGACTGGATTCTCTGCAGCTTGGCAACTGAGCCGACTTGAGCGGGGCAGGGTGTGCACAAGGAGCGGGTGGAGAGGGTGGGGTGGTGGCAGAGTGTGTGGGGCTCCCGCCATGGAGAGACTGGGTCCACTTGGGGAGGTCGGGGTGCTCACACGGGGCAGCACTGTGTTGACTGTGTGTGTGGACCTGTGGGTGGCAGGGCTTGTCAGCTGCAGAAGACTTGTGCTTCTCAAAGACCCACATAAGAGGTTTGCCCCACCTTTCAAAGCCTGAAACAATTGGGTGCTCCTGTGCCCGAGGCCAGCCCCACCTAGCTGCAATCCTCAGAGAGCTGACAAGAGACCTAATAGGCTAGAGGCTTACAGCAATTGTAAGGCCCTGAGCCTAACAACCTGTCACGCTGGGGGCGTACTCACTTAAAAGAAATACTGCAACACAAATGTGGTATTAGAACTTACAGCCAACTGTGCTGGGGCTCCCCACACCTGGTAAAGAGACTGAAGGGCCCACAATAACTACAAGCAGCTGAGCATTACAACAGCTGGCCAGGAGCATAACTCAGCCTCCCTGGGTGCCTACAGGGAGAGCAAACAGGCCACAACAGAAGGACACACGTAGCCCACATAGGGGTCACCCCTGGAACATTGAGAACTGAGGGAAGCACACTGGAAGCCTCCTAAGGCATCACTTACATAAGATCACCTATCCAAGAGCAGGAGACGTAGCTGACCTACCTAATACGTAGACACAAGCACAGGGAAAGAGGCAAAATGAGGAGGCAAAGGAATACATTCCAAGTAAGGGAACAGGACAAAACCCCAGAAAAGGAACTAAGTGAAACAGAAATGAGCAACCTACCCAACAGAGAGTTCAAACTAAGAGTGTTAAGGATGCTCACTGATCTGGGGATAAGAATAGATGAACTCAGTGAGAATGTCAACAAAGAAATGGAAGATATAAAAAAGAACCAATCAGAAATGAAGAATACAATACTGGAAATGAAAAATTCACTAGAGGGACTCAAAAGCAGAGTAGAGGATACAGAAGAATGGATCTGTGAGCTGGAGGAAAGACTAGAAGAAATTACCCAAGGTGAACAGGTAAAAGAGAAAAGAATTAAAAAGACTGAGGACAGTCTAAGGGACCTCTGGGACAACATCAAGCGCACTAACATCCGTGTTATAGGTGTCCCAGAAGGAGAAGAGCGAGACAAAGGGGCAGAGAATCTATTTCAAGAAATAATAGATGAAAACTTCCCTAACCTAAGGAAGGAAACAGACATCCAGGTACAGGAAGTACAGAGAGCCCCAAACAAGATAAACCCAAAGAGGCCCACACCAAGACACATCATAATCAAAATGTCCAGAATTAAAGATAAAGAGAGAATCCTAAAAGCCGCAAGAGAATGTCAAGTTACATACAAAGGAAACCTCATAAGGCTATCAGCTGACTTCTCAGCAGAAACCTTATAGGCTAGAAGAGAATGGCACGATATATTTAAAGTGCTAAAAGGAAAAAACTTACAGCCAACAATACTCTACCCAGCAAAGTTATCATTCAAAATGGAAGGAGAGATCAAAATTTTCCCAGATAAGCAAAAATTAAAGGAGTTTGTCACCAAGAAACCAGTGCTACAAGAAATGTTAAAGGGACTGATTTAAGGGGAAAAGAGAAGACCACAAATAGGAAAAACTATCTATTTCCATGATTAGAACTTAATGGATACAAATGCACAAAAAAGAGGTTAGATATGATATCAAAAACATAAAAGGAGGGAGGAGGGGAGTTAAAGAGTACGGCTTTCAGACAGAGGTCAAACTAAAGTGACCATCAATTTTGTATAGAAGAAGAAAGGAACAGAGAAGGACTACTAAAACACTGAGAAAAAAAAAAAAAGTTAAAAAATGGCAGTAAGTACATACTTATCAACAGCTACTTTAAACGTCAGTGGACTAAATGCTCCAATTAAAAGGCATAGGGTGGCTGACTGGATAAAAAAACAAGACCCATATATATGCTGCATACAAGAGACACACTTCAGACCTAAAGACACTCACAAACTGAAAGTGAAGGGATGGAAAAAGATATTCCACGCAAATGGCAATGAAAAGAAAGCTGCGGTAGCAGTACTCATATCAGACAAAATAGACTTTAAAACAAAAACTGTAAAAAGAGACAAGGCCATTACATAATGATCAAGGGAACAATCCAATAAGAGGATATAACATTTGTAAATATCTATGCACCCAATGTAGGTGCACCTAAATATATAAAGCAACTATTAACAGACATAAAAAACAGAAATAGACAGTAACACAATAATAGTAGGGGACTTTAACACTCCACTTACACCAACGGATAGATCATCCAAACAGAAGATCAATAAGGAAACATTGGCCTTAAACGACACACTAGAACAGATGGACCTAGTAGATATATACAGAGCATTCCATCCAAAAACCGAAGAATACACGTTCTTTTCAAATGCACATGGAACATTCTCCAGGATTGATCACATATTAGGCCACAAAACAAGTCTCCATAAATTTAAGAAGACTGAAATAATACCAAGCATCTTTTCTGACCACAACGGTATGAAACTAGAAATCAACTATAGGAAGAAAATCAGAAAAGCCACAAATACATGGAGATTAAACAAAATGCTACTGAACAACGACTGGGTTAATGAAGAAATCAAAGAAGAAATCAAAAAATACCTGGAGACAAATGAAAATGAAAATACGACATGCCAGAATTTATGGGATATAGCAAAAGCGGTTCTAAGAGGGAAGTTTATAGCGATACAGGCCTATCTCAACAAACAAGAAAAATCTCAAATAAACAATCTAACAATGCACCTAAAGGAACTGGAAAAAAAAGAGTAAACAAAGCCCAAAATCAGTAGAAGAAGGGAAATAATAAAAATCAGAGCAGAAATAAATGAAATAGAGACCAAAAAAACAATAGAAAAAATTAATAAAACCAAGAGCTGGTTCTTTGAAAAGATCAACAAAATTGACAAATCTTTAGCTAGACTCACCAAGAAAAAAAGAAAGAAGGCACAAATAAGTAAAATCAGAAATGAAAGAGGAGAGGTTACAACAGACACCTTGGAAATACAAAAGATTATAAGAGAATACTATGAAAAGCTATATGCCAACCAATTCGACAATCTGGAAGAAATGGATAAATTCTTAGAATCATACAACCTTCCAAAACTGGATCAAGAAGAAGTAGAGAATTTGAATAGACCAATCACCAGTCAGGAGATCGAAACAGTAATCACAAAACTCCCCAAAAATAAAAGTCCAGGACCAGACGGCTTCCCTGGTGAATTCTACCAAACATTCAAAGAAGACTTAATACCTATCCTTCTCAAACTCTTTCAAAAAATTGAGGAGGGGGGGAAGCTCTCTAACTCATTCTACGAAGCTGACATTACCCTGATACCAAAACCAGACAAGGACAACACAATAAAAGAAAATTACAGGTCAATATCACTGATGAACATCAATGCAAAAATCCTCAACAAAATACTAGCAAATCGCATACAACAATATGTTAAAAAGATTATACACCATGATCAAGTGGGATTTATTCCAGGGATGCAGGGATGGTTTAACATTCGCAAATCAATCAACGTAATACACCACATTAATAAAATGAAGAATAAAAATCACATGATCATCTCAATAGATGCAGAAAAAGCATTTGACAAGATAGAGCATCCATTTATGATAAAAACTGAATAAAATGGGTATAGAAGGAAAGTACTTCAACATAATAAAGATCATATATGAGAAACCCACAGCTAATATCATCCTCAATGGTGAAAAACTGAAAGCCATCCCTCTAAGAACAGGCACCAGACAAGGATGCCCACTGTCACCACTCGTGTTTAACGTAGTACTGGAAGTCCTAGCCAGAGCAATCGGGCAAGAGAAAGAAATAAAAGGGATCCAAATTGGAAAGGAAGAAGTGAAACTGTCACTATTTGCAGATGACATGATTATATATATAGAAAACCCTAAAGAATCCACCAGAAAACTTTTAGAAGTAATAAATGAATATGGTAAAGTTGCAGGATACAAAATCAACATACAAAAATCTGTTGCATTTCTGTACACTAACAACGAAGTAGCAGAAAGAGAAATTAAGAATACCATCCCATTTACAATTGCAACAAAAAGAATAAAATATCTAGGAATAAACTTAACCAAAGAGGTGAAAGATCTGTACACCGAAAACTATAAAACATTTCTGAAAGAAATTGAAGAAGACACAAAGAAATGGAAAGATATTCCGTGCTCTTGGATTAGAAGAATTAACATAGTCAAGATGTCCATACTTCCTAAAGCCATCTATAGATTCAATGCAATCCCTATCAAAGTTCCAACAACATTTTTCACAGAAATAGAACAAAGAATCCTAAAATTTATATGGAACAACAAAAGACCCCAAATAGCTAAAGGAATCCTGAGAAAAAAGAACAAAGCTGGAGGTATCACACTCCCTGATTTCAAAATATACTACAAAGCTATAGTAACCAAAACAGCATGGTACTGGCACAAAAACAGACACACAGATCAATGGAATAAAATTGAAAGCCCAGAAATAAACCCACACATCTATGGACAGCTAATCTTTGACAAAGGAGCCAAGAACATACAATGGGGAAAAGAAAGTCTCTTCAACAAATGGTGGTGGGAAAATTGGATAGCCATATGCAAAAAAATGAAAGTAGACGCTTACCTTACACCATACACAAAAATTAACTCCAAATGGATTAAAGACTTGAATGTAAGACCTGAAACTGTGAAACTTCTAGAAGAAAACATAGGCAGCATGCTCTTCGACATTGGTCTTAGCAACATCTTTTCAAACACCACTTCTGACCGGGCAAGAGAAACAATAGAAAAAATAAACGAATGGGACTACATCAAACTAAAAAGCTTCTGCACAGCAAAGGAAACCATCAACAAAATGAAAAGACAACCTAACAATTGGGAGAAGATATTTGCAAACCATACTTCTGATAAGGGCTTAATCTCCAAAATATATAAAGAACTCATGCATCTCAACAACAAAAAAACTACCAACCCAATTAAAAAATGGGCAAAAGACCTGAACAGACATTTCTCCAAAGAAGATATACAGGTGGCCAACAGACACATGAAAAGATGTTCAAAATCACTAACTATCAGGGAAATGCAAATCAAAACTACAATGAGATATCACCTCACGCCTGTCAGAATGGCTATAATTAACAAGACAGGAAACAACATGTGTTGGAGAGGATGTGGAGAGAAGGGAACTCTCATACACTGCTGGTGGGAGTGCAAACTGGTGCAGCCACTATGGAAAACAGTGTGGAGATTCCTCAAAAAATCAAAGATAGAATTACCATATGATCCAGCTATTCCACTGTTGGGTATTTATCCAAAGAACTTGAAAACACCAATTTGTAAAGGTACATGCACCCCTGTGTTCATTGCAGCGTTATTCACAATAGCCAAGACTTGGAAGCAACCTAAGTGCCCATCAAGGGACGAATGGATAAAGAAGATGTGGTATATATACACAATGGAATACTACTCAGCCATAAGAAACGATGAAATCCAGCCATTTGTGACAACATGGGTGGGACATTGAGGGTATAATGCAAAGTGAAATAAGTCAGAGGGAGAAGGTCAAATACCATATGATTTCCTTCATTAAGTAGTAGATAATAACAACAGTAAACAAACACATAGGGACAGAGATTGGATTGGTGGTTACCAGAGGGGAAGGGGGGAGGGAGGAGGGTGAAAGGGATAATTCGGTACATGTGTGTGGTGATGGGTTGTAATTAGTATTTTGGTGGCGAACATGATGTAATCTATGCAGAAATAGAAGTACAATGATGTACACCTGAAATTTTTACAATGTTATAAACCAATGTTACTGCAATAAACAAAAAAATTAAAAAAAAAATGTGTGTGCAAAATATATACAAGCAGTTAGAAATCTAGACGCAAGTGGAGAATAAAACTAAAAGCCCTTCAAAACAACATGCAACTCTATAATAAAGGATAATACAAATTAAGGAAAGGATAATAATGGGAACTGCTTTAAAATATTAAAAGAATATTTGGTAAAATGATATTTCTACATTTTACAACAGAGTTTTTAATAGTTTAAATTACACAGGTAATACTAAGACATACATATTATAGGCAACTTGTTGAAAAGCCAGAGAAAACGCTATAGATCGTCTGTAAAGCAATATACTGCAATGATTTCTGAAGAGGATTAAAAGTTGTCAAAATAAATTTTGCCTTTGGTGGTAACTGAAGACAAATACTGTGTTTAATAAGACATAATTAAAAGTTAAATAGATTTAGATTTAAATTCCTAAATAATTTCAGATAGAAATTAAGTAGGAATGATTTGTTATCACCAACGTAAAAGTGAACTAATTAAATTAAGGAATAAAGGAAAAGGAGGTGTTAATGAAAACAAATGTGATATACTGTACATTTGTCAAATAATAAATACTATAAACGTTTCTCACTGGAGTGAAGAAGATGGCTAGCTTTTTTTTCTCTCAGTAATATTAAAAGTAACGGCAATATAAACTGTAAAAGGGCTTGAAGAATGGATTCTTTTCCTCCATGTAAAAGGGAAGGAAGCCAGTTGGCTAAGCCTTTTGCAAACTGTCAAAGTTTGAAGTTTATGGTACATCCTGGTCCCAATATGCAACAGCAAAGGTACGTTTGTGGACGTGCTCTGTGTGCACAAAAGAATAAAGAAAATGAAGAACACAGATCCTAAATTCTCTTAAGAGATTTTAATATTTATGGAAATTAAGGGCAATAGGAATTTATCTAAGATCCAGATACATATATGAGGGAAAACTAATTAAAAAAAAAAACCTGTATTTGTCCAAATCGAGATGATCTAAGCTAATAATATGGATAGTGCAAAACAGGAACCAATCCTCAAATGTGCCGTGAAGGAGCCAGAGTAACTACACAGTGCTGCGGGTCCCTGGAGGACCACTCACATGACGCACGTGTAGTCCACACGAATAACTCCCTCCCACCCCACTGCAGAGCTGTAGGACTTGTGCACTTGTCAGTAACAAAATCAAACAATATAGGTAACTGATGAAAGTAAAATTTTTTTCAAACTACATTTACAAACATTACAGTCGTCCCTTGGTGTCCACGGGGGATTGGTTCCAGGAGCCCTCACAGATACCGAAATCCGCGGATGTTCAAGCCCCTTATATGAAACGGCATAGTACAATGAATCCAGTCGGCTCTCGGTATCCGCGGGTGTTGCATCTGATAATTGATCCGCAGTTGGTTGAATACTCGGATGCCAAACCCGTGGATCCGGAGGGCCAACTGTATTCAATTTGGCTGCTGAATACAGTGTGACTATGCGTTGTGAGCTCTGCAAGACATACAGCACATAGTAGGAATTTAACAGGTGTTTGTCAAATGAATATGATTGACTAAATGAACAAATTGAGTGTCTTCCAACCTGTAAACTCACATTTCAAACAAGAAAGTGAATACCTGATTTAGGAGGAGTTGGTAAACTCTTAGGCAAATGCGTTTTATATTCTTACTCAGTATTTCTCACCTTAATTCATAGTCAAGATAGAGGAGACCGGCCCCAAAGCAGCTCCTCTTAGATAACTGCCTGTGTGTTTACACTTCTGTTGAGGGAGGAGGAGCTCCTGGAGAGAAAGACCATCCACGGAAGCTGACCTGAGTGCAGAGCGGGAACTCATACCTGCTTCCACTCCAGTCTCCTTTGCTCTGGTGAGAAGGAGCAAAGCTCCCCCTGAGATCAACAAAGAGTGAAAGCTTTCCACCAGGTGACAATGCAGAGAAGAAATGGAGAGTCAGGTTTTCCAGCAATAACAGGAATTCAGAGTATTCACCCTTTGGTAACTGAGAGTTGATTGTATATATGAATAGTTAGTTGCAACTGTTAAAGTGAAAATTCAGGTTAAGGAAAATCATTGACGAAATCAACACAATTTAATTTAATATTCATTAAATTCCTGCCATGTATGTGTTACTTGTTATTCAGAGAAGACTGAACTAGTTTATAAATAATTTTCAGCGTTTACATTGCAAAACTGCTTTATTTTCAATTACTTTAGGCATTTCAAGTTAAATTTAGGAGAAAAAAATAATAAATCATAGAGGGTACAATTTTTATTTGATTAACTCGTCTGTCTTATGTACAACTACTTGCCTATCCAAAATTCTTTTCACTTTCTTCTTTCTAATGAAATTTTGATTTTGTTTGGAGAAGCAACATGACTAGTTAAAAATACTCATCTCCCCAAATATTCTCGCAGTTCTGGGTTACTTTACTCTTGACTATGTAAAGGTTTTGAATAATAAGATGTAAACAACGCGTGTGGGGCCAGGTTTCTGGAAAGCTCTTTTTTCCAGATACAAGGGGCAGAATCAGCTGGTATGTCTTATGTCTTGCGCCCTTCGTCTAGCCTCCTTCTTCCTGCCTAGCACAGGGAGGGGCGGCAGCCATGTTGCCAACATGAGGTTGAAAGCCTCGTGGGATGGATGGAGCAGCAGGAAGTCAGAAGGAGGCCGGTGCTTTGATGACGGGTGCGAGCTGCTGTACCGACACTGGCCAGCCTGCTTCTGCCCTTCCTGACACCTGAGAAAAACACACTCTTTTTCCATGAAACCACTGTCATTGATTATCTGTTACTTGCAGCCAAACACATCCTAACTGATAAGACAACTCATCATAAATACTGAATGGTCCTCATACACAATATACTAACATCCACACATTTCCTGCTCCCGGTGCTATTTATTTATGGCAAGTATGGGCTACCAAATACAAATCTAATCACGGGGAAAATAATCATGGCAATGAGGGGACAGATCACCTGACACAGGACTATCTAAGAATGTGAATGACAATGTGGTAAGATATATATTGCAGTATTAAATTATGAAAAATCAAGTTAAGCAAAATTTTACAGGAATCAAACTTTTTCCCTCTCACTCAGAGAATAACAAAATAGAGCATGTTTTACTAATCTTACCACAGGAAGCTAATATGATGTTAAAATGTGGCTAATTTAAGATAAAATAACTTGTATGTCTGAACAATGTTTTCTTTTTCTACTGAGACATAATTGACATATAAATCATATTAGTTTCAGGTCTAAAACATAATGAATTGATATCACATATATTGCGGAATAATCACCACAATAAGTCTAGTTAATGTTCATACAACCTTTCCTTTCAAATGAAACGTGGGAGCATCAGTGGAAAGTTGAGAATCCTGGTTTCCCACCTGGAGCTTGTGGTCTACATGTGGGGTCCCCTCAAGGAAATAATGGGCAACAGTAATGAGGATCTGAGAGGTATTTCAGAGTATCAAAATGATGACTAGCAACTGCACATTTTAGTAAGCTCACAAACTTTCTAAAAGAGCAAATATTTCTGCTTTGGGCTGAAATTATATATACATAACTATAGATGTAGCTATACATATATGCGTATATAGTTACTCACACATCCATGTATAGTTACTGGCACATTTACTTATATGTCAATAATTGAAAGTTGAACCATCAATTCCTGTTACTTATCAGTGCCATTGTTTTCACAAATGAAATCCTTCAAACATCGGGACTGTGAGGCTGTCCTGCTGTCACCCTCTGCAGCAAACGCTTGACAACGGAGTTTCGTATACTCTCAAGCAACTTAGGCCCCTGTCTGGGAGAAATCTGATATTTTGCTGAGGCATGAATTTGAACCTCTTTGCAGAAAGTGCAGCTAGCACAAAGTCCAGCCTCTGAAGTCTGTGGGAGTGTGATTTTTCTTGCTTGCCTGGATACATAGGAATTCTCCGTAAGTGATTATTTTCCAGATCCAGGTATGTTCACGGTGAATGCTGTGACTGTAATGGGGCAATGCCATGCATGGTAGAGTTTACTTTAGGGGCAAAATTTATTATTTTTTTGTTGCTTGGCAATCCTTGTTGGTTGTTTACTCCACCCCGTTCCCAACCACTTTCTTCCTTCCAGAGTACAGTCTAGAAAATCAAATGCTCACTTCCTAGCCATTGCTGCCAGGGTTGGCAATCCAATTCTGGGCAATGGGGCATAATGGAAGGGGCTGGAGCCTTCTGGGGGAAGGCCTGAGCTTTCACTCGTAAGATGGATGAGGCTGGCACTGTCCTTCCACTCCTTTATCTCTTCCTGTTTTCCCCATGGGCCTTATGCCCAGAGCGGCCACGAGAGGGTCAAGAGAGAGAAGCCAAGAGAATAGGAGACACAACCAACCTCACATCCACTGAACTCCCCCTCCTCTTCCCTGCTGGCAGGGCCTCCATCTAGACTACTTATTATATCAGAAACACAAACCCCACTTCTCTATGTTACCAATGGTAGAGCTTTCTGGTATTTGTAGCCTAGAGCATTCCTAACCGACACAAACAATATTATGAATTAATTTAGTCCTGTACTCAGAATGTTACTGTCTGAAGATGTCCCTTAAAATCGTCAACTGTTATTTGCTCTATTTCAGGGAGAAATTACACACCACACTGCCATTTGTGAATGAGGAGCTTGGTGACAATATCAAGGGGAGCCCCTAGAAGACATTTCGTCCCCAGCACATCCCAACACTGGAGAGGCAGGCAGCATCCTTCCGGGACCTCCCATCTCCCTGGCCTGCTCAGCTCCGCAAGTACCCTTCAGATCTTCATTTGTTTTTGCAAGTGAATTTTCTTACCAGGAAAAAAAGTATCTCTGACAGCTAAAATGACTATTCCAGTTCAGAGAGAAATTACTAATTATACCTTGTCACAGAGTAATGCATTTTTGTTTGTCAGGTATGAGTTTGGTTATAGAGAATCAGTGGCCCAGGAGCTCAACTGCCCCTGGGGGAACTAAAAAAAAAAAAAAAAATCAATGAAATTCTGAATATAAATTCCTGAACATAAAAGTTCTTAGAAATTCTAACAAGGGGCCAACATTGCTGTCTGTCTCCTTACTCATGGAGCATTACCTGAAAAAGCCCTCCAGCTTCCTTTATCATGTCTGAACTAAACTACTAGGGGAAAAAAATTGAAATTGGAAAACAATTAGAAAGAAGTCTATTTAGTTACAAGTCTGCCATTATTTCCATAGGATTAACTATCAAAAAGTTTTTAGTATGAAAATCTAAATGATATTTAAAAACACTAAAGAGACCTCAATCATTGAGAACTTGACTTTGAGGAATTGGAAAATTAAAAAAGTTTCTATTTAGGTAGGAATTTATCTGCCCTGTTTATTAAAGTCAAATGCAAAAGTTCGAAGAGTTCTGAGGGATTTATGTATTAAAAATAAAGCTTAGAGTGACTTTGGCTCAAATCTAGACTCTGTCCCTCAGTATTTGTGTCAACATCTGAATTTCCTCGTCTATAGAATGGAAGCATATCTGCTCTTCCAACCTCACAGGTTTTCTGAAACTGGATGAGTTGTATTTGTTTTATTCATAGGGTGAACCTCTTGCTTGGATATTCATACTTGAGTGTGTCTTTTATACAAGAACATTACTTTTCTTCCTTTCGGGAAATTCTAGTCCACAAACGTAGTTTCTAAGACGGTTTCTTGTTAGCGCCTCATTAACGAGGTTGTCAAAATGATGTGATTTCTTGTTCTCCTTCCATTTCTGCTCCCGTCGTGGTCGTATGAAAAACTTCACTCATTTCAGAATTTTTCCCGAAGAGTTAAGAGGTCTTCTCTTTTGCCAAACCTCTGCTATTTTCCTCAAGACTATACTTTGTTTTATTTTTTAACTTATTTTGGACTGGTCATTTAGCTCAGAAGTAAAATTTTAAACTACTACTTGCAGACTTGTATTTTTACTTTTTATCCGTAAATTACTGCCTCATAACCCTCGTGCCATTAGAGTGCAAGGTTCTCTCCACTTCATTTCAAATCAAATGCTTCTCTGTACTTGAAACTCAATTTTCTTTCTCTTATTTTCCCAGTGAATTCTTAACACCCAGAATAATATGGCATCTTAGGAGTCCTGCCCAGTAATCTGAATCAATACTGGCTCCTGCCAGGATCTTTTACCACGAACTCCTAACAATTCTTTTGTTCGGTGTTGTAACAGAGTCAATTTGATTTCCAAGTTGATGCTCATTTTTCTCCTAATATATTGGAATAAAGTGTTTTCAAGAACCAACTCCATAAGCAGACCTTAATCGGCCTGCCTGCATGCTTATTTACTTTTACTCATGCACGTTTGTCACAAGCCATGGTGATGTACAGCCTCTCATCTGCTTTGTGATCAAATCCCTGAGGATCAGCAGTTCCTCCTTTGGCACAGCATTAATGAGTGTTCTTGCAGTTGACTCTCCAACCTTTCGGTGTCAGCATTCTTTCTCGCTGGAGAAGGCAAGGAGCTGAATGATGGTTGTGTTCACAGGGCTCACTCACCAAAGGCCCTGCGATGAGAGCAGGCCTGCAGTGCAGCCTTAAAAGAGTCTGATTAATAACCAACAGAGCTGGTGCCATATAAAATATGGCGGCAGCATTTTTTTTTTTACAGTATTAAGAAAAACACCCCTCCTCCAGTTTACAGATTAGATTAGTTATCTTGAATGTTTGAGGTTCTTTATGATGCCCTAAGAATTCTGTCTTCCTAAAACAAAGCCCCGGACTAAAGAAGATGAATAGCTAGAAACTATTATTAGAATAGCTAGAAACTAAGATTTCAGCTTTTTCCTATTTTTATTTACTATTATTATTTGTTAAATGTATTTATTCAGTGTTCATTCTTCAATCTTCCTTCTCTCTAAATGAAGCCAGCCACTAAACTGGAATCATTTGTTGCTGAGATAAATTACAGTGAGATTAAAGTCACCTCACAGGACTGCAGAATCATTAAAATTAGGGCACTCTATGACATTTGCATGACATTTCTGCTTGAGCAGCGTGCTTTCGCTTTCCCTGCTGGCTGGAACGCCTTCCCCTCACTTCTGTAGGGACCCAAATCCAACCAATCCTTCAGAGCCCAGGCCAAATCCTCTCTTGATGAACACAGCCACGCTGCCCCCGTCCATCTGAGCCCTGCTGCCCTACTGTCTGTGTCACACTGTCTGGCACCTTCTGTTTCAGAGTTCAGTATTTGTAAATCACTTGTTCTTGATTGCTTCATATGTGTAAGTTTTGCCTTCTCTGGAAACTCATCTGCTCCCTATGCCTTTTACTTTTCTGGATCCTCACAGCATCTCCTGCAGCATCAGGACACAGCAGAGGTCAGGAGCCACTACTTGTCCTAGTTTGCATGAGTGTGTAAATGGTAAAGGTGTTCTGTGGCAGTGTTGGCTGAAGTGGAGAAATATTATTGTAACTATAAAAGAAAAATAATGAGAATGAATTCTTATCTTTGAAAATCCAAGGTATGCATTAGTAAAATTTCAAAATGAGTCAAATTAGCTTAGATTTTAGTAAAAAACTCTGGAAAAGTAACTGTGGATATTCTAAATCTTGTGGGAGAAATGCCTTTTCTTTTTTATCTTCTCTAGTGTCATTAAGATTGAGGATGGGATTCTTTTTGTTGAAAATGCTTTTAATAGCCCTGACTGTAAGGACAATTCAATCATAAGCCTGAAAAGTGGACCGTCACCTTGAAAATCACTTCTATTCCTTCAAGCCGGCTCTGAAAATCACATGTGCAAGACAAGTCTGCAAGGAGACCACCACCATTGCCCATCTCTTCTCTTTCCTCAGTGATGGCTGAAACAGGGCAAGATACTGGCAAGAACTCTTTTATTGCCAAAAGAATAGAATCAGCAGTTCAAAATCTAGGTAAGCCACACTCATGCTTCTTGGAATGAGTCCAAGTGAAGTAAGGTAGAAAGGTGAAGAGACACAGGATGGGATGGAAAATAGCAACAAAAACCATGGTAATGCTAACATTTATTGAATACTTACTGTGTTCTAGATGCTATGCTAAGTACTTCCCATGCATTAACTCTCCCTCAGTGCTGGATGTTAGCACATGTGCCTGCAGGGAAATTACTAAGCAACAAGTTGCTTATGACGCCAATAAAGACTCCAAGACTTGACTTGTATTTTTGATCTACAGTGTTGCATGGAGTTCTGAGCTACAGCACTAAATTCACGTTCACTTATTCACTGTATCAGGTTCACTATTATCCCTCCTTAAAATACCACTGCATCTTGAAGGAGATAAAATAGTGTTCACTTTACTTCTTGTTCTAAATTCAGTGAATTTTCTGTGTCCAGTTAAACAGCTGCCAAATTCCATTTCAGCTACCAAAATTTATTCTAGAGGTAACTGCATTTTAGTCTTAGATAAACTCTATTTGGTGGGTCTAGGAGACAGTAAATCAATAGACATTTAATCAAAAATCACTTTTCCTTCCTTGAAATGGAAGTCTAAAAGGCAAAGCATATTCAGATAGGAAACCATGCATTCTCAAGGATACAGTGGTACAATCTTAGTAGAAGAAACACTTTAACGTTTTGGTATAATATTCCTGATGAGTCTTCTGACTGGTGCCTTATAGGAAGTGCAAGTCCTTTTAATAAAAATCAAAAGCCCTTCTCTCAAGACTTACGTTTTATATCACCAGCAAAGTCACAAGATGATGAAAATTTCTGTGATCAGAGGATTCTAAACTCTAGTTGATGGCCTGTTTAGTTTAATAAATATGCATCTGGTAAAATTCACTTCTAGAAGACCCAAAGACTTGAATATCTCTTAATTCTCTCTACGAGCAAGTGACTTGCACTACTGTAATTAATAAATCTCAAGTGTAAAAAAGAGCACTGAATATTAATCTTAAAAATAAAAATATCTTCCTTGTTACCAATGTTTCCCTAGAGGAGAAATTTTTTTCCCCTTTTGAAGAAGAAAACAATGAAAAGTGACATCTGCATAACTACATTGCATGGATATCTCTTCAGTGAAGTCTCAATATGTCAGTAGCAATATTGAAAGCAGCATAATATCAAAAAGCACCTTAGATTCCACCCTATTCCACACACATCAGAAATTATCCATTTGTAGGTAGAAAAATAATGTCATGATTACGTCAGCACGTCAAAACTCAATGACGAAAAAGAAGCGGCAGAGACCTTCATATTAATTTCACAGTGAATATTCAGATTGTTACTAACACTTAGAGATTAATTATCAGATTTTCACTCTTGAAAATGCGTCTACTCTACGGACCACCCAATATTCCCAAAAGGCCACGTGTAAATAGGCATTTTTTGCTTATTCTTAGAAGTCTTTTCTTTGTGTAAGCTTAACAAACAAGAGAAATATTAATTTATCTTGGAGTAGGCTGTTGGTTTTGTGAAAACTTCAGCATTAACACTAGCAAACACCAGCAAAAAAAGCATGCAAACTGAAATATTTGATTTTATATGTGTGTAATATGAATTACTAATTTACAATCAATATAGTGAAGTCATTCTGTGAAAACCTGTACCTTTTATGTATATGTGTAAAAAAGTATTTTCAAATAATAAGAAAATTTGTCTATTAATCTCTGAAGATGAAAAATGGAAAAAAAGAGAAAACAGTATATATTTATATCATTAACTACTTTAGGAAGAACATATCATCATTCATTCAACATTTATTTTTACTAAGTGGAAATATGTGTATAAGCTGACTTTTGTCAGTTGATCAAAACAGACAACTAATATAATAACAAGCATATAATTGCACTTTAAAAGAAAACACAAGACTATATTGGCAAAATCAGTGCAAATTTCATTGCATAATGACTTCTATGCACTTATATCCCACAAATACTTAAAAACTTGAACAAAGATCTCATTTGTGTGTTTAAGATCCCTTATGAATATAAATATATAAATTGATTTAACTTGGTATTAGATATGTAACTACCAGAAATTTTGCATTTTCATATAGCTGCTAATTTTCAGAGAAAAATCCTACTCGTTTCAAGTCACTGAACATGATAATAGCAAAAATGAGATTGATCGTTAACTCTAGTAACTGCCTTTGCCTTCATCTTAGACTTTTAGTTAACCAAATGGATTAATGGCTGCTAACTCTTTTAAAGAATTATTACTTAATTTAATCTGTGCAATCTTGCGGATAAATCCAAGATTCAACTACCAGCTCTATGTGATGACTTCCAAATCGGTATCGCTAACTTTGACCTCTCTCTTGAGTTCCAGACTCATATTTCCAAATGCCTCTTCCTCATAACTTGGCTTTACTTCGTGGTTCCTTTTTCTTTTAACGGCACCACCTTTCTGCTGATCCTCAAGCCGAAAAGTCTGAGGTCAGCTTTGGTAAGAAATTGTCCAGTCCCATATACTCTACCTCTGCAACATCCTCTATCCTATTCTCTCTAAAAATCTTCTCCAACCTCCCATCACGGCTTATCTAAACTAACTGGGTAGTCTAGTTGGTCCTTTGCTTGTCCTTAAATATTGGTGTTCCCTGGGGTTCAGAACTTCTACATATTTTGTATACAGATATTTTGTTGGACGTATGTTTTTCAAATATTTTCCCAATTGTGGTTTGCTTTTTCATTTTCTCAACAGAATCTTTTGAAGAGCAAACTTTTCTCATTTTGATCAAGTCTAGTTCGTTGATTTTTTTCTTTTACACTTTCTAGTTTTTGTGTCCTAAAAGATATATTGCTTAATCCACTATCACTAGAATTTTTCCTTTTTTTTCTAGAAGTTTATAGTTTTAGCTCTCACATTTAGATCTATGACCCACCCTGAATTAATTTCTTATATAGTGTAAGGTGAAGGTAGAGGTTCTTTTTCTTTTCTTTTTATATGTGGCTATCTAATTGTTCCACATTGAAGGCTTCCCAGAGGAAACAACATGGTCTGATTTTCATTTTAAGATGGTCACTCTGTCTGCTATTTACATGGGAAAGCAAGGAAAACAAATCTTCTAGGACACAGTTCCTGTCTGCACTTACTATAGCATCCACTGCTTTTGCTTACACCTCCCCGCTTCCTTCTGTTACTCCCTGCTTCCAAATACTCCCACTGTTTCGTTTTCACCTTGATTATTCCTCCTTGGATTAAAGGAAGGAGCCAATGATGAGAGAGAAAGAGCCACTAATGGGTTGAAGAAGGCCTAGGGAGAAATGGTTGGGGATGGATTCAGAACACAAGTGATCAATAGCTTAGGAGAGGGAGCGATACATCTTCTCCTCTAACAACCACCTCTTTCCTTCATCTCTTCTTACTCTTGATATTTCTCCAGATCCATGAAGCATTATCCTCCCAGTGGCTGGACAGTAACCTTGGGCTTCAAACTAGCCCTATCTTGCCTTTTCGGCAGCATTCTATTCCTAGTTTCCAGAATCTTAAATTCTCACAATTTCAAAAGAAGCCCTAATGGCTGATATTCTCTGAAATGAATTGATTACTCCAATAAGTAATTGCATGTAGAAATAAAATTTTTAAGGAAAATTACTTGTCAGCACTTGAGAAATGAATACGATGTAAAGTAATAAGTGGACCCTTCCCAGCAGTCCCTCACTGCAGGTGTTGCTGTGTGCATTTCAAATGACACGCAAACCCCTTAACAAAGGTCAGAAGCCTTCAGGGTGTGTGTTCCTACTGCACAGTACTTAGTATGGCTTCTATAACTGTGACGCACTGAACACATTTTAACTTACTGAAGAGAATTCACAAGAAAACAGTCTTACTCATACCGTTTTAACACTCAAGTAACAACTTCATGACCAGATGAAAAGGTGGTTCCTCTTTCTTACACTTTGGAAGCAGTGCAGAGACGACTTCTAATCTGTCCTCTCTGCCACAGCCATATGCTCTGAAATGCAAGCTAGAGGGGCAGATGTTTAACCTGGGAAATGATCCAAATTCACGACCTCCTTGGAACCAAGGGTATTGTGTGTGCAATGCCAGCCATGGATGCCATCCTCAGAAATTCTAATTCATAGAAACAAAGGACGAAACGTCACAGAGAAAGAAGAAGAAAGATAAAAGTCTACAGACTTCTTCAGCCACAATAGGCAACTAGCACATCATCTGTTTTACTCAAGCTGACCAAGCTAGCATTTTCCTTCCAGAGAACTACTGGTGTTTCCCGAATCCTGTAGACTCCAATAGCAAAGACAGCTCCTCCATAAAATGACTATGAGCTGACGTCACCCAAACGCTCATGTCACTCCCTTGCCCAATCTCATCATCTACTCTATGGCAACACGAGTCTTGCATAACTGAGAAGTAACATAAAAATTCTGAAAAGTATCAGAATTTCTGGACTTCAGAAAGATGAAAAACCAAACAGCATTTGGCGCAAAAAGGAGAACATATGGGAGGACAGCTCTTGTTAGAACGAACAGGACTGGTTTGCATTTGTTTTAGCATCTAAAGGACCTCAGAGAGCCTTCTCATATTCTACCCTCTGGGTGTGGTCATGACAAGGAATTCAGTCTGAAGGGCATTCCAGGGGTTCAGAAAGAATTCTAATGGGTATTTGATCCATGGCCCACAGAGGCAATGACAACAAATAGCCAGATAAGCCTCTTCGCCCCCACTTTATGACAGGGCACGTTCTAATCTGATAAAAGCTCCTTTGTGAACCCTATTTTATTTCTTCCTATAACAATGAATCATTATAAGAATCTCTAGCCAGAGTAATAAACCATAGCTTATAACTACAAATATAACCAGAACTTTTTATTATATGGTTTTTTATTGAAGGGAATTTTCCATTTCAAACTTTCTCAGCATATTATGGACATCACCCCCCACTTCGTTCCTATGTCATGTGGCTTTCCATATATTTCTAAGGAGTATTTCAAGTTGGTTTGCCTTGTCAAAAGTAATCCAGACCCAGGGAGATAGAACCATGTATGGCTTCCTGTGTGCTCTAACCTGCCTGGGTCCCAATGGTTTATTTGAATTCAGCCTTTTACAAAGGATAATCATTGATTCATTCAGGAAACAATTATTAGATGCTAGACTCTGCTGCCAGTAATGTATCAATTCTCAAAACCCTGATGATAAAATACAAATAGATCTCGGACAAATTAAAACAAATACACACTTAAATGCATTGCTTAACTCATAGGAAATTAAGGGAAATCCTTAAGCAAAGCACTTTGACAAACAAGAAAAAACAAATCAAAAACCAAGAGTGAGAGATGCCAGGTAACCAAGCTCGGAGGCTGAGATTGCCCTTCAGGTGAATGCTGATGCTAAGACTCTGGGACTTGGGGAAGTGGTGTGATAGTGGTGTGTTGGAGAATCTTGGAGACCAAGAGAAAAGTAGGAGAGTTAAAGAGTGACCCTTACAAAGACCTACAACCTGTGTAAAATGGGTGAAAAACTTCATCCCCCGAATACGCTTTCCTCAGCAAAGGGAGTCCAAGAAAACCTGTCTTGACTCTGGCTATAGATAGGGAAAACAACAGCAAAAATAATAATCACCATCTTTCTTTGAGAATTTTCAATCACAGGACTGTCCTCTTAGAGGCATTAAATCAAATTTATTTTCTCCCAATTAATTAATCTATCAGCAAAGAAATTATATGAAAGTGGTCTCAGGTTAGTAGTACTCTGCTAGCACGCCAGAAGAAGCAAATCTAAACCTTCTCTGGAGAAAAGCACATGTAAATCAGGCTCCCAGGATCCTCACACATTGAATCCAACCAAATATGACATCCCAAATAGAAATGAGCAAGTTCACAGAGAAAAAGTCTCCATGGATGAGAATCAGCAGAAACACGCAAGAGATTTAGACACCAAAGTGGAATCAGAAGATAGATCTGGAGAAGCTACTCAGAATGGAGCCCAGACTCAAGAAGAGAAAAATATGAAAGAGCATCTAAGAGACACGGCTGAGAGAGTGAGGTCTAACACACGTCTAGTAAGAGTCCCACAAGGAGAAGACAGAACAGGGCAGAGGCATATTAACAGACGTAATTTCCCAGAAGTAATGGAGAACATTAATACACAGTCTTAGGAGACATACCACACAGCAAAAAGAATAATATAAAGAAACCTACACCAAGATCTAGACTCTAGTGAAAGTGAACACCGAAGACAAAGAGAATTTAAAAGTACCCAGAGAGAAAAGACTGATCACCGGTAAAGAGATGTCAACTAGACCGATGACCGACTTTTCACAGTAGAAGCCGGAAGACAGAAAAGCAACATCTTCAGTGTGCTGCCCCCAACACTGTAGACTCAACAAAACTAGTTGTCCAGAAAAGACGTTTCCTGATAAACACAGGGTGTAATTGCTAGACCATCATTAAAGGAATGCCTGAAGGGCATACTTCAGAAAGAAGGAAAAAGACCCCAGAAGGAAGGTCCGAGACACAAAGAAGAATGGTAAGCAAAGAAATTGGTAAATACATGAGTAAGTCTGAACAAATAGTAAATGCATAAGGCATTAAAACTAGTAGATAATTTGTGGGATCAAAAAATAAGAAAGAAAAAAATGGAAAATAGTCTAGAAATTGGGAGGGGGCAAGGAGAGCTAACGTATTCTAAGCCCTTTGTATTGCTTGGGCAAAAGGTAAGTAGGGACTAATTTTAGATTTTGTTAAGTGTACATGAGAAAAACAGACTGTATCATTTTCAAATCAATATGGGAAAAAAATGGGATTAAAAAAACTAACAGGATTTCATCCTAAGAGGACAAAAAGGAAGAAAAAGAGACATTAAGAGGTGGCTCAAACATAAAATAAGATGATAAACATAAATATACATATGACAGTAACCTCAGTAAATGTAAATGTGCTAACTCCCTGTTACAATTCAGACTGTCAGACTGAACATAAAAACAAACCAGCTATTTGTTAGGATGAGACATGCACATAAAGCATAACGACCTGGAACGTCTGAAAGTAAAAATATGCAAAAGACATACAAGAAAAAGACTTAGCAAATCCTGAGCAAAAGATGTTGCTCTGTGCCAGACACTGCTCTCAGACAGGGGACCAAGGTCTCTATCCCTGTGGGCTCACATCCGGGAGGCGGAGGAGACAGACAGTGGGTTAAACACACACACACCAGACTGTGATAAGTACTATCAGGAAATAAACAGAGCGAGTGATAGAAACTGATGTATTCTGTCTATTTTAGATGGGGTAGCAGGGAAGGTATCTTTGAAGAAAGAACATTTGACCTGAGAACTGAATCTGAAGGAATCAGCCATGTGAAGTGGAAAGAGATCATTCTGAGCAGAGGGAATGCACGTGCAAAGGGCTTGAAAAGAGAACAGGCTGGCCTGTTCAAGGGATAGAAAGCAGGTGATGTGGGCCACGGGTCCTGAAGGAGGAGGAAGCAGTGGGGACGCGGTCAGCGAGGCAGGCGAGGCAGATGAGGCTGGGCCTTGGGGATCACGGGAAGAAATCTGGATTCTGTTGTACGAATCATGGGAAGCCATGGGAGACTTTAAGCATTTGAGGGACCTGATTTGATTCATGTTTCCCAAAGATCCTTTGGCTCCTGTGAGGAGAACAGAACTGCAGAGCGTGTAGAAGAGGATGGGTCAGTTAAGAGGCCACCGAAGGCATGAAGTCATGGTGGCTTGGGCGAGGGTGGGAAGTAAAGCTTTGGGATGTATTCCCATGGGACCAACCTGATTTTCTGCTGGATTAACGTGACAGGGAAAGAAAAGTGAAAAGTCAAAGCTGACTCTGCACTTGGTAAGACTGTCCAGGCGCACATGGAAGGGTACCCTTGCATCTGTTACGTCTCTTTCTCAGACGAAGATGGCTTGTTGGAGGAATGTATTTGAAGATATAACTCAAGTTAAACTTGATTGAGAAAAGTTCATAGTAAGAAATAGTTGAAGGTTTGGACTTTTCTTTTGCTAAAGAAGCCAGTGTTCAACCAGAATTGAAGGCATTTGCCTGCAGACAGGAAATGGGACCCAGAATGTGAGTGTGCATGGCCTGAAGGGCTCCAAGTGGAGACACTGGACACAGACCAAGATTTCCTGAGCTTTGCAAAGAAGCATGATGACGGAAACTATGGAAATGCTGATGGAAACTTACAAATTGATCAGTGTTTCCCAAACTTCAGCCATTTGTGTTACTACTCATAATATTTTGCCATGTTCACATATCATTTTATATCGTTATTTGCCAACCAATATTCTTTAAAATCTCATACTTTTTACATAAAAATTTTATATTAAAAAATACGCAGTTGGGCCAGCCCCGTGGCTTAGTGGTTAAGTGCGCACGCTCCACTACTGGCGGCCCAGGTTCGGATCCCAGGCGCGCACCGACGCACCGCTTCTCAGGCCATGCTGAGGCCGTGTCCCACATACAGCGACTGGAAGGATGTGCAACTATGACATACAACTATCTACTGGGGCTTTGGGGAAAAAAAAGGAGGAGGACTGGCAATAGATGTTAGCTCAGAGCCGGTCTTCCTCAGCAAAAAGAGGAGGATTAGCATGGATGTTAGCTCAGGGCTGATCTTTCTCACACACGCAAAAAAAAAACACGTAGCACTACTATAAATGGAAAAGCAGTATTTTACGAAGACACATTAATATAGATACATCCTTTTTAAAAATAAAAATTGTTTGCTCAAAGAAATCACTTACAATAGCTCCTGGACTGCTAGATCACTACGCTAACCATGGCAGCATTTTCTCCGAGGCTGTTAGCACAGCAAGGAAAACGCCCCCGTCACCAGGTCGACACCAATAGTTCTAAATACCTCGAATGACTCCCTGATGGCATATCTTGATATTTTACGCAACTATCTGCTTTTTTCACCTCTTTTTTTGCAGTTGTGGTTTGCCTGGTTTAAAAAGTCATGCACTTTTTTGTTTTTTTAACTGATTGGTTAATAAAAGGGTTTTTGTTCAAAAGGTAACTTCGAACAGCTTTGTTCTGTTTTGATGGGGTGGAATTTGTAAGTTGTTCTGTGTGGGTGTCTGGTTCCTAATTATCAATAGAGGGGGGCTGAATTTGCATTTGCTTATTTTAGCAAAGAGAAGTAACCTAGGTTGCTTTAATTTTTCTCTTTAGTTTTTACATATTCATCATTAATCCTCTTATTATGTTCTGCTTTTATTGGACACTGTTAGGCATCATGAATCTCTGAAAAAGAACTTGTTTGTACATGGCCTCGAGCGGGTCCCTCACTGAATAAATTACAAGGACTAGCTCCCCCATCTAGGAAAGCAGAACTGACAGGGGCGTTAAAGTTCCCTAAATACATTTTTCATTGGCACCTTTTCCAGTAACCCATAATGAGATATCTCATGGTTAAGCCCCTCTCCATTCTCTTCTCCCCGAAATACTTTTGGGCCCCAAATAGGTTCCCAGTCTGACTCAGGGATTCACCTCTCATCTCCTTCCCTTTTCCTATGGTTCTTCCATACATACCAGTCCCCATGCTAAATCTTCCCCTTTTACAACATTTCTAGTATTAGATTTAGCATGTAAAGCTTTACAATGTTTAAAGTATTTTTATCTTTTTCATCTATAAATTATTGATTACCCAATTTGTACACAAATATAGTCTCAATGTAAAAACCCAAATGCTATCGACAAAGCAGAAGTCCCTGTTGACCCTAGCCTCAATCTTCCTCCTCTCAGTAAAGGTAACCCCCTGCTTTCTCTCTGCCTTCGCATTTGTATACAAGAACTTGGAATTTTCAGTTTGCATTCCTATCGCTGCTACTAAGCTGTGAGCACCTTAGGGGCAGAATCTGTGTTCTGCGCGACTCCATCTTTGTAGTAGCTGGTGGCGCACGGTAGGTGTTCAAGAAACACTGCTGTAATAAGTGAGTCCCCTGGTTACTCCCCCTGTATGCAGTAGATAGCAGAGTTCTCCTGCCTCTGGGAGGAAAAGGGGACCTTGGGATTACTAACGTGTGAGGGAGCCATGACTGCTGATCAAAGGAGACAGAAAAACAGCCTGAGGGGCATCTGGGGGCTGAGGGCTCTGGGGCAGAAGTGTGAGTTAGGGCAAGAAAGGGTGGGAGAAGTTAAAAAGTATGAACATGGAGCCTAGAGAGACCTGAAGTTAAACTGGGCTAGATACCAGAAGAGACGCCTGCTGGAGGGGGCGGGAAGGCTTCTCAGGGAGATAGGCCTTCCGAGAGCTCAGCTGGGGCTCTGAGGCGTGAAAGAGCAAGACACATCAGACAGCGACAGGGAGCAGCATGAGATAGGAACACCTGCGATGAGGCTGGGGGTGGGGTGGAGGGTGATGGTGGAAGAGACAAGGCTGGAAGGCAGGGCAGGACAAGGTGATGGAGGGACACTGAAATTTATCCCTGTTGATGGATCCTAAACATAGGAACAGATGAGTGTTTCTTAAGTAGGCAGTACCCTTCTTGAAATATATGTGTCTTTTTAATGCTTCTCTACCCCCCCCAAAAACAGTATTCATTTATGAAACTCACGTGTGTATACATACATATACACATAACTTGTCTAACATAAAGTAATACAGACATTATCAAAGCCAATATATTCTAAGTATTTCTCACCATTAATTGGCAATACTATACCTTTATCAGATTCTGAAAACAACATTTAGGCTTTGACATATTTTATATTATTCACCATAGATTGGGTCATCTATTATGTAAGAGCTCACCTTCAGATTCCCTAGGTTGAGTTTTAAACTTGTCCTTCTAATATACGCATTGGTTAATTTTTAGCTGAGAAAACCTAAGAATTAAAACCATTGCTGGAACGGCTACACAGCCATTCAGTTAACACTGGCAGACTAGATTTTCTATAGAGGTTGAAAATAAAAGGTCTTATAACCAAATAGCTTACAACCTCTCTGGGTCACTGGAATCGGAGTGCCTAGGTTTTTTTCTCCACAACATAAATTTACACACAAAATATCTTCCTTGGAAGAGTGATTTTAAATTCTAGGTCTCTCTGTGAACTTTTCTAAAATAATTAGACAGGAACTGAAGAGCCTTCCAGCTCTTCCCAGGTCTACTCTCCATAAGTGGCTGCTTATTCAGAGCTAGTAGGCAGAGTCCAGTGATTCTATTGAAGTGGTTTCATTGCAAAAAGCTTACTGAAGACATCCTAGAGCTAAATACAAAGGAAAGGGGACAGAACTGATTGATGCTCATGCTATAGGTTAAAATTTATAGTTGCTATGTTTGTGAGAATCTGACTTCTTTTTACCCATTGTGCACCCAAATTCAGAAGATAATATTTTGACTGATGCTGGCATTTTAGTGCACTTTTTAAGTGACTCGCTGTTTTCTGTTGCTCCTTCTGTGGTTCCTCCCCAGTTGCAGAGCCAATCCAAGGTTGGGTCCAGATAGCTCAGCCTACAGTGAAGTTGTTTTCTGTGAGGTTTTTTTGGTGAAAAAGATTGGTCCTGAGCTAACATCTGTTGCCAATCTTTCTCTATTTCGTATGTGGGACGCCACCACAGCCTGGCTTGATGAGCAGTGTGTAGGTCCATGCCCGGGATCCAAACCTGAGAACCCCAGGCCACTGAAGCAGAGCATATGAACTTAACCACTACCCCACGGGGCCAGCCCCTATAGTAAAGTTCTGATGTCAAATATTCACTTTGTATTTATCAACGATCACATAATCCTTTAATAACATTTTTCACTGCAGATGTTCATTCTGGCATTTAGAAACACTATCAGAATTGTCAGTTCCAAACCACTGTTTTCCAAATGTACAAGACACATATTCCCCATGGATGATGAAGTTTGAGAGATCAGCCATATTTGAAGAATTTTACATATATAGAAATATGCTCTTCTCTTTAAAAAATTATTTTTCACTTGTTCAAACAATTCAAAAAACTTTAGAAACTATAAATTTTCCAAATCAATGCACTTAAGCCTAGTAAATTTTATTTCCAAAGATAAACTGTCAAATTCTGAATAATGAGAGGGAGGATAAAAAATAACTTTGTTATTGAGAATTTAATAATGTAAATAATCAATATATAAGGGTACAGGAGGAAAATATGTACCAAAATATACCACATCAACAAATGTCCTTTGGAGCTCAGAATAAAATAATTTGTCCTGGGCATTTATATTTAGAGGATAAAGAAACAGAACTCCATAAAAAAAGTAAAAAGAATAATGAATAGTAACTATAAGCTTTGAACACAATACTGACTTTTTGTACACAGAAGCTTATTCAGCTCTGGTGGGTTAAAATGGGAGAAGCTTAAAGGAAAAATGACTAGTGCTGTGCCAAATTACTCTATATTTTTGTTATCCATGGGGGGTTTGGGGAAATTTTGAGGATTTTAACAACAGTTTAGGTTATTAAATCAGGCAACACTGGTAGCAATGATGTTTGAATTCACAAAGCAAGAGATTGCTGGACTAGAAGTCCACAGACCCGAGCCTCAGTTCTGTCTCTGACCAGCTGGGCTTTTGGTGGGGTGACTTTCCCTCTCTAGGCCTCAATCTATTCTGTAAAATAAGTGGTTGCACTAGAGATATATAATGCTCCATTTAGAACTAACATTCTATAATTCCACCATGAATAGAAATTGAAAATATAACTGCAAGAGATAAGAAAATTTTAGTTCAGGGAAAAATGTAGCTCACCCAACCCTTGACTGTAGTGTGCATGACTGTAGCTCACCTGTCACCCAACCCTTGACTGTAGTATGCATGACTGTAACTCACCTGTCACCCAACCCTTGACTGTAGTGTGCATGTCTGTATCTCAATTGTCACCCAACCCTTGACTGTAGTGTGCACGACGGTAGCTCACCTATAATACAATCCTTGACTGTAGTGTGCATGACTGTAGCTCACCTATAACCCACTCCTTGACTGTAGTGTGCACGACTGTAGCTCACCTGTGACCCAACCCTTGACTGTAGTATGCATGACTATAGCTCACCTGTCACTCAACCCTTGACTGTGGTGTGCATCTGTGTGTGTGTGAGTAAATATATTTTTTCATAGTTTTCCATCCAATTTTGGTTCAATGATTTAAACATATCCCAACCTGGGTTACCTATTATCTATAGTGTTTCTTATTTCCTTGGCCAGCCTATTGGTCAACCCTATAACACCATTATGTACAGACTTTGACACCGTCAAGAAAACTGAGACTGCTAACATCCTTAATTTCTCACACCCTCTACCTACAAATTTATCTAACACATTCCCACCACTTTATCTGCAATCTTGGCCCTTCCTCTTCAAGGCTAATTTTTATAAATCCCCACTTGTTTTTTTGTGTGTGTGTGTGAGGAAGATTAGCCCTGACATTTATTCTCTCACAAATGTCTCTTTCCTCTTAGTCTACAAACATGGTTCAGTGTTTCTCATTAATTACATAAAATAGAACAATACAGACAACTTCTCTTCTCTAGATGCATCTCTCTTCTTTCTCTTAATGTAAAACTTCTGGAGAGATCATCTATGCTTGTTCCCACATCTCGTTCCTCTTCAAGCCACTTCATTTTGTTCCTGTTCTCCTGTCTCCTGAAACTCACTCCAGTCGAAGTGGTTACTAATGGCCACTTCTCAACTTCCAAACCTAGTGAAAATTAAGCATCTTTTCAAACCTTTGGTAACCTTGGGACCATTTCTTTCTGGAAATCTTCATCGACTCATCCTTCAGAGACAGGATCTCTTTACAAGAAATAACTCACCCAGGCCACCATTGAGTCCAAACTGGCCCAAGCCTTTTCTCTATTCACCAAAGAGTGAGGATTAATTCTCTTGGCAACTGCAGAGTCATCTAAGCAAGCCAGGCCCACCACTCCTGCCATCCTCAGTCATTTCCCAAGATGTGAAACGTGTGGTCATCTGTTCCTTCCTGTGCTGTCGCCTTACCCCTGCTGTCGCCTTACCCGACTCTGTCCATCTTCCCATGTGACTCACTGTCCACTGTCCTCTCCAGCCTAGACTCCTCCACTTTGCCTTCTTGAGTCCTCACTATCCTTCCACAGTTGATGAAATGCTGTTCACTTTCAACCTCTTCTCTGAAAATTCCCCTGCCTTTTGGCCTTGACTGAAATCCAGCTCTGCCCTAAGAATTCTGCTTCCCTGCAGCCCTCTCGCATGAAGGTGTTTCTTCTCACCAGTATCCTGCAGGTCAGGTTGGGAGGGGGCTCAATGTCCTCCTTATTTCTCATTTCCACTTTAAAGTATATTGTTCCTCTTATATAAAATCCCTACTCCTTCACAGCTCCTGCCATTCTGCCACACTTCCCTCCTCTCCTGCTCATCACTCCCCTCTACCGCTCTCACTGCCGCTTGTTACTCAACACGTGAAGGCTCCGACATGTAGCTTATGGGTTTCCTCTCCATCTGCCCTATTTCCATCTATCACCCTTGTTATCAAAAGCACATGCCTCAGGAAACCACTTGTGCGGGGAGACACAAGCAGAAAGACTGGCCCTAAACTGTAGGCTGGAGCTAAGCCCAGCCAAGCACTTCTGAGATCAGCAAATCCCAGCCCATGTGAAGACACATGATCCAGAAAGCAGTGTGACTGCTGGTTTTATCATGCAGCACAGTTGTAGCAATAGCTGACTGATACACTCAGAATCACATCGGATCTTCTTCCTCACTCACGCACTAAGTTTAACTAAAAATCAAACAAAACAAAACAAGTTCAAGGCTTTATTCCCTAAATATTTCTTGCTTTTCTTTCCATTCCCATTGCTAATCGCTTCAATTTATGCCCCCAGCATCTCTCACCTGGATGACTGCAAGGCTCTCTTAACTGTTCTCCTTGCTTATTTTTGTCCCTTCAAATCCCCACAACCACCAGAGAGAAATTACTAGAATATAAAACTGACCACTGCCCTCCTTTGATTGGCTTGGATTCTCTGAGCCTGTAGGATAAAATTCACATTCTTCCCTTTGGTAGGAGTCCACATGTCTAATCCTGCCTATTTCCCAGGCTGGCGTCTCATCACTTTCCCCTTTGCACCCATGCCACACTGAATTGCTTATCATTCCTTGTACACACCATGACGTTTCCTGTTTTCATAACTTTCCATATGCCTGAAATATGTTAGCTCATTGACCTTTTCTGTTTCTCAAACTTCTATTTATCTTTCAGATCCAGCTACAGAAGCACTTCCTTTCTGAAAGATGACAGCCATCCTTCAGTCCCAAGCAGAATCAAGCAATATTTCCTCTGTGAGACTTCTGCACTGCACTCTTTAGCATGAAGGCACCAAACCAATATTTAATTAGGCATTTGTATATATTTGTCCTCTACCACCCGATAAACATTTTTTCTAAGTCAGAGACCATATCTGATGTCACTTTGTATCTCCAAACACAACACTTAGCACCTGTCACAGAGTAGGCATTTAATAAACACGAGTAGAACTGAAATAATTAATTTTGAAATTTGATATGTTAAAAAAAATGTAGTCTCTATTTACTCATGAAATTCAGAAATGTACACACCTACACCATATGTGAGTAGCAAAGAATCTTATCTCATTTCTAAAAAGACTGATATATTTGTTTCTAATTCAATTTGATTCACTGAATTTGAGAGACCAGAGTATTCAGGAACCTTTTACAAGACAGAAAATACCTGGGTTGCTTCATAATCAAGTTTGTATGGGAAGAATCCTAGACATATTGCTAACTTTTTAATACTAATATTCTGAATCCCATGTAAATACAAACCAAAGCTGGAGATTGTAAGAAATGGATACATTTCTTGTGTCTAAAGCTCTATTTATCCAACATAACAAATGATAAAAGCTTAGAAAGTACCCAATGAAGATGTTTGTCCAAATAGATAACCACGCAGTATTACCTTAACCAACTGATGAGGAAAGCAAGAGTTCAAGTCCACTACCCACTCACTCCAAGATTTTAGTTCCTCATGAACAATAACAATAAAAAGTCATGTAAAACAGCAATCCAAATTAGAAGACTCATGAAAAATGACCATGGCTGGTGTTCCAAAATATGCAAATTTTAGATGCATATTTTAATTTAGATATTCTGTAAAAGTACGGAATACTAAGACTCAACAAAATTTATGAAATGTCATTTAATAATTCATCAGTCTTGTATTAAGGTGACTATCCAATGACCTTATGTTCTTAAGAGTTCTATTCCTTTGGAAAGATCTAGAGATTTTTTGGCCACATTTGAACATTCTAGATGGGAAGTTTACACACAATGCATTTAGAACAGAACATTAAGTCTGCAAGTTAGCAACTCTCATAGTAAACTCTCAGCCTTTGCCATAAGGATACACCTCACAAGCCCATTTGCTATAATTTACACATAACACACGCATGTCACATGCTATTTTCTCTCTGATAGATCTCTTCAGTTGGCCCACACATTCCTACAAACAGACAAAGGCATACACGCATGCAGGGAAACAAAGGCAAGAATGATCAGATTAGATGTCCCTCTCATGCTCTCTGAATCACAGTAGTCTGATAGAGAAATTGTACCTACTGCGTTCCTTGTTTGGCTGGCTGAGGTTACAAAAAGTAAATAAGGATTTATGGAATATCCTGATGTGTGTGTCATGTCTTCCAACTAGAACTATGTCTGACTCCTATATTCTCAGTTCCCAAGATTGTGAGGTATCAGGCACATGCTGGCAGAAAACGAATTGGTCAGAAGCATACGCTCTATCACACAGCATCAGGTTCACAACCCAGCCTCACTAGTTACCAGCCGAGCGACCAAGTACTTAAATGCCCTGAGCGTCAGTTTCTTCCTCAGTAAAATGTGTTAAGATCTCAACATCCTTAGTGTCTGCAAGGCAGTTCATAGAGAGATCCCCCTAGATTGTTAACGAGTACTCGCTCATTAATTGATAAACTTATCTCAGAAAAGGTCTGGACTTACTGCCAACCATTACTTTTACAGACTTGCCTGTTTTACAGCTATATAGACAGGTGTTTGAGAATATAAGAAATTAAAATAGAAATAGGAAAGCTTTTTAGTCCATTTTGCTAATTAATATGTCAGAGCTCATAAAAAGAACTCATCGGCTTTCTTCAACTGCATCACCCTAAAGAGCTGGATCAGCAAAGATCTCTGCAGACAGTCAATACATATTAAAACAGTCCAAGCGGTAAATCAAAACAACAAAAAATGAAGGCACAGTAAAAAAACGTAAAATTTATAAGTCCTTTCTGTTTGAATGCTGAGGAGCATTAAACTATTGGTTTAGGTGTCAGTTCAGTATGCAGGAAAAAAAAAAAAGAAAGCATTCCTTCTCAGATACAGTCTTAGAGTCTAAGCATTGCAAAATTAAAGCATAATTTTAAAAAAAAGCTATGCCAAATTTGATGTAATTTTCTCTGGATTCTAATGTTTCCTAAGAATTTTAAGTCTTTTTTTAAAAACAGTTTGTTGTTTAAAATATACATTTTGCTAAAGTTTTTTTCCCCCTGCATTGCTGGATTGGAATTTTGTCAGAATTCAATTAATGAGACAGTTAGGGAAAGAGGTGAAAGACACTTTTTTTTTGGTTTTTCAAAGCTCTCTGATGCTTGTGATTTTTCTTAAAGCAACCAAACAAAAGGCATTTTGCTCCTAACTTCTTGGTGGGTAGGTCTCACCATTCCATAGACATTAACATCTCTCGTCCTTGGAGGAGGACCCTAAAAGATTACAAACAGGAAAATCATCCTGCCGTCTTCTTGCCAAGGGATGCGACGCAATGCCCTGCCAGCGAAGCATTGCCCTGAGGTAGGTTGTTAGAGGAGTCTCGAGAATACTGGATTGATTCCAGACGGCGTGAGGGAATACTACATTTTGGGCCAAAAATGTTGGAAAGATCTATCTCACCTGGGCCTTTGATTTGATCTGAGCTCTGAGGAATCAACCATTTAAAGATTAAGCCAAGGAAAGGGTGCCAAAAATATTGTCACAAATTTGGGAGGTGCCCAAGCCAGACCAACAGATGGAACTTGGCATGAAATGGCTCTGACACACTAAGCAGCTGACTCAGAAGAAATTTTAAAGCAGATGAATGTATTAAAATGTTGAATATCATTCTGAATAAGAGGATGGATGATAGATTTAGATCAGCACATACAATTTAACTTCCTGATGGTCTTGGATAGTGTGAAAGCTGCCCACATTTCTACAATTAAAAAGGGACAGAGGGAGATACTCTTTCTTCTTAGCAAAAGAGATATCACTTTTTAACCTAAATATTCTGGAGAAAAGATTTGAGGAAAGGAAAGGTGAAACAAAAAGAAGTTGAGGATCCCTTTCAACACTGGTGAGACAAGTGTGATCACAGAACATTACAAATTAAAATCCAAACTGGTAACTTGCTTGGTGGTCAGAAACTGTAGCAGACTGAGATTATGGTTATATAAAAGGTGAATTTTTTAAATGATTTTGTAACTGAAAGAGGTTGCCAGAATCAAAAGGACCTTAATCCTCTGTCATCATCACTACCACCACCACCACCAGCATCATCACCACCATTACCACCACAACCACCACCACCACCATCACCACCACCACCATCACCACCACCATCACCACCACTACCACCAACACTACCACCACCATCACCACAACCACGAGCACCATCATCATTATCACCACCACCACCACCATCACCACCACCATCACCACCACCACCACCATGATCACCACCACCACCATCACCACCACCGCCACCACCACCACCACTGAAGCCCAATGAGAAATTCCTCTACAAAAATGCAGCACACATAAGGGAGTTGCATTTTATGTGAGGGACGAGTTCCTGAGGATCATTACAATTCAAGCTTAATTTTCCAAAAGAAATAAATATAAAAAATGGGGGAGAGTATATTCTTGGAGTGTATAAATTTATAATCACAGTAGCATGTTTTTCTTTAATGCTGCTTTGTATTTTCTCAGAACTATTGCTAACGTTTTACAGGAGCTCTTATTTCACTCAACTCTAGAGTGTGTTATTTTAGGTGACTGCTTAGCCTTCATTGTGTTTTACTGCATGCTACTTTTGCTCCAAAGTTACCAACTTTCTGGTTGTTTTTAGCATTTGCCCTGGTTCCTCAGATGGCCAATGAAAAACTCAATGACACTGTGATATGATACTTAAAATATAAGAATAGCGAATTTTGCAATATCAGTACATTAGTAACCAAAATCTTCTTTAAAACATCTGATGTATTTAAACAGTGGTTCACGTGATATAGACCCTTGACACTATTTCTATCAACGAGCTAAAGTAAAGCCACCACGTGAACCTTACAATTAACTGACTGACAGCTTTAAAATTATGCCATTTGTGACATTTTTCTTTGAATTTGGAAGATTATTTCAATTTTTGTACTTGGAGTACTACTTTATTAATATTCGTATATCACACTATATAAAATATTACAGCAATATAGTAAGATAACAACGTTCTCATTTAAAAAGAGTGACGATATTTTTTAGTTACTGGCTAACAGTAATTTGCTTGGAAATGAATTAAGATTGGAATAAGATTTGATTTCCTGAAAAAAGCCAGGAAATTTATTATTTGCTTGTTTTCAAAAATCAAATTGATGAACATTCTTAAAAAACGCTTCCACTTTTTATCTTGCAGCCTATCCCAGTACGTTAAGAGGTTTTAATCTTCAAGTGTTAATACATTTAAGAGAACTAACTACCAGCAGCACTGTGCATTTAAGATGAAAACAATATAGGCTATCCTTGGGGTTCCTTGGTCATGAGAACTCCCTTTCCAGACCCCTAAAAATATTTCCAGTAGTAGAGAATTTAATGCACGAGGGTGATGGCACGAGCAGCAGGCGGCATTTGTCACTCCTACAGAAACCTTCCCTTCACAGTGATCTCACCTATTAGGCTCTTTATTAGGAGAAGCAGAAGAGAGACAATCTAAGAGTTGTGAACCAGCCCTTCCCTGCTGTTATCACTAGAGAATATGGAGAAAGAAGAAAAGTAAAAAACTCATATTCTTGCCCTGGAACGTGGTGGAGGTAATGAGGCATCAAGGCCACTTACTGCTGAAACATAATTGGCACATCCACGCAGGAGATGCCTGGCAATGGGAAAGACTTAACTTTTGTTTCAGAAATAGAGGGACATCAGTGCATCATAACCCTTCTGTTGTTTCGAATGGCAATTCTAAGAGTACAATGGATATTTTTCCCCTAAATATTACACCCCTAGAAGAAAGGGATTCCTGCACATTTACTAGCTTAGTGGCTTTAAGTGTTTTCAACTCATGTGAATGAATGATGGTGAAGGAACAGCAAAGGAATAGGAGGCAGGCCACTTGGCAATGAAGGAGAGCTTGGTTTTTAGACCTGAAGGCCTCTCACATACAATAGAGAAAGACCCAGTAGAGCCTTAGAGGTCCCTGTGGACTTGCTAGAGAACCTCTAGGGAGCTCACTGATGAGTCTAAAGAAAGACAACACAGTCGTCTTGGGCACAATCCCCTTTGATGACGGGCAAAAAGACTACTCTTTTTTGAGGAGAATGAAATGACCACATTTTTCTTATTCTGGAACTTATTGTCCTGCCACTTTAATGCGAAACTCATCACGGGAAAGACTTGCCAACTTTCTTGGGTTTTCTTTATAACTTTTTTTGTTGTTCTAAGTGTTCAGCTGGCATACAGGTTTAAGATTTTCGGTTTTACAATTATTTTTTTGGAAACCTTTATTCCTTCCTCTCAAACATTTTGAGTCAGCATACATTATGCCACTCTTCACGCAGCCAAGCAATAATTCATCTTTGTAGAAGTCAGAGACATCTCATGTATTAATTAGCAAGCCTTTCAGTGACTAGGGGATGGAAACAGGTTCCAACTGCTACTCAAACACAGCCAGTGATTTCCAGGAAGGAGAATATAAAGTCAGCTACAAGGAATGTCTTACCCGATTTGTGTCCAGCCAATGAATGGACTTTGCTTTCATCTGGCACTGAGAAGAAATAAAATAGACAAGGATCAGACCTGCTTGTAAATCAGCCATTTTTTGAACAATAAATTAATATAGATTCATAATAAGTTAAATCTTTTACTGGTGAAGATTTGAGAAAATTTTTCACCCAGCCTACCTGGGGCACCTAATTTCTATTAGCAGATATTTTAAAGACAGCTATAAAGAAATATATATGCATTAGATCTGCTATGAATATAATTTCATTTTCTTTTAATTTTCAGTATTTTCAGTTCTTTTAACTGGATTGTTGTTTCCATGTCTGCAAAAGGAGATACTAAACTTAAGGACCTAGAAATCAGACATAATAAAACTCTTTGAGCATAACAGCAATATATACATTCAATATTCAAGTATTGGATTTTTATATCTGGTCAAAATGGAGCAAAAGGAAACAGATTTACAATTCCTCCTAAAAAAATTTTAAAAGTAGACAAAACATGAAACAATGGCATTCAAGAGATCAGACATCAGGCAACAAAGAGCGGGGGCTCCCGGGAGACGGAAAACAAACCAGGCGAATCCTACAATGACCCCAGCGTACTGTCTGGAGAAAGCTTCCAGGCTGCAGAGCAAGCAGGAGAACATGAGCAGGGCCCAGTGATATCCCAGCGTGAGGACACGGAGCTGCATGTCCAGGGAAGCCACGGCAGATGGAGCTTGTAGGGCAGAGAACCGGAGAGAGAGAGCTATACAGGATTCTTCCTGAGATCTGCAAAGGGTCCACTCACGTATTTAGTTGAATACTGATCATCCCACAGGTGTGAGGAAACTACCCAAGACCTGGGAAAGAACCACCCCAACGTGGAAAGGGAACAGTGTCCCAAGTTCACACAGGCCAGGGAAGAGTGTCTATTCCCAACAGCCAAGTGACAAATTTCATAATTCAGGGGCTTCGGTTAGAATATGAAGAAGGGCCTTGCTTCAGCAGTAGGGGAAAAAAAAAAAAAAACCCTAGATTAACACAGCTCTGATGAAATGGATACATTTTCGAAAGACACAAATTACCAAAGTTTATATAGGGAGAAATAGATAATCCAAATAGCCCTATAGTTATTTTTTAACAAATGAATTTGTAGTTGAAACTTTGCCACGAAGAAAACTCTAGATCCATACAGCTTTACCGGTGAATTCTACCAAACATTTGAGGAAGAAATAATAACAGTACTACATAAAATCTTTCAGAAAATTCAGAGGAGGGAACATTTCCCAACTCATTGTATGAGGCTGATATTAAACTGATACTAACATCAGGCAAAGACACCAGATGACAACTACTAACCAACATCCCTCATGAACACAGAGGCAACGTTCTCAATCCTTAAGCATCACTGCATGGATTATCACTTCAATATTCAACCGCAGCTGTTCATTACTCACCATGTGCCATTGTCTGTTAGTTTATAACACTCTGGTGCCCAAAGGTTGAAGCAAGTGAGAGGACTTTGCTAACAAGGAGGACCTTCTCCATCCCCTAACTCTAGGTTGGTCTCAGTACTACATCCCTCCTTACTCTGGCTACAGCGTTCAGTCATATTTCATTGACCCAGTTACTATCCATAGAGCTTCCTACTCCCACCCAGCCCTCCTTTCCTATGCTATTTCTTTATTTTCTAGAAAAAAAGCACTACATATCTGTGATTTTTCCAGTATCAACTGCTTAAAAATCTTGTTAGAGTTTTCTCCATATTTCTAGTTGGAGATGTCAATCTGTACTTATCAGGCTCCAATTATGGGCCAAGTTCTGTCTGTCTTTCCCAAGACTAAAAAAACTTACAGTGGAATCTACAGGATAAATAGAAAAGTACTGAAAAGCAATGATGATGTTAAAAATAACAATAATAATAATAATACTAGTAGCTACTACTTATTGAGCCCCCGTAATACGCAGGTTCTGTCCTGTGCACTTTATATCTAAGAATTCATTTAATCTTTACAATAACCTGGGAGGATGGGTATCATTATTATCCTGACTTTACAGATAAACACTGAGGCACACCTCATAAGCAGAGCAGCCAGAACTTAAACTTTGCACTTTAACCACTTTACCATACTTGTGATGAGTTATAGAAGAGATGTTGTATTTTTTGAATTCATCAGTAGCATGAACTAAAGATAAAAAAACACTTGACAAACACCTATATGTTAGAAAACTATTATCCTTTTCATCTGAATATATGTTATTTATAGAAGTCTTTCTGTGACCAACATTAAACAAGCGTTAATCAGCAAGAGAAATCATCTGTTTGAATTAAAATTCTGACTTGGAAACTTACTAGTTATATGCAATTTATTTTAACTTTCTGTGCCTCAATCTCATCATACAGAAAATGAGGATAATACTGCTTACCCCATAGGCTTGTAGTGAGGATTATATGTGTAAGTTTATGCAAAGTACTCAGCAGATCATATAGTAAGTGCTTAATAAATATGAGCTATTATCATCATCATTAACGAGAAAACAAACAGAAAGGCTGAATAACGTGACTGCTAATAATGAGACAGACATGGGTTGAATCCCAGCTTTACCAGGCAAGTTAAAAAGCTCTTTTTAGCCTCGGTTTCCCCACGTGAAAAATGACATAAAAACATTACACAGGGAGTGGTGAGAACTAAACGAAAAAAATGTACAAAAGAACTTAGCACAGTGCCAGGTACATATTTCTCAATAAATGAAAACTTTTGATAAATGGAGACTGAGAGAGTGGTAAACGTGGTGAATCTGATGACGATGGGGTGTTGATGACTTAACTTGCCTGGGAGTATAAAGCAACAGAGGGGGAAAGGAATTGAGAGCATACTATGCTTGAGGCAGGGCACAGGATACTTTCGATTGTTATCTCATGGATAGTCCAACACCCACAGCACGATTCACTTCCCAGTTTACCTGGCTCCTAGTTCACCCTGCAGTGGAAGAAAGGCAAAGGGGATATGGTATTCAGACTACATGGTCTTACGATGAGCGGTTATTCTGAAAAAGGAATTCATACAAAGGTACGGTTTTGTTGTTTTGTCATTTTCTTTTCTTTTTTTTAACAGACAAGTTATCCCATTAAATCTAAGCCAATTTAAGTACTGCAAATTCCTCAGCCATATTAGGTTAAACATGGTAACTTCTTAAGTTTTTGGCTGAATACTATTATTTTTAGTAGGAATACTTATCATTATTTTAATTGACAATCTGAAATTCTTTAGAACACTAACATAAACTGCTTCAAAAGACGGTGTAGAAAATCCAAATGGGTGATAGGCATAAAAATTAGAGGTCTTTCTCCAAAATATTCACTGACACAGATGTCTATCTTTAGGACAGAAGATAAATGAATAAACATAATAGAAAAGAGAGGGAACTGTAATGACTTAATTAATAGAATACATTTTATTTAAAAGGTTAAACTGGGAACAATCATCTTTTATACACATGCTTAGTGCTGGGAAGCGATTAAAATAACAGCAGCAAATGAGAAAATGAGGTAAAATTACATACACCACCAAGCTTTTCTTTTTTAAATGACGAGTGTTATAATTAATACTCAACTTCCTTTATAACTCGCATTACCTTAGAGCTACGATAAAGTTCTCTCGGGGCTGGCGCGTCAGTCTAGTTGTTTCACTGCATAATATCTAGATAGCACAGAGACTGGAACAGAAGTAACATGAATGTGACAGATGTGTCATCTTAAATGAAGAGCTTGTATACAAGAAGCTGACAAATGAGTGGGCCAGGTGTGGGAAAGGTCTTCCATTCCAAAATGGTAGGCTACCAAAGTCAGAGAGTGTCGACAGAGCAGGAGCCAAAGTTTCTTGTTCTGGTTCTGATGACAGATTCTTTTCTTTTTTTTCTTTCTTTTTTTTCTTAAGTTTCCAGAGCCTATTCTATTCCCTTTCTTATTCTTCAGTTTTACCCAAGGGTTGGTACTACTTGCTCTTGATTACTTTAAAGGGATATTACAGTAATTGAAGAGACATCAATGAAACGTTGAGTCCTTCTGGAGATGAAATTCATAGACATTTTTATTATAATCATTATTAAATACTCAGAGGGCACTGTGGACTTGCCCCTCTTGACATTTCTCTGGATTTATTTAGATAATGGGATTTCTATACTAAAGCTCATGCTTCCTGGCATTTAACTCAAGATTGATGGCCACTATTTGATCTAATTACAGTAAGGTGCTTCAGAAGGAGGACACTCTTGGGTTTGGATGTTTGTTAATTTCCCGTGTGTCCCCTGGTTCAGGAAGCCTCGGTCGGGAAACACAGCAGCCTGCTGGCCTGTGTTTCTAGTTATCTTGGTTGTAGACCTTTGAAGCTAATTAAAACTGCTCAATGCTGATGGCACCTTTTCAAAAAGCGTGGATAACACATGGTACCTTTTGGCTTAATCTCAACCAGGTTCATTGCTAGAATTGAGAGAAACCATAAATAAAGAAAATATGGGGGGGAATCTTTGAAAAAGACAGCATTCTGAGAATGTGTTAGTGGCAAACATTAAAGTGCATATAATACTTAAATATATTGGCTTCCCAGTAGGATACATTTCTATTAATATAGTGATCACTTAAAGTGTTTTATTCTTTTGTCAAGCCTTCTTATATACTTCAAATGCATTCTCACTGGGGGAAAAACAATCCCCTCGCTTATTGATAGCATTTGATACGCATCCTATAACATAAGTGACTATTAGGACTGCACTTGCTTAATAAAAATTTGCAGAACAGTGGTAGATTTGGCGAGTTAATGGGCCCCATATGCTCTTCTTATGCTGACAGAAGATGGTATATTGCTAACATGCACAAATCTCTTCAGATGAAGATTGCCATCAGCTACAGTTATTCTTTTTGAGAATGCCAACACTATGTCAGGAATGGGGAACATGCAAATGCGTTCAGATTCCCACTACTTCTTATTGAGATACTTTGATGCAAAGCAGCGCTTGAAAATATCATGCAGTGCCTGTCTTTTGCACAGACAGCTCCATTTCATTTAATTTTTGATTTCCGTATCTTTGACATAATAGAGACTGCAGTTTTAAAGGTGATGTTTGGCACAATAAAGATCTATCTTCGAATGAGGTCATAAATACTTCTCTTTGGATAGTTTGCTAGGAAACTAAATATCAAGTAATTCCTTAATGGTTAATAAACTTGTTTCCAAGAGTTGCTCCTTCAGAACAACAACAACAAAATTGATGTAGTTGCCAATATTAAGAATCAATTTTCTTCTCTTTTAGCAGATCAATTTCTATGCCACTGATTGAATTCCAGAATTTTTAAGGAATGCAAACGTGTTTCAAGTTGTAAATTTAGTTCCCTCCTTAGCAACCATGAACTATTACTGCACTAATTTATAGTGCTTTCTTATGTCAATGGCTATTTGGCATACTGTTTCTCTTTAGGGAGACTTTCTGAGTATCAGCACTATGAATTTTTATGTGCTGAAAAATTCTTCCATCTCTTGAAAACAAAAAACAAAAGCAAGCCTTTTGCTGAAAAAGGAGTTACGGAATTAGTACGAGATAATGACGCAAATGTTTCTCTCACCATCTCTCTTAGCAAGCTTCCCCTAAAGCACCCTGCTCCTCCCTGGATGTGTCGCTAATCAGAATTCAGCAGCTGAAGTTTTCTTCCCGTCTTACAGTGCATCTCTCAGCCAGGGTGCCCCAGGACAGAGATGAGGGCCCACTCCCTCAACGCTATCCAACTAGTCATATGTTCACAACTTCTCGGAGGTCTCTTTAAAATTCCCTTTCTTTCTCCATGAATCTTAGGAAAGCTTAAATCTAAAGTTAGGAAAATCCAATATTTTTGATATGTTCTTACACTATTGTCTTTATCTCATTAAAGAGTATTGGAAAAATCAAATCATTCCTTCATAAATTCATTAATTCATTTGTTTTGAATCCCTTCAATAAACACTGTCTTTCTCAAAAGAATCAGATACTCAACCGTGTTTAATGAAAAGATACAAACACATAATATATTTAATACAATATAATGTAATAAATAGTAAAATAAGGAAGAAAGATATGTTTTAGGAATAGAGTAGAAGATCTGACAGATAGGAGGGTTCACAGTAATAATAAGGGTTTTAGGTGACTGAGGACTTGAACCAATGATCTGGGAGGAGCACGAACAACTGCCAGCACCTGGGGCCCTGGGACATGGTCTTAGTCATGGCAAGGGAGGAGCACGAAGGGTGGGAGAGCTCCGGCTTTGACGTAAAGGGACTTGGATTCTGACACTAATTACCTGTGTGACCGTGGGATAATTAGTCTTTTTGAAGTTTACTGAACTCATTTGTAAAATGTAGATAATGCTCCCCACCTCAGAGTTGGAGACAACTTATAGGATGTAAAAACTTATTCTGGAACCTAGCAGAAGCAGGTGTTCAACAATGGACCACAATTGTCTTTCACACGCCACCACTTCTGCTAGGTCCTCTACATGCGAGCACGTCAAAAGTATGTTTTTTGTACAGGCCATGCTACTTCACACACCTGTACAATACACAACTAGCACACACAGTTCTTTCTGAATCATAATGCAAGTTCGCCCATGCTCCTGCTTCAAAAGCATGCTTTAAGACCCCATTCAAAGGTCATCTTCTCAAGGTCATCTTCGCCATGTCTCCAGGCTGAGCTTAGGGACTGAATAATTTGTCAGTATCTCAATTATTTGCGTATAGGTCTGTTTCACGTTAAACTATGAGCACCTCAAGGAGGGGATGCATCTTGTTTTTCCTTGACAGCCTGGAATTATGCCGAGCACCTCTTAGATACTCATCAATGTTTGCTGAGTGAATGAACGCAATATACACAAGAGTAAAGAAAGGAAGCAACAATTTGGATACACCCATTCAGCAAGGGTTCTAGACTAATGAATGAGACATATGTTCATGGTGGTATACATATGGTTATACAAATCTTGTAACATAAATGTGTATAAACCTAGCAAAATTCTTGTGGTGCAATTTGCAGACAAGATCCTGGCAAGGAAGGTGTAGGAGAAGGTGATTGGAGTCTGATTCTGGGAAAGGTCTAAATAAAGACCAAAACATGGTAGAACTGTTTGGAATAAATACAAATTCACTTATATGTTGAGTAGTAAACTGCAGAGAAAAATATGATTGGTATAGTTACACCTCATTGTCTTTCTCCAATAATTGAGTTATACATAACTGACCCTTGGGGTATTAGTCCCTACGTATTTATTTTTTAGCTTGCTGGCACTAATTTCACTGTTGTTCTTCACATGGTAATGATACCTGAAAGAGAAGTTCATTCTGATTATAGAAAATATCACATTACATTTCCAAAAAAAATGGAATACTTGGCACAGAGGGCACTCCTTTCAATATGCAAATGTTCTGAGTTTCCAAAGCTGTTAAGTAGAGTAAATAAATGTCTATCTGCTATATGACAATTTCAGAAAAAAACAACGAAAAACCCCACTAGCTTTAAAAATTGCTTTTATTAAATATTGAAGCATTAAGAAATATTTATAACACGTGTAAGGTGTAAAGGACAAAAACAAAGCAAACCCTGTGTATCAACCAGTCGGTGGAAGAAAAGAATGTGATTTTACCTTTGGGGCCCCGTGGGTGCCCCCTCCACCCTCATTCCTGTCCCTCCTCACTCAGAAGTGACCACATCCTGAATTCTGCACTTCATAATTCTCTTGCTTTTCTTTATAATTTTACCACAAATTTGTCCCCGAATAATATACTTTAAATTTAAATCTTTCATAAATGAGACTGGATTCTGTCAAATACTTTTTCTGTGTCCACTGATGTGATCATATGTTTTTTCTTTTTTAGCCTGTTAATATGTGACTTACATCAAGTAATTTCAAATGTTAAACCAACCTTGCATTCCTGGGATAAACTCCACTTGGTTATGATCTTTTAAATATATTATGGGGTTCAATTTGCTAAATTTTTAAAAAGAATTGTGTACCAATTCATGAAGATATCAACCTAAAGTTTTCCTTCTTCTAACATCTTTCTTTGGTTTTGGTATCATAGTAATACTGGCTTCACAGAATGAGTTGAGGAAATGTTCCCTCCTCTTTATCTATCTGGAAGAGTTTCTGAAGAATTCATATTATTTCCTCCTATAAAACAGTAGAATTCATCAGTAAAGCCATCTACTTGTAGTTTACTTTGTAGGAAGGTACTTAAGTATAATTCAATTTATTCAATAGCTATAGGGCTATTCAGATTATTTCTTGCATGAGTTTGAAAGTTTGTGTCAATCAAAGAATTTGTCCATTTCATCTTGATTTTCAAATTTATTGTTCATAATATTGTCTTAATATTCTTTTAATATCAGTAGAATCTGTAGTGATGTCCGCTCTCTCAATCCTAACAATGTTCATGTGTCATATTATTTTATCTTGATCAGTCTGGTTAATGATTTATCACTTTTATTGATCTTCTTAAAAAACTAGACTTTGGTTTTATTGATTTTCTCAAACTTTTTCCAGTTCATTTATTTCTACTCTGAATTTTATTATTTCCCTTCTTATGCTTAATTTGGGTTGAATTTATTCTTCTTTTTCTATTTTCTTAAAGTGAAAGCTGAAGTCATTGATTTGAGACCTTTCCCCTTTTTTTAATGTAGTTCAGTGCTATATATTATCCTCTTAGTGGCATCCTACAAATATATTTTTAACATACAAATTTTGGTATGCAGTGTTTTCATTTTCATTCAGTTCAAATACTTTCTAATTTCCCCCTTAGTTTTTTCTTGATCCATGTGTTATTACGAAGTGTTCTTTATTTTCCAAATATTTGTAGATTTTCCAGAGTTCTTCGTTTTTGAATTTTACTTTAATTCCATAGTAGTGAGAGAATATATATTGTATGCCTTGAATCCTTTCAAAATTTTCAGACTTATTTTTTTGTGCTTAGGGATTCATTGAGATTCTTGGATCTGGGTTTCCAGATTTTGTTAAATCTGGAAAAATTTTGGCCGTTATTTCTTCATATATTTTTTCTCCATTCTCCCTTTTCTCTCATTTGAGGAATCCAATCACACATACCTTAGGCCACCTTGGACTGTCCCCTAGCTCACTGTTCATTTCTATGTGTCTTCTTTTTTTATGTATTTCAGTTTGTGCAGTTCTATTGCTGTGTCTTCACATTCACTTGTTTTCTGCGATGTCTAATCTGCTGTTAATTCCATCCAGGGTATTTTTCATCTCAGACACTGAACTTTTCATTTCCAGAAGATTGATTTTCTTTTTATATCTTCCATACCTCTACTTAACATGTTCAATTTTTCACTAGGTTTTTGAATATATGGAATGCAATCATAACAATTTTTTAATGTGCTTGTCTGCTAATTCTAACATCTGTGTCAGTTCTGATTCTAATGATTGATTTTTCTCATTATGGGTCATATTTCCATATTTCTTTGCATGCATGACTTGATGCTAGATACTGTGAATTTTACCTTGTGGGATGATCAGTATTTTTATATTCCTATAAATATTTTTATATCTTTGGGGTATAGTTGAGTCACTTGGAAAGAGTTGATATTCTTGGGCTTCGCTTTTAAGATTTGTTAGGCAGGACTAGAGCAGCATTTACTCTACATTGCCTACTACAGGTGATGCCTTCATGCATACCCAATCCAATGTCCTGTGGATTTCAAGGTTTTTCCAGTCTTGCTGGTGGGAATAGGTACCATTCCTGGTCCTGTGTAAGCTCTGGGTCCTGTTTCCTGGATCTTTAGTGGAGTCATTTTCCCAGGCTTGGCAGTTCCCTCACATGTGTGATCTCACCAGTACTCTGTGTATAACGCTAGAGAGATTCTCTAAGTACTTCTGGAGTTTGCTCTCTATGCAGATCTCTCTTTTGTGGTACTCTGCACACCCCAACCACCTTGCTCTCCCTGGACTCTCAGCTCCATCTCCTCAACTCAGGTATTGAAAAATGTGATATGAATCTTACAACAAGTTTCATGGTATGGTATTATTTAATTATCTGGAATAAGTTGCAAAATAATTAAAATATTTAATAAATTGAAACCTCTGCGTCCTTATAACCACAGCTTCCTAAATCACAGAACCGAAGGCCCTAAGGCTGCTTGAGTAACCACCACCCAAAGAGTAACGGGGAGAACACTGAGCTAAGAATGTGATCAGTGACTGAGAGGAGTATTCTTTGGAAGTCTCATTACCTGCTGCTCTCCTACGTAAGGATATCATGAAATCAATGCTGATAACAGGCAATGTTCTTTTTAATTTTTGGAATACAGGACCACAAAGAGAATGCAGCTGAGCTGGAGGACTGAAAAGAAGCCATGTAGAGGCTCAGGGCTGTTCCCTGTCCTGACGGCACACACGCTGTCTTCATGAGCAACAGTCACAAGTCTTCCTTTCAAGAGTCTCCCAACCGGACCCAAGGCTCTTTCCATCCCATGGCTGAACTTTGGCAATTGCCTCCAAGTTGTTCTTGATCTACCTCCATCTCCCCAACGCTACTATACACCTTATTTACCACACCCACATTAACCCACGCCAAACATCACTTTCACCATTTTTCTAACCTACCCAAAAACCTTCACTAAATTCAACTGCCTAGAAAATAACCAGTCTCTTTAGCCTGGTATCCAAGGTTTGAACCCTTTTTACTTTTCTCATCGTATTTTCCTCTATTCACCTTTTACTGAAGTCATATAGAGTGATTCCTGGTTTCTTTCCATTTGTCTTTCTCCTTAGTTGAAAATGCCTCAAACCTCACATGTAGAAATACTATTACTCCTCCTGGGCCCAGCTCCCCACTATAACCTCCTTTTTGTAGAATATTCTCTCCTCCTCTGTTTCCCCAGAACACTTGAGCTTTGCCTCCAAGCAAATGTGCCATGTTCTACTCTGTATGATGTTGATTTGTGGGCAAATTCAATGAAGGCAAAGATAGTATTTTATTCATCTTTACATGATAAACAGTTACAGATTACCAAAGTCCTCAAAGATCACTTGTATGGAGTCTCTCTCCTTTTTTTTTAAATCTGTGACAGGGAAAAGACTACTTGTGTGAGACCCCTCCCAGGAAACTTCTTTCTCTGTGAATTCTTGGGATCTACAGGGTTGGACTATTTCTACTACTCAGACACTACAACTCACATGTTTCCTAGACCCTTGATAAATATTTCTATTGTCAGCAAGAGACTGGTACTGATTAAACCATAGAAAAAAGGGTACAGGCTACCCTATAAGTCACAAGCAAACAACCATTATTCACTGTTAACCAGTGAAACAACACACCTCTAATTCCACTATTTATAATGTACATTTCCACACAGTGATTCTCTCTTTAACAGGGATGAGGAGAAAGGAACTAAAACTTATTACCAACTTACACGGGTCAGAAATCATGCTAAGCATTTCAACATATGTTATCTCATTCAATCCTCACAAAAGCTCTGTGAGTTGGGCGTTATTATCTTCACTTTACAGAGGAGGGAACTGAGGCTCAGTGGGGTTATGTCATAAAGTTAGCAAGGGGGACAGCTGGGATCTGAAAGGTTCCCGGCTTCAAAGCACAAATTCCTTCTACTATGTGAGTCCGAGAGGTAAGATTTTGTTAATGGCTTTACCATCAAGAGCTATATATTTCACTAGTCACCACTACCCTATAAAGTATAATTTCATAACAAACTCTGTGAAAGAGTACATGATGTCTCTTAAAAATAAGAAATAGAGTTGTTCTAAGTTGTTTTGAGTCTCATATGCCTGGAAATTGTTATCAAGTAGAGGCATGGACTATTGTTCAGACAGTGTCAAGAGCAGTGGAAAAGGGGAAAAAAGAGACAAATCTAAGTGACATCATAGAGAATTTATTGTTTGAACATAGGAATGAAGCAACAGAGAGACCCACAAATGAATCCAGTGTGTGGTCTTGTGACTGAGGGATGCAATTACTAGAAAGAAGATAGAGGGGAAAAAATGGTCAATAGTCTCGATATAGAAGAAGCAGCATGGGGTGCCCTGGGACTCACATCTGTCTTTTTCACCTCACTCCCTCTCCACCCCCAGCTTTTAATGCAACCTAAGACAGCATTAGCATTTTTGGCAGCCAAATGGGGCTACTATTGGCTCATCAAGTGTGTAGTCAACTAAAATCCTGAAGTCTTTTTTATATTAACTGCTGTTAAGCCAGGTCTTTGTCCAGCAAATATCTACGATGAGCCCATGGTGTGCCAGGCATCATGTGGGCACTGGGACTGTGAAGTGAACAAGACAAGTCTTGAGCCCTGCATCAGCAGGGTGTCTATCTCCCAACTGACCACAGGCAGTGTGAGATGTACCAGCAAACCTTTCCGATCAAAGCCACCTTCAGCTCTCCCCTTGAGAGATGTAACAACCCCTGACTGGGCTTTGGGATTCTCCACTTACTCCCTAGAGTCTCTTCTCCACACAGAAGCTAGTGTAATCCCTTTAAAACAAAAAAGAAAACAAAAATCTTATCAGGACAGTCAAAGCCTCCCAATAGCTTCCAATCACACTTAGAAGAAAATCGGAGAACTTACTGGAACCTCTAAGCCCAGTGGGGCTGCTTGCTGCAGCCTTTCCAGCCTCACTCTGCACAGCTCTCCCTTTGCTCCATGCACCTCACCCATCCAGGCCTTGCTGCAGCTCCCCGAACATGCCAAGCACGGCTCTTCAGGACTTTGAGGCATGCTCTTCCCTGACTAGTCTGTTCTGCCAGACAGCCACAGAGTCGCTGTGCCCTTCATTCACCTCTCCACAGATGCCACACCACCAGAGAGGTCTTCCCTGGCCACCTCACCCAAGGTAGGGCCTTCCAACCGACTCCCTGTTACTATCTCCTCATCCTGCTCCCTTTTCTACAAAGCTCTCATCGCTGCCTGACATATTCCCAGCGAGAACACAAGCTCCATGTGGAAATGGGCTTGTTATGTTTGACATTTTGTCCCCAAACAGTGCCTGGGACACAGTAGGCACTCAATAAATATTTATTGAATGAAAGGATGATCAAGGAACATTGAAAATAGGTACTGAAGAGACTAGACCTAGTTTATGGAATGGGCCGGCCTGATGGCTTTAAGTTGAGACCTGGACATGTACAGAGAAGCCTGAAGATGGTGTTTGGACAGAGGAATCATGAAAGCCCCAAAACACACACAGAAGCCAGAGATTTCTGCACAGCTGGAGTGCTCAGCATGAGGGGGGGCAGACGGAGGAGAAAGGAAGGGGCCAGTCATGGAGGAGCTCAAAAACCACATTAACGAGTTGTGTCTTTATCCTCGGGGCAAGGGGACGCTGTGAAGGGATTTTCAGCAAGGAAGTGACATGACCACATTTGTGTTTTGAAAAGATCACCCAGGCTGCAGTGTGGAAAATGAATTGGATGGAGTAAGACAGGAGGCAGTTGCTTCTTTTTCTGAACCCAAATACAGAAATTTACATTTATCCCTATTAAATGTAATCTTCTGAATTGCAGCTCATCAGCTCTCCCTGTTGAGATCTTTTTGAATCTTGATTCAGTGCATTAGCCACCCCACCAAGCGGTGTGTCACCTACACGTCTGACAAGCAAGCCTGCCATATCCAAGCCACGTGCAGGGCTTACATTACTGAAGGCTGTCCCTCCTCTCTTCATGGCGCTTTTGCATGTGCTTGTGAGATGGCTGGCTGGGTGGAAACATACTCTCCCATTGCTCAACAGTGTTTCTTTTTGTAAAGTTAACTGGCCAGCCCCAAACTGAACTACAATCCTCAAGATCTAGTAACCCGAGCCACTCAGGATTTTCATGTGCATTTCCCTTAGCGCTTATGGCCTTCACACAGAGGCGGAAATCCAGTTTATTCTTGCATGAATTTTAGCACCCGGTTTCTGGCTGAGGATTGTAGAGCTGCTTCTGTTCTTGGCTACAATAAGTGCTATCAAAAGATTTCTGTTCTGGCATGAACTGAAGTATACAATACTGTCTATATTTCTGCCCAGAATCTCCTATCATCTGCTTAATATGCAAACTGTGCAAAACCAGGGCTACTAGTATGTAATAGATTTTGAAAAGTTGTCATCCAGACTCATTGTTTATTAGAGGATGTTAACTTTGTGGGTTTATGCGCTGTCTGTCCAATTCAGAGCACACAGCCATTCACTTAAACGGGATGCTCCAAGTTCTGCACACACTCTGGTGAACTGATCTGGTATTTTATACTGATCTATTAGGTGAGCTCACTTAAATCAGGCTACATTTTACAGAACAGGAGATTACACATACATATTAAATATCCATTATCTTTTTGGAAAGTACTGAGGTACATTAAGAATCTTGAACAAGGCTGAGCTAATAGAAAACATTAATAGGAAAAAAAGAAAGTTATTAGACCCAGAGTCCAAAGCAGCTTCACGAGCAGCAATTTTTTGATCTCTTTTCCTTGGAGCAGGGGTTTCTTTGGAGGCCCCAGAGCCTGCTGGTGAAGGAGGGAAAGGAAAAGCCATGGGCTGTGTCTACAGGACATCATTCCTTCCTACCACCCTCCCTTCCACCCCCTGCCCTGATTCTTACATTAAATAAAGTTTCCTGCTGTAAAATTTGAAAGTGATTTAGAAAAACTGATTTAAAATTATTTGGGTATGAATTAATCATTTAATAGATATTGACTGATTTTTTGGCAATCTTTGTAAATACCTAGAAATTCTTGCGAACTGAAAAAACATTTTCAAAATACAAACTGTTTTCAAATGTAATGATATTTTTAAATGAATTCTAAATGTAGCAATTAATAAAATTGGCATAGGATTATACTTCAGGGATAGTCGAACACTTATTAATTTCAGATTTCTGGCTTTATTTTCTTACTTCAGAGCCAAAAATCTTTTTCGTGTCTTGGATACTGTGGTGGGTCCTTGTAAAGCTCATAGGCTAAGCCCTGTGCCCATAGGGACCAACAGGAAAAACAAAGGCCTTGCCTGCTTTGACCAGAAGAATTGTTTCAATAATTCAGGACATGAAAATATCAAGTTACAACCACTGCTTCAGGGTCATTATGAAGAAAAAGATAATGATTTATTGTTGTTCCATCTGGCTGTCTCCTTCCTATAGGCTGTGCCTTCACTAGATTCTCTGGTTGAAAATGGCACCATCATTGTCCTAAGCAACTCTGACTCCTCGTCCTCTGCTCCAGCCTAAACGTAATTGGTCAAGCTTGACTGTGACCGTGGATAGGGAATCAGGTCATTGCTCCCTCCCTGTTTCTACAATTCTATCAAAATAGGATTGGAATAATAGTCTCTAAGGCTACGATCTAAAAGAACTCAGAAATTCTGCCCAACTCACACAAGGCACTCTTTGCTCTTCTGTTCATAAGCAGTGACCAGAAGCTCCCCACCTTATGGGACAGCTGTGACAGACACTGTAGGCTGGCTGACCCAGTGTCACCAACAACCCATCCTCCCTAGCTACTTTCTGGCTAGAAGGTATGTAACGTGTCACAGTCCTGGCCAATGAGACAAAAGTGGAAGTTTGCTGAGCACTTCTTAGATGACACTGGATCTCCAGATACAAAGGGGAGAATGTTGGCACACTCTTTTGCCTTCTGCCACCCACTCCCTTTGTTTTTGCCTGGAACATGGAGATAATTTCTGAAGATACAGCAGCCATCTGGACACTGAAGTAACCAATATGAGAACAAAACCCAAAAAAATCAAGAATGACAGAGTGGAAAAAGACAAGGAGCCTAGGTCTCTGATGGCTTCACTGAGCCACTGAGTTGGCCCTATTTGGACTTCATGTTAAGTGTGATAAATGAACTCCTGTTTACTACATCACTGTTGGCAGAGTTCTCTGATCATTGCAGTGGAATGTCCTATTTAAGACCTTTTTTGTGTGTGTGTGTGAGGAGATCAGCCCTGAGCTAACATCTGCCAATCCTCCTCTTTTTTTGCTGAGGAAGACTGGCCCTGGGCTAACATCGTGCCCATCTTCCTCTACTTTATGTGGGACGCCACCACAGCATGGCTTGCCAAGCAGTGCGTGAGTGAAGGCCTGGGATCCGAACCGGCGAACCCTGGGCCATGGCAGTGGAGTGCACGCACTTAACTGCTTTCGCCACTGGGCCGGCCCCTATTTAAGACCATTTTAACTGGTAAGGATTAACTTTCTCTGTTGACCTGAAATCTGTTAACAAACATCTCACCGTTCTGCCCATAAATATTCTTATCCTCTCTTCCAGGTGACAGTCCCCAGTAACATGGAGTTAGCCAGTACATCTGCACCCCTCTATCCTCTTTGTAGTTAAATAGTCCCATTTTTTTCTACCATGGACAGGACTACCAGTATTTTAAAATTCTATTTTAAAATTATTTTAATGCTGCCAATTAATTTTACCCTAATTGTAAAAATAATACATATTTGTATAAGAAGATCTGAAATATGTAGGAATGTATGAATAATAAGATAAAAATTACCCTTGCAACTTCTACTAAGAGAAAAATCAATGTCAACATTTTGCTGAATTTCCTTCCATTATTTATATATGTATACATACATACATCTATACACACACCAATTGTATACTCTATTTTCTTCAAATGATGTTTTACCATTAACATTTTTCATATCATTAAATAGTCTGAAGATTTTTTATTGGTTGCATAATAGTCTATTATATCTATTAGATTAATAGCCTATAATTTCACTAACCCTCTAATTGCTGGAAAATTAAGTTCACTATAGTGAAAAATCCTTAAACTTAAATCTTTTTTTTTGTAGGATAATTCTTCAAAGTGGAATTACTGGGTAAAAGATAAAGTGTGCTAAGGTTTCTTATACAATTACCACATTGCCTTGCAGGAAATGAGCATCAACTTAAATACCAACAAGTATATACTGTGACACTGGTACATGTATATTTCAACATCTGCCAATATAATATCTTAATTTCCTTAATTACTTGTGAGGTTGAATATATTTCATATATATTGGCCGACTGAATTTCTTTTTTCTCTTGTGAATTGTCTAATCCTATATTTTTCTAATTTTGTATTGAAATGTTTATTTTCCAATAAGGAATAAGAGCTCTTCATATATTAAAGATGCTGATCCCTTGGCATGTATTTTATAATTATTCCTTTATTCCCTTGAACCACAAAGAACACGTGGATAATAGCGAGTAATTATAAAGTGTCTCTTAAGCACTGTCTCTTAATCCTATTTTAAGAATGTTAGAGTTTCCAAATTAACTTTCCAGGATGCTGCTGGATTCAGAAAGGAACAATGTAATCAAAGTGAACTCTTAGGATCATTTCTTAGTTTTACATATATTATCCATAATAAATCTCTTCTTTAACTTAAGAAAAAAGATTTTCTCTTTTCACTCAAATAAGCTTCTCTAAATATTTCTCTTATATACTAGCATTTTATTTTCAAAATGAACCTTTTAATATATGCTTAGAAAAGTACATGGTAACGATATATTGAAAACTTGTTTAAGACTATTGCCTTCTTTTACAAATATAATATTCCCAATCCACTAATGATGAAGCATAGCCTCAGTTTTTCCAGTGGGGTGGACAGTTAGACTGAGCTGTCTTTAGAAGTTCTTGCCCTTAATGACTTTGTGACCACATTTTCAATATAACAGCATCTCTAAATTATGGCTTGGCCATGGATAAGCCCTTTAAGTAAGTACTATTTTTTACAGGGATACAGATTTAGATATCTAGAGTTAGTTAATTTGGCCGATGTAAGAGTTAACTTACACATCTATCAGTATCAAGTAGCTATGCTGGACCCTGTATAAATCAGGTTATATGAATATGGGGCCTTTTAAAGTTCCCAGTTGTCTTAGCATATAAGGCTATAGTAGATCATACTTGTATTAATAAATTCTTTGAGGGCCGGCCCCATGGCTTAGCGGTTAAGTGTGCGCACTCCGCTGCCGGCGGCCCGAGTTCGGATCCCGGGCGTGCACCGACGCACTGCTTCTCCGGCCATGCTGAGGCCACGTCCCACATACAGTAACTAGAAGGATGTGCAGCTATGACATACAACTATCTACTGGGGCTTTGGGGGAAAAATAAAAAATAAAAAAAATTAAAAAAAATAAATAAATTATTTGATTAAACCTAAATACAAAAATTGCTTTGTGGATAAAAATGTGTGTAAATTGTGAAGCTATAATGCATGAGCCAGTACCAAGTATTGAAACCACATAGAATATTTTCAATTTATTTTGAGTCAATGATGTTCTTTGATTCAGGATTGTTTTGGTATCACTTTGGGATATTTGTCATGATGACTAATACTGTCTGACCCAAGGTGACCAAAATCTCTGAATAGTCAGTTTACACAATATTTGCGACAACTCGCATGCAAGCAAATTGCTCTAGACTAATGTAATTCAATTTCACGTTGCTGCAGGTAAAAGCAAGTAGTTCAAGCATGTTTTGAATATAATTTCCAAGGCACTAGGTTTATGCACAGCCTATGCTATTTTTCTGCAAGCAGATTTATGGAAAATAAAAATGGGATTCATAAATAAGCACACAGTTTGCTTATCTTCAACTTTTCTAATTCTACGAGATATACTTCTTGAGCTTAAACAACAACAAAAGGAAGGTATAGAGGAATACAAAGGGGAAAAAAATGCCAGAGATTGAAGACTAGAAGAGCCACAAAACAATCGGATCTAATTAACCCTCTGGCAGTGCAAGTGAATTCACACGATCTAGATCAATTATGTCAAGTGATTGCTTAATTTATCAATAGATTCCTCCAATTAGGAAATAAAGCACACAGCCCCTTTCTTCAAGTTTTAAACAACTGCTTTCAGTCTTTTCTGTGTAATGAAATTAAAACGCTTAGCCTTCTCTATTTCCTGCGCTTGACTCTTTCCTTAAACCTGTTCATTGCTATGAACTTTCTGCAAACACTTTCAAATGAACAAAACTAGTTCGGGTAAGTGAATGTGAGTGCAGAGTGCTCTATTGTACACCCTCCTAAAATATCTTTATCCCTATTCTATTTTGCTACCCAAACCAAACATTCATTTGCACTTTTATTCATTTATCCTTAAAGTACTTGTTTGTACTTTTATTCCTCTATTCATTCAATTTTTTGATGTAGGAAAGGGGAACCTGCCTCCTCAGTAAGATCAGCCAAATCAAGCATCGAGATGGATGGGTTTCTGAGACTGCAGCCAGATGGCTCCCACACTCTCCAACCACATCACCCATCCTGGATTTACTCAGCACCTACACATTCTAAGTGGTGAGCAGGGCGTGAAAGAAGGATAAGGTCTGACCCTCTAGGGCTTGTAATCTGACTGGAGGGGGAAAAGATGCTCACTCAGTAGGTACCCAAAGAGTATGCAGTTCTGTGCTAAAATTAGTGATACCAACGGCAATTGTTTTAGGAATTCAGAGAAAGAGCTGGAAAAAATGACAGTCCCCTGGAGCAGGCAGAAGTTGAACGAGTCCTGAATGAAAGATAAAATTCAAATAGGAGAAAAGAGAGGATGGGTCTTCTGTTTTTAGAGTTAGGACTGGGAAATTAATAAGCCTCACTTGAAACAGAAAGGCATAATGGTTTGGAGCATAGGCCTCAAGGTTAAATGTGCCTGAGTACGAATCCTGGTTCCACCACGTACTAGCTATGATACCTGACACAAGGCAGTCTCTTCAGCCCTGGCTACATCAACTAGTAAAATGGCAATAGAATTGCTGTGCAAAAAACCATGCCTGGCACAGACCATGTGCTCAGAAACATTAGCAGCTGCCGCTGCTACAGCCACTACTGATGCTTTCCCTCGTTTCCCTCTTCATATTTTGGATTAATAGGCATCATCACTGCCTTGAATATTGGGGCTGAGGAGTCTGATCTTTCTACCATCTGTAAAGGAAAGTCAGTGGTTTCTAGCCATGGACTATTCAGTAAAGTAGTAGAGGTTAGTTTTCCACACATGTGCTATTCTCTCTGAGGCATATTGCATGTAGTCAGCCACATCTGTCATCATAGGTTAATTTGTGCTTGGTTACAGCCTTGTTCTTTCATGCTGCTCTGCAGTTAATTCATACTTATTTAGTGGCTGTGGACACCTCTCCACCCTGGAGACTCTCTCTTGGGTTGCATTCTGCTTCACAGTATTGCTGCACACGTCCCAGCTCGTTGGCAATCCTTTCCTCACCTGACTCTGGCTGGTGCACATCTCCTTTCAACCTCACAAACACATCTTCTCTTTGCCAAGGCCACTCCTCAGAGCCCTAGCCCTACGAGACAGCCTGTACTCAAGGCTTCTGTGATGAAATGAGTTTGGGAAAAGCTGCAAATATATCTTGAAGACTCACAGAGACTCGTAAAAGCCCAGTAATGTACATAAAACACATTAAATGTTGCGAACGACCTTGTATTTAAGAATCCTGTTTAACTTTATTTAACTCAGCATTTTCCAAACTGGACCACTTTTACTGTATTATTTAAGTCACTACTACGACATTCAATCTACTAAGTTTCACTTAAGTTTTATGTTCCTCTATTTTTACATTAACAAACATGTTCTTCAGTCTTTGATAAGGCTTCATTACTAGCCTGTAGCTAGAAGACTCTGCTACTTGTGGTTTTCCTCCAGCCTTTCTGAATACAGAGAAGGCACTGAGATTATTTACCTGGCATCTACTCATTTACTAAGGCTGGAAATAGGAAATCTCTGATGTAACTCATTTTTTACTCAGTTTGAGTGGTACAATATTTTTTTCCAAATTTAGAAAATGGCCAAATGTTTTCCAATTTCTTGGTACACTCTTGTTTGACTTTTAAGAAATTTCAGCTGAAACCTTTGGAGGCTCTCATGATTCTTTTAAGACAATCTTGAAGTGCATGGGGATCATGCCAGTTAGCTCCTGGATCAGCAGAGGCGGAGACCAGCTACTCCCAGCCCACTTAAAACCATCATTCTTGATTAGTCAATTTCTAATTTGATCTCTATTTTAATTTTCACTTTAATTTTAATGCCTTCATCGGATAGAGTTCCTAGTAACCTTCTATTACGAACACCAGAGACCAAGTGGGTATTGAAGCATTAGCCTCTCCAGACATGTCTCCTCTCTCCACAATTTGTAGAAGTTTGTGAGTTTTTATACCAAAAATCCTCTCCAGTGTCTTTATTCACTTATTTTATTATTACATTTACATCCGTAATCTCCCCAACATTTCCATTAAAGGTAACCTACAGAAATAAGATATTGTTGTCAGTTGTCACTGACACATCTCAATTATTTGGAAGAGTATCTGGCACAGAAGAAGCACTCAATGAATATTTGTTTAATAAAGGAAAGAAGGAAGAAATAGATGGATAGATGAATTTTACATGGGACTGAAATTATATTTCCAAGTGTTGGACAACTCCTCAGTCTTAGAATGACAGAGTAGGTATTTCTGGTGATGCTAGCCTTTGCACTAACGTGCTCTACAGCAGTCAAAGCCACTGTACATCAAGTATAGTAGTTTTAGTGCTGTTTATAGCAGTTTTAGTGTTCCAATCAAAAGTTGAAAAAATTGTTTTAAAAAGACTAATTGATTTATCCCAGATTAAGCAGTTTTTATTACAAGTAGGTCTGAGTTCTGACTCTGTCTCTGATTCATGTTTAGCTAGACATTTTTCTAAGCATTTAACAAAAGCCACAGATGTATTAATTGATATGTACTTTGGAGCAGGTAACATGTTTAGCTTTAGGAAAGTAAAAGCAAAATATCTATTTTCCCCCAAGAGCAAGAGCTGAGATTTGACCTTTAACATAGAATAACATTTTACTTCCAAAAAGTGACATCTAATTTAGAAATTTTCAGCCTTACAGAGGAAATGCTCAGACGATTCACAATAGAAAATGTATAGTCAATAAATATATGAAAAATGTTTCACCACAGAAGTCATTTTAAAAGTAAAATAAAAATACCCCTTTCAAGCTTATAAAATGGCAAAAATGAAAAAAAAAATGAAGACAGACAGATTCTTCCATATTCTACTGATAAGAGCAAAATTGTCTTTCTGGAGGGCAACTGATCATCTACATCAAAAATCTTTGTAAAACCATTTGGCCAAGGAATTATACTTACAAAAATTTATAATGATGAAATAATCATAATTGTTTACCAAAGTTTATGCACTAACAGGATCAATGCATTGCTATATCTACGAGCAAAGAACTGAAAACAACTCTCATGGCCAAATAATATAATATTAGGAAAATAATTCAGGCTATATTTATTTAAGAGCAAACTTTACAATTAAAAGATAGTATTAGAGAAGCAAAGACAGAGAATAATATTTAAGCTAAATTATTCTTAAAAGATACAAATTTAAAAGCATATATTTTCAGTATAATCACTTTTGTGAAAGATTAGAATGTAAAATTACAAATACGTATATACGAGAATAAAAATACACAAGACTAAAGAGGTTTTGCTTCTTAAAGAACCAACCGCAATTATCGCACCTAAAAACGACATAGCTGCCCTCCCTCCCCACAGCGGCTTTAATCTCCACATAAGGTATCGCCAATATCAAATATTTATCACTCAGAATACCATTCAGGAGAGACAACTATGAGACTCCCAAACTTCATTTAACATGTATTTATTATGCTATATGGTTATCTAGCATTTCATTATTATACTACATTTAATTATATATGTATATATAATATTTGCAGCTAATGGAACTCTCACTTCAAAACAACTAAAGTAGATTTGGTTCATATTTGTAAGGAGAATTTAAGTATTTTGTTCCATTCTTTGAAGCTTCCTAAGCTTCATATTTTTATGAAGATGTCCTTATATTAGTACAAAAGTTCTTTAAAAAGGAACACAGAATTTCATTTAAATATGAACAATGGTTTAGAAAACAAAAGCAAGTGAGGAAAAAAGGTTCTTATTTGGCTTTAGTTAAAACACTTAGTATTTGAGATGTGGAGCCTCAATTGACGTATGAAATATAAAGAAGAAAGCACTTCACATACTAATCCAAGTTTTAAGAGGAGCCCAGAATATTGCAGTTCTACAGGATAAGGCAGTTTCTCCATTGAACAGGACTTCCTATCAGAGCACAAATAACACAGTAAATATACAGAGGCTAATTAATAAAGCCCTGCTTGAGTTTGTTAATATCATTGGTTAAGTTTTGGTTACAAACATTTCCAAACTTTATAGTTTTCTTTATGTCTCCTGTGGGAAAATAGAACTTTGAGTTTCTCTTCCAGACACGGAATTTTTAAATTATCTATAAATTCCACTAAACAATGCCCCAGCTTAAGAAAATATAATCGTAGTGAAAAACCACAATGCAACATTTGAGACCATTTGTGACTTCACAATTGAATTAAGGATCTACATACAAAACCCACAGGGAACCTTCTCCCTGGCATTTCCCAGTACTTACTTGAGGAGAAATTACTTACACTGACAATTCGAGGTGACCACCAACTACAAGAACAACGAGTAGATGTCGAGGCTCACTTCTAAGACTAGAGCTAACATGACCCTCTCCATGACGGTTACCAGTACCAATAACAACACCGAATCCCACGTGTTCCAGGCATCAGGTTAAGCGTTTTTATATAAAAGGCACAACCCTTGCTTCAAGGATTATTTTTCTTCCGGATGAGAGCATATGAGAGACTTGTACCTCTTAGTCACTCATGCCACACATGGTGAATGAGAGCGTCTCTGTGCAAGGTATTTGTGAGCCTTTCTACACCTTTGCTTCCAATCCAAATAGTTATTCTAATTAATTTTAAGTGGAATCTGCATTATTTTGTATATCTAATATAATCATCTAGTTATATTAGAGATACAGAGAAGTGATCTATATCTCTACCATTCAGTTAATAGTAATCCTAGTCTATAATTCATTTTCATTCTTAAATGTAGCACTTATCAAAATTTAATTATATGTTAAGTTTTAGTTAACCCAATGTTGGTTTTCTTAATGTTTTGGAGGATATCTGCTTTGGATGGCAGTGCTGTAACTGTGTGTGGGTCAGTTATTCTGTTTTCTTTGTTGGTTTCTCTTTTCTCACCAGAGACATCTCTCTAAGAATTCAGCCTGAGTCCCGAATGTAATTTCTTGAAACCCAATTAACTTGTTTTCATCTGGTCACTCCATGCAGTTATAACCCATGTGGTTATATTAACCACATAAATGTATTAAGATACACTAAGAAAAAAATGAAAAGAACCTATACCCTTTATTGAATACTGAAACATAAACGATGGCCCCTTTTCCATAATTCTGGTGAATTTTGCTGCCTTCTCAGTCTTCAAGAGTTGTTTTAATTTATATTTCTATTTTTTCCTTGCATACCAAATATTCCACAAACCAGAAGTCAGTTTTCCATCACTATTATCTTCCTGGATTTCAAAGCTTGTAAACTTGATGTATCTTCTGATGTGGCTAACATTGCCTGATTCAATTTTAAAGAGATTTGAGTTTTTCAGTATTAGCCATGAAAATATCTAAGAAGAGCTCTCATCTGCCTCTTAAGTCTTGTCTCTTCCGGGCAAGATATCTTTATTTCTTTCAGCTGTTTTTCATTGGACATGGTTTCTAGGCCTCTCATCAATATCTGGATGCATTCTACACTGGTTTTATCTCTATTAAAATATTTTACCCAGGATTAAATACAGTTATAGATGTGCTGTGACCAGGGGCTGAGGTGCAGTGGAACTGTTGTCTTTTTTGATCTGGTAACACAGAACTAGCTTTGGGGTTGGCCGTGTCATGCAAGCAGCTAAAAACCAGGGACGTCCTGGCTAACTATTATTATACCAGCTCTCCTAAATCCTGTACTTGTAAAATTGATTTCTTTTAATGTGGCTTCAGGACATTACCTTTATCTTTCACCATTCTGTCTAAAATAACCTCACCTCTCACCAGTCTTCGTTTCTACCTGAAGTTGGCTGCAGAGAAATCATCTCTATCTGAAATTTTACTATTTATTTACTTGTATACAACTTTATCATCTATTTACCCAAAGAGAATGAAAACACCATGACTGCAGCCTTTGTCTCATTCACCCTAGAATATTGCCTGGGATATAGTCAGTATCCAATAAGCGCCTGTTAGACAGATGCATCATTCTTTATTAAATTCTATTTTCTTCAATTCTGGAGAAATCATTTGAATGCTAATACTGTCAATCTGACATATTCCCCAATTCTCTGAGACAACATCTGAAAATTTGGTAAGAATGCTTTTCATACCTTCATCCAAGTTACACCTATCCACTCCTCATCCAATTCTGTTGCATTTTATTAGAACATAATGAGAGGGGCCAAGTATAGAGTCTTATCGTGTAGGTTACTTAATTCCTTCCAGAGTGACAATGAGCCTTACACAGCACATCTTGGGAAAGGGCATTCTCATGCCATTCCCTACCTCAGTGTATAATCTGGCCCATAAGTCTCAATCAAAAAACAAACTGAAATATCTTTATAAAGATCAATGTAAACTATATTTATAACATTTCCCCGATTTCTCTGTCTAGAAATTTTATCAAGAAGGCAAGGAGATATCAGTTGTTTCAGAGACCCCCATGGAGGTTGCTGGCGACCACTACTTTTCTTTTTTCTCTTCATTTCACAAACACGGAAATCCCCTGAGGATCAGCACTGAGATCACCACTTCCCTTGTTTCTGGAATGCATCATTTTTGTGAAAACTGGTAATTTGCTTCCTGTCCTTCAGTGCGAGGCCTCCTCTTCATAATCTCTAGTGATGAGGGACATCGTTGTATAATCCCAGCCGGGGTGTACACTGTCTAGACGTCCATTCACCCACAGCCACGCTCTTCCAGGTTGAACATCACTCTCTTGTGTGAACGAGATCAAGTTAACACCGGGACAGGGCGGCTCTGCTTCCCACCTGACAGCTGTGCGGGGCTCTAGACAGGAGGCTGCTCACACACCTTCTCTTTCGGGCTCTCAGAACAGCCTGACTGTCTAGATAGGCTTTGCAGCCTCGTGAGGCTGTTTAGCTCTTCCTGCGTTTATTCTTTTAGATTATTGTGACTCTCTCTTTTTTTTTAACTTTACCATTTGTTCCTCTATTCCTTTTTTCTACACAGCCAAGGTTATCAGCAAGTTCTTGAAGCAGCCACAGTAGCATCTTCAGACGCCTCTCCTTTTCTTCCTCTCTGAGGTAAGTTATCACCATAATCTCAGAATTTCCTTTTGGCAATCCTTCCTTACCCCTGAGTTCTCCTTTCCTGCTGGAGCTTTCAGTCTAAGTCCATGCAACAAGCACCATTTCTCTCATTTACTCCCAAGTCCTCAGCGATTAATGCACTGCCTGGCACACAGCAGGCCCTCAGGAAACATTTGTGCCATGAATGAATAAACATCCTCTGTAATTCCTTAGTTTGACTTCCTAAAGCTCAGGGCCACACCCGACTATGTCGTCGTCCTCTTCATTGTCTATCAGAGAGGGTAAATAGACACTTGCTCTTATTGTCACCGTTAATTCTTCTTTATCAACCAGGTCTTCGGTTTTATTCTTTTAAGTCAGTTATATCTTAGCAGAAATAGCAGTACTCGATTCGGCTTTCACCATCTTCAGGGGTAGTACTTATCGATGGACAGTAAAAAAGATCCATGGATATAAATATAAATTTATATTAAAATACATAGTAATATATTATATGACCTATAGTATATATTGATAAATCAGCATAATTGTCTGAATATACAGTTTTATAAAAATTCTCCTACGTTTTCAGTGTTCTCACTTGTTGTCTTATTACTGAGAATGCATGTGGAAGTACTTCACTATACAAAAAATAATCTTAAAAAGAAAGTATTAGCACAGTCGAGAGGGGTTAATTAACTTTTTTCCTGCCCATCTTTGATCTGATGCTAGAGATACTTAACTAATTGGAAAAGAATGACACGTATGAAAGGGTTATATTCAAAATGTGACCCAAATATGTACCTTTGTGGATATGAGAAATGAGCTGATTTATAATTTACTTGAATTGTGGGTGTCTACAGACATTTTTTATCTTAAAACAAATTTAGAACAAGCAACTAACAGAAAACAAAACTGCTGAATTACAGATCTTGGAAGAAAATCTGCCAATTTATCGTCCTGATTTTAGGGAGAGGCATTCAAGACATGTACACGTGTACACATGTACATGGAATGTTAACAATCTTCATTGTCAGGAAACTTTCTAAAATTTTGTCTGAATGCCTCGTGCATCACTTCAAGCTCATTTCCTCTCATTGAACAGAGGCAGGACAGCTGGCCCCATCTTCCATCTGCACTGCCCTCGGTCTCGCCAGTGTTACACAACATCCTTCTGAAATGGGAGTAGGAGGTCAATTTGAAACAGGAGAGAAAACTTTCAAAAAAAAATCTTGTGGGAAATAGCATGTTAAACTTATCTTTGAATGAGACTATAGATTAGGTCAAGGAATGGGCCAAAATACTGAAGTGCTGCCCCTTGAATAATTCAGACTAATTCTTAAACAGTATTATGGGGTCATAAAACACCAGGCCTGGAAATTAAAGATGTTTATGCTTCATCAAAAAGTCTTTGAATGTGACTCTTGGCACACTGCCAACAAGGGCAGCTCTTGGGGGGAAACCCTACGCCGAAGGCCAGAGAGGCAGCTGTGTTCTTCAGCTCCTGGGGCTTCCGGCTCAACACCCACACAAGCTCAATCATGAACAAATTAAAGGGATCCAGACTGAACACAGTAATTCTGGTAATTTAGATAAATAGAGGAAAGTCTACAATTAGTACGAAAAGATTGATTTTCTGGAAAACCCAGAAAATGACACCCTAACCCCTTTGAATAAGCATAGTTACATCCAATTATTTAAAAATAAATATCCTTTTATTCATCATTTTAATCATTCCTAATCTGACTGAAATGTGGTCACATGCGTGCCAGCAGAAGTATCCACAAAATACTGAGGCAGAATAGCCTCGAAAAAATCTATAATGGATATATAGGAATTAATGAAACTGAGTAAAATTGTAATCAGAGTTTTATACCTAGATTTTAGAGAAGATAGACAATGTGTTCCTCATTTCCACCTTTTTCAAATGCAGAGAAAAATTTAGACTCATTCAGAAAGAATCTAAGATTTAATACTGGGGAATCTATTAATATAACTTACTATATTAATAGAATAAAGAACAAAATACACACAATCATCCTCTACAGATCCTTAAGATCACTTAATAAAATTCAACATTCATTCCTGATCAAACAAAGTGAGCAAATAAAAAAAACTCTTTAAGAAGCTAGGAGGGCCGGCCCGGTGGCTTAGCAGTTAAGTGTGCGCACTCTGCTACTGGCGGCCCGGGTTTGGATCCCGGGCGCGCACCACGCACCGCTTGTCCGGCCATGCTGAGGCTGCATCCCACATACAGCAACTACAAGGATGTGCAACTATGACGTACAACTATCTACTGGGGCTTAGGGGAATAAAAAAAGGAGGAGGATTGGCAATAGATGTTAGCTCAGAGCCAGTCTTCCTAAAAAAAAAAGAAGCTAGGAATACAAGGAAACTGATTTAACTTGATACAAACATTCCTATCAGGAACCAACAGCAAACATCACGATGAACGGACACACACATGCACACAGTGGAAGTGTTCCTGTTCAATCTTCCAATTCATTTTGAAGAGCTGATCAAAAGTTCGTGGGGGAGAATAAATGCACATGAAGAGCAGAAGTAATTTTACAAAAAAGAAAAATCAGAGGAAGATTGTCCTACAAGTTATCAGAGTACAATGTAATAGCATGATAATTTAAACAGGGTGATGCTGGCATGGCACAGACATAGATCAACAGAACATGTCTAGAAACCGACCCACGTATGAAGGGAAGTCAGTATTCAGTGGGCCTCCATTCCAAATTAACGGGGAAAGGGTATAAAAGTCAATAAATATTATTTACAATTTGTCTATTTACACAGAGATAAATTTCCCCAACTTATACACCATGGATAAAAATGTATGATAGCTTGCTAAACATTAAAAAAAGAAAACCAAGCCTTTAAAAGTACAAGAAGAAAATAAATGAGATAAGTTTATAAAACCCAAAAGGCATGAAGGAAAAGATGGAAATATTTGACTATAAGACTAAAACCGTTTTTATAGTAAAGGATATCATGATCAAACTAAGAAGACAAATAATAGGTTGCAAGAAATTATTTGCAACATACATAACAATATTCTAAAGATGAAAGAGAAAGAGAATTAACAGATGGAAACAGTTTTGGCAAAGGCTATGAATAAGCAAATCAGAATAAAACATACAAATGGACCAAGAAAAAACCCAAAACCAAAAAATCCCCCAAATTCTCAATTAAGCCAAATTCAATCAAAAGGGAAAGAGTCAATTGTAAATCAAGATTCATTCATATAACATAACACTATACAATGACTATAGAGAAACACAACATCTGATGGAGACACATGTACACAGATGGAGCAGCAAACAGGTGGAGCACGTTCTAGAAGGATATAACAGCAAACTGTGTCTAAATCATGCTTGTTCCTGGAGAACAGGGGAGGGAGATGTGATGAGAAGGCTTTATTTTTCACAATCAGAATTGTCTGTCTTTGGAAGCATAAGTGAAAATAAGTAAATGGAGCCCACTCACTTTTAAAATAATTTGAAGGTAACACGTGAGTTAAAATACCAGCTTGGACTCCGCAGCAAAAATGACACAAAGACAAATAAAGAGGTACTGCTGGGGCCAGTGAGCCCTGGAGATTCCCGTGGACTCAAGTTATCAAGGAGGAGTATCGAACATAAATGACACAGTAAATGGGAGGTTGCATCTTTTTTATTTTGAACCATATGAAACTGCTGTTTTTCTAGGTCAAAAATAGTCAAACAGCCCTAATTTGATATTCAACCTAAATTCTTCATGACTTTTTTTAGTTTTTTTTTTTACCTTTTGAAGAATGCATCTTGACGCTGCTGAGAAGATTATTCCTATAAGCAGAGTCACCAACCTTTTCAGCAAATATATTAATTCCTGACATTGGCCCAGTGCTATATTTGGAAAACTCAATCACTCACAATCTTCTTTTCACCTAATCAAACAGGAAAGATGCTTCCAAATGTTTCCCCTTCTGGTGTCATCTGAGTTGATTCGTCGAGAAAGTCAGCACATTTACTGAGCTCACTAGAGCATTCTGGGGAGAGGGGCATGGAACGGTCCTAGAATGCTGACCCTAAAGCCCTCTGCAAGGCTGCTAGCTTCAAATCGGCACTTCCTAGAAGGGACCAAACTGTGACGGTTACCTTAAAAATGCTTTTACAGCACATTTTCCTGCTTCTGCTGGGTGGTGCATTTTAGCCAAGGCTTTTACTGTGGCACTTTTGTCCTGAAGAAAACAGCTCATGATCTCTGCCCATGACGTACATTGAACAAAGGTGACGGGCATTGTTGTCACTTATGATGTAAGTACAATAAAATGCAATGGATGACTGCTAACTATACATATTTTGCAAGGGCTATTTCAATTTAAGAGAAAACGTGTCAAAAACAAAGTTTTTTAATGTCTTTTTTTTTTTTCTTTTTGGTGAGGAAGATTAGCCCTGAGCTAACATCTGTTGCCAATCCTCCTATTTTTGCTGAGGAAGAGCGGCCTTGGGCTAACATGCATGCCCATCTTCCTCTACTTTATATGGGATGCTGCCACAGCATGGCTAGATAAGCAGTGCATGGGTCTGTGCCCGGGATCCAAACCTGTGAACCCCAGACCACTAAAGCAGAGTGCACGAACTTAACCACTATGCCACTGGGCTGGCCCCCAAAAATAATGTTTTCAGTAACAAAAAATATAAAAACAAATAATGTTTCTGGACACGCCTTAGGTATTATTTTTACAGATTTGATAACATTTTCTCCTTCTTAAATTAAAATGGGTGCTATATTTTCTTTTGCAGAGACTTTTTAGAAGCATACTAATGGCCACTCTCTTTTTTCATTAAATGAGGGAAATAGTAATGTATTGCTCCCCCAAAATTAAGAGCAGTTTTTATCCATTTATCTTCACAGAGAACTTGGGACAACAGAACAGGAAATGTTTATCAAGCACTCTATAAAAACCAGCTGCTCCTTAAACTGTTAGAGTAACCTCTGTCACTGTTACACAGGATGCCTTTGGTTTGTCAAAGGTTCACACTGGAGAAAACACCCTCTCTGACCAGGGCTCACGGCAGCTCCTTGACAGGGCTTTCTAGCCTCGTTCACTACAGGTGATTCCAGCAAATGTGCCCCCATGACCTAGTTAATTTATAGAAAACAGAATCCATTTCTCTTGTCTCATCATGATTGAACATTTTTCTGAACTCCTGTAAATGAGTAACAGATAAGCGCTATTTATCAGATTGTGCTGTGGAGCGCGCAGTTTTGATTATTCTATTTTCTTGTTGCTACTGATGAAATATGTAATATGCCCCAAAGAACACTTGCAGAGCTTGGCCTCCGAGCGTTCCGGAAGCAACGACTATTTTGCTGAGAATCTGTTTGGCACCCGCGCTCTCCTCTTGTAGTTCTCTCCCTCCAAGAGCCCGTGGGGGGGCGGCAATGTTCTTGGGCATCTGAGACGTCTTCCAGGCTTCCACGCTCCAGGGCCTGGACCACACAGTTTGCAAGGGACCCTGGCTCTGCTCTGGCAGCCAACAATCACCCAGAAATTCCCTGAGGGGCTCAGAACCTCAACAAGGTTGTTCAGGCACAGACCCAGGGTCCCTTGGCATCCTCAGTCTAGCAAACCAGGGACCCTGCTTCCCTCCAGTGTCACAGGATTTGGGGATGGGCATTTAAAGAGATGATCCTTTGCTGCCATCCCTATCCATGGCACACAGAGATGGGAAGCCCTGGGGAAGAGGAAGCATTCAACCACATTGTCCTCTCAGGCTGCACAACAGGTACGTGCAGAAGAAATGGAAAGGCACTAGAGAAGCGAGAGTACAGACCCAAAGGTAGGCAAGTTAAAGATTTTTATGGCGTTCAGGTCCTCCGGAAGAATAATCATTTTTCTGACGTATATGGACCACTTTATAAAAATAACTCATTTCTCTCTCTTTTAAAAAGGGGTAATTACAATTAAATGTGCGAGAGGAGACAGGAAGATAGGATGACTGTATCCCCTTCTCCAGGCTTCGGCTGACCTTGCCTCTGAGGTTGGAGCTGAGGAGACAAAGGCAGGACATTCGGGAAGATAGATGGGCTGAGGCTGGAGAGCTGACCTGGGTGTCGCCTCGCCCGCACTTACCAAGGTCCATGCTCTTTGAGGCTTTCAGATTCATTGATTCAGGCTGCCCGGCCGGTGTCACAGATCTGAAGTTGATGTGCTGATCTGGAAAACATACTGCCAAATCCACCCCAGCGCTGCAGAAAGAAGCGACACGCCACAGTTAGGTTCAGAACGAAATCTTTTTCTTTTTTTTTAAAGGAAGCAGTTATCACGTTGAACAGAGCCTCTCCCCACTCCCTCTGCAGCTCCCAACCACGCACTTTTAACCAGTTCTAGAATCTTAGGTTTCTTTTATGAGATGTAGCAACTCTGTTTTCACATATTTTATCAGGTTCTACAATTTAAGTAAAATATTCTCTGGATAATATCGTGTTTTCCTCTTCACTGACTTCTGCTAATTGGGATCCTGCTGTACTGTATGTAACTTTAAGTGGGAAGGCGACCCTGAAAGGCACTGGCCCTTCACAGGACTTTACCAGGTACCAGCAGAGCCTAGAGTGGGTTAAGCGATCTCTGTGGGCTGAGCATGCCCTTCCTTTAAAAACAAGCGAAAGAGGTGTATCCTTCGGAAAACATCATCCTGCTGAATGACTGATGGCTGCAGGAGTCTGGCTTTCTACTTTATTTAGGTCTATTTTCTAAAACTAATGTTAACGCTGAGCAAATAGTCTGCTCATCAATAACACCAAAAGGAAATAACAGGAAAAGCACAGCTGACCATTTAGACACCAGATACATCATCTACACCCTTACAGGCTTCCTAGTACTTGTAGTCAATCAAAGAATTCTATTTCTGCTGAATATTTTATTTCTTTTGCTTGAGGATGGAGGGAATTCTATAAGGGAATTACAGACAATGCCTTATTTCTTGATCTAGAAACAAATTATATTTATATACTTTTTATAAATTAAATTATAGCCACTTTCTCCCTTGGTACTCTCGCATGTTTACAAAGCAAGTATGGCGGCTCACTTCAACATAACTTTATCTTCATCTTAAATGCAGTGATAACTCAAATCAAGTATCCTTAGTCAATCTGAAAGTACAGAGATTGAGTGTTTCAAACAGTTGGGATTTTACACTTTAAACAATAAAACAACAACAAAAATTATTATGAATGAGAATCCTAAAATGTACAGGGGATCTTGATTTCTTAACCAAATGTGTCAAAATAAGTTTAATCTTTTCTTGAAACTCATTAGTCATGCATACTTATATTGCTTTGCAGCAATATTAAAATTGACACACAGCAATAATGGTGCTGAGTGAATGAATGCACCTCAATTTCTGTCACATAGTGGGTCGGTTAAGGAAGTACCAAGGACAGGCAACTCCACATGGTGCTCCAGAGCACAGACGCCAGAGTGGGTCTGCACAGTTCTGTATCCTGGCGCTGCTGCTGAGGAGCTGTGGGACCTGGGCAAGTTCGGGACCCTTTCCGTGCTTCAATTTCCTTATGAATAAAATGGGTATAATTACACTCCCTACCTCATAGGGCTGTTGAGAGACAAAATGAGTTAAGATTTGTAAAGTAAGGAGAGGAGTGGCACAGAGTAAGCATTTAGGAAACAAATAAGCAGATAAATAAACAGACCTGCTTTTGCCTCCCAAAGTCCCATAAGTTTCTGAGCTTTTCAAATTATCCAGGCTTTTTACAGTTTCTTTGCCTTCTCTGTTTTTGTCAGACTCTCAGTAGGCCTGTGACTAAGAGCCTTCTCCCCTTCTGTTTGGAAGGGTAACGTGGTGTGATGGTTGGGGCCCTGGGCTGGAGAGTGAGACTCCAGGGTGCATGGCTTCAGTTTACTCCTGCCTAAAATGGATAGTAATAGAATTTACTTTATAAAGTTGTTGTATGGATTAAACAAATTAAGATATGCTAAATATTGACGATAGTGCCATCACACAATAAAAGCCCAATAAAAGTGAGCTATTAATCCATTTCTTTACTTCTGTGGGTCAGAGTGGTCTTTGAACGGGCGTGCAGCATTCTCCAACGAAGAAATTGTACATGTTTTCATGAAAATTTCTCAAGAGGTTTAAATCTACTTTTTAGAACTACGAGCTTTCTTTTTAATTTTTTTGGCTTCTTTCCTGGTTATCTGGCTACATTCTCAACAGATAAAACCACTGACATATAAAACATATTAGATGTGGTATCTAGTGATGGTAAAATATGCTGACTGTGAACAAAAATCCTTGACCCCTAGTGCTATGGACCCTGGCCTGGCATAACAGCAATTCTCTAGTTGTTCCAGCCCATTTTAAAGAAGAATTCTGCGATGTGACTGTGAACTGTGAGCGTCCCCCTGAGCTTTGATGTTTTGGAAGCACTTGTCTTTAAATGTGTTATTTGACCTTTATTTGCACTTTGTTTTCCATCCTTTGATCTCCTGTGATGATGTGGCTTTAGTGTCAGAAAGACTCACAGCCTTCGGCCTTCTTCGTAGAATCAGAGAATTTAAGAGCTGGAAGGCAGTAAAGGCCATCTCATCTGACTCTTCATCTTGTAGATAAGATGCCCAGGCGCAAAGAGGAGGCTGATGTTCCAAGGTCACACAGCTGGCCAGGGGCAAAGCCAGGACCAGAGCTGTGGTTTCTTGAATTTTCCCAGAGCCACAAAAGCTCTGGCTGAAATGGTGGTCAGCCTGGGACACAGGTTGTTGCTGATCCTGAACCCACATAAATCAAACCTTTCCCTTTGACTATAGATTTGCTCACCCTCTCTCATGCAGCTTGCATTTTAGGTTAAGTTTTTGTTTCAACAGCGGTGCGTATCATGAAATAAAAGAAAACCAAAGAGTTAATGAAAACAGATGTCATAGGTTATAATGAAAGTCTTTAGGGAGGAAGTTTAGGACCAATATGATTATTCCGCTTCAAAACATAGATCACACTGCATTTAAAGTGCTCTGCTCAAGGCAGACGATGGGAATCTAGCCAAGTGAGTAAGGTACTGGAGTTAACCCACTTCATTGTCTTAGGTTACTTTATCAAACTAGGTGTTCATTGACAAATCAAGAATAAGAACTCAAATTTTCCCAGACTCTTGGGAAATAGTTATCCCCATTCCAAGGGGAACAAGGTGGCGATGCCACTTGATGCAGTAACATCAAATAAGGATGTCTAAATAAAGTGAATTTTTTTTACAGATGTTGAGATATAATCAAGGATGAGCAAAGAAATAAAAAGTTGCTTTGTACATTTAAATAACAAATATTCATATATATGTATGTCCTGGTATATTTATACCTGAATATGTCCATTAAATTGATCACAGTGATATATACATCTTTTACCGTAGTTTTGACTGTGACCAAGTGTACATTTTGAAAACCTTCAATAAAAGAATCCCACTTGCCATGGTACAAAATGGAAGTAAGGCAAGATGAGGCTGGTCAGACTGGCAGAGATTTAAGGAGGGAAGTAAGTGTATCTGAGACACGATTAGAGCCAGTGTGAGCATACAGTGACTTACATAATGAGTATAGTATCCAATTCCTTAATGTGAAAATATTTTAGACATGCAACTTAGACAAGGAAAAAAGTCTGTAATTTTATGCTACATATTCAAAGTTTTTGGAGTGAGAGGGTGACACAATGATTATAAAATATGACATATTTTCATTTGAAGGGAGTTAGCATGTGCTCATGGCTGAGTGGGTTGCAGTGGAGACTGCAAGTTGACAGAAGGCCAAAGACATGTCTTAGATAAAGGCTGTGTTTTCAGCATGAACAACCAGGGAATCCATCAAACAGAAATGCTACTCAATGTCAAACTATGCTGCATGAAGAATAAAAAAGCGGAGCATGAAACATGTGCCCGTGTCCTGGGTGTGGGGACAAATCAGGAATGTGAAGGACAGAGAAGACCCAGCCATGCATGTTCTGGAGAACTGTCTGGAAGAAAGTGGCAGGGTAAGAAGGCTGTGAGGGGAAAGCCAAAAAAAATGAGGTCTGAAGTCTCAGGTGTCCACGCATAGGCTTCAACAATCCGCTACTACGGTTGAGAGTAGATGCAGGTCATGGGTGTGAGAGACAGACAGACAGACACAGAACTGAGAGAGAACTGAGAGGAGGGGAAAATATGAACAGGTAGGGAACAACCAAATGTGGTCTAAACTGTTGATATTCAGTGTATTTCGTCTGCTGACCGATTTGCCTTCAAGTCTCCCTGAGACATCACAGCAGAAAATACATTTCCTTTCCATGTGTTTTGTATTGAGACACACATCTCTTGAACTTCTGGCTAATAACTGTTGACATAAAAGTGCAAACAAGCTCCCTAAACTCCCCCTTTCATTTGGGTTCGAAGCACAGGCACAAGTTTGATCCCATTTGTTTTCCACGCCTCATGCAGCAGCAGTTTCCGTCTCACAAGCCCGGCTCCAGCCCTAAGTCACCACGTCCCCCTTTTAGAGGGCTTTCACCTTGTTTTTGAGAGACAGAACAGCCTCCTTAGCTGACCCCTCCTGGCTCCCTTCCAATCCATCCTCCACCCCAGGTTCACACATCCACACCCACTGCTGCGGGTCACCTAGGCAATGCAACAGCCTGTAGGAAGGTAGGTCACAGGACCCCAGGAGGGGAGAGTGTCACAGCTTTAGATTTGTCCTTTCCATCTCGAAAATGTCTTTGGCTCGTCCTTCCTCTCCAGCCCTGCTGCCCCTCCCCTCATTCAAGCCCCTCTCTTCTCCTGCCAATCCCCAGACTGGTACCTTTGTCCATGGCTTCCCTCATCCACTCATCCTCCACAACTGAACCCGCTCTACGTGATATGTCATTCCCAGGCTTGAAACCCTTCAACGCTTCTGCACTGCTCTCTGCAGAAGCATGACAGAAGCATGACAGAAGCATCATGGAGTGTGGCAGACAACGTCCTTCCCGCTGATTCCCCCAGAGACCATATGCTTCAGCCACACTGAACAAGCTGTGCATTTCCCTCTCCCGTCACCTGGTTTTCCTCACCTAAATTTCCCTTCCCACCACTCCTCTGCCTAGTAAGGTTCGTACCAGGAGGAAAGATCCTCCAGGAGATCTTTCAAACACTCCCTCTCCTGTAGAACCTTCCTTGAGCCCTGCAGGCAGTTAGTGGCTCATTCCTCTGGGCTCCAGCAGCATCTTTTATGTAATGCTCAGCGGTTTGCTTCCTAATTATCTGTGTCTGTCTCATCAGGAGGACACTGCATTCTTTGCAGGCAGGGATGGTTTCCACCCATTCGAGAACTTTCTACAGTGCCTAGCTCAGAGCTCCATAAATACTTTTGGATGGATGAGTGAGCAAATGCATGACTTTTTGATCATATACTATAGAGCAGAAAAGAAGACGAAAGTCTGAGAAAATGCTATAGTTTTGATTGAAAGGAGATTGCTGTCAATGTTTAAGAGAACAGAAGCTTAAACACAGGGCGCTAGGGAAAAGGAGAGTGAAAAGGAGATGGAAGTTACTGGTTCATATCATGCAATGAAGATTTACTGCAGTGAGGGACAATATAAGCTTTTTTCAAGTCATGGAGGAATATGCTTTCCTGAAAGGGGAAGGGAAGAAATCTGTGGAGATGTTGAAGCAGCCACAAAGGCAGTTGCTAATCCCCAATGATTCTACCTGTGCAATATCTCTGAACTACCTCTCTCACCCGAAGGCTTCACATCTGAAAGCTTATCCCCATCCTTCCCAGCACAGTCTTCAGTATTTCTCACTGCAAATGTTCCAGAAGGTATCCATAGACTCTGACTTCTAGTGGACATTAACCCTCCTCAATTTATACAACTAAAACCTGGGTCTTATCTGCTGGAAGTCCTACAGTGAGATCTTCCTCTCCATGGAACGCAGGCTATATTCCCCATCCTTGCTTTCGGGGCTTTATCATCTGGCCAACCAGCCACGATACAAGCAGCCCAAATCAACTTGCTTTCCCACCTCTGCGCTCCTCCTTCTGTCTTTCCCTCTCTGAAATCTCTTCCTTCCTGGGCTCATCTCATGCCCACCTCTATTCATATCTGAAGGTTCAGCTCAAATGTCACGTTTTCCATAACGTGTTCCCTGCCTCCTCTACCTGGAAGCATTCTCCTCTCTCTGCCTCAGATGTCCAGGGCACTTCATCTCTATCTTCTGGAACATAGCATTTTGTACTTTGTGTTCTAGTTGTCACTTTTACCTACTAGACTTGCACCTTCTTGAGAGTTGGGTTTTGAGTCCCTGGACCCAAATTTAACGTGTGTGGGGGTTTCCCCAGACTTCCAACAATTCTCGGACACCAGCAGGGTGTCGATGAATTCAAGTCAATTCTGACACTATCTGCCTGGAGACAGCACCACATTCCACATGTTGAGGGCTCAGTCCTACAAGACTGCCCCCAACCCCCACTTCAGACGCGAGTGGCAAGCGCAGGTTGTTGCCTGAGCTTCAGACCTACCGACTACAGACTGGAGGTTCCAATGACTCCTCCGTGAACTTCAGACACCAGTCTCAAGTCCAGGTTGTTACCTGTACTTCTGACCAACTGGCTATAAATCAGAAGTTCCCAAGGCCCTCTCCTCGGGTTTGATTAATTTGCTAGAGTGGCTCACAGAACTCAGAGAAACATGTTACTTACTAGATTACTGGTTTATTGTAAAAGGCTACAACTCAGGAACAGCCAGATGTAAAGCTACACAGGGCAAGGTGTGTGGAAAGGGGTGCTCCACCCTCCCCACATCTCCACATGTTCCCCAACCTGGAAGGTCTCTGAACCCTGTCCTTTTGGGTTTTTATGGAGGCTTCGTTACATTGGCAGGATTGATTAAATCATTGGCCATTAGCAATTGATTCAACCTCTAGCCTCTCTCCCCTCCCCAGAGGCTGGGGGGCGAGACTGAAAGTTCCAACCCTCTAACCACATGGTTGGCTCCACTGGCAACCAGCCCTCATCCTCAGGTGCTTTCCAAAAGTCATCTTGTTAACATAACAAAAGACATCTTTATGGCTCTCAAAACTTAGGAAATTCCAAGGGTTTTAGGAACTCTGTGCCAGAAACTGATGAAGACTGAATATGTATTTCTTATTATAAATCACAATATCACAGATTTATATCTGATTCATCTCTGCACTATCCCAATAGTTTTGCACATATACACAGGATAAATAGCAAAGCAGAATGAAAGAAATTATTTTTAAAATGGATCTTTTTTTTGCCACCAAACTGTCATTTTTGATTCAGGATTGAGGCAGGCAATGGAAATGAGTGAACAAAATGAAATATGTCCAGATTTTCTCTCAAGAAACCTCCAGAGACACTGATCTAGAACATTATTGTGATTATCAATCTAGTTCATGACATTGTATGAGTAAGATAGCCGACTTGAAAAATGTAGAATTCAGAGATAGCTAAATATAGGTAAGCTTCCAGCTAATAGAGTTAGCTATAGTCTTGTTGTATTACTTTATTTTTAGCAGATTGTAATAAAAAGCATAATAAGAAAGACACCAGCATTGCTGCAAGAAAAATGAAAAAATTTCACAGGATTATCATGCGATATAGAATGGAATAAAACACACAGTTTTAACAGCCATAATAAATACAGAAAATAGCCAAGGGAAAATTTAATGATTTTTAAAACTCATCAGAAGAACAAAATCTATGAATTCCACTAGTCAAATGGTGTGTATGCTTAGTAAATCTCTCTCATGCTTGTGTGATTCTAAAAATTATTGATTTTTTGGTTTCTATTACAGAATGGATATAATATTGGGCACTCTTTTCAATATTTTGGATTATATATGGTGTTGCTTTAATTTTTAGATTCCATTAACTTTCTTGGAACATCTATTTTTAAAATACCTTTAGGGTTTGCCAATTACAAATGAGAAAAAAACTAAGCCTTATGTCTTCTCAGTTTTATTTTATACCTTCCTATATAACTTTTCTTTGAGTTCTACTGCCTTAGTTTTGATAAAAGAAAATTCAACAATTTTCTTAAATATTTTAATAATATATGATGAATCTTAACAAATTCCAGGAAGTAAAATATGAACAATCTAAGCTATTAATATTAGCTATGAGAAGGTTTCACTGGAAAGGAATTATAGATGCTATGAGATTTCCCTTCTGGAAAGAAATAGAGTTAAAATAAGGTTGCTGGGATTTCCCAGAAAAACCGTAACAGGGAACATTTACGATGTATCATTTTATCGATACCTGTGGCTGTAATCTTCAAGCCCCAATTCCAGAACAGGATGTGGCGGTGGGGAAGGGGGTACTTCGCTCTCGGCCCATCCGTCACCAGGAAGCGACAGCTCTATAAACAGAGAACAAATGGAGCTGTTGGAAACCGAGGCAGAACCGTGCCAGCCTGGTTTTGTTTCAGTCCATCTCCCAGACACAATTTTCATCAACACATAAACCAACCTTGAAATAAGTAAGTCCTCTCAGGGAGCTGAAGGATTCCTGTGAGAGCTAACGCACCTGGGCGCGGGAAGCTAAGCCTGCTGATGTGTTCTCACACTCGTGACCCGGCGACAACCCCTGCAAGTCAAGTGCATGCACCCTGACTGCCTTCTGCCCCCAGGAGAGGCTGACACCTGTCCATCGCCTGTGATTTGTGGAAGATCAACAAAGCCACTCCTTTTATGACTTAGTGTTTTCGTAAACAAGACTCTATAATGAATGCCCTGGACTGTATAGTGATTTAAACATTTGCCTCAGTGACAAAAAGTACTTCAAAGAAAATCACGAGGCAGTATATCCACTCACCATGCAGACACAGTAAACCCAAAAAATACTCTTTCGCATTCTGTGCCATAAAGGAAACCTCTAGGTTTGGGGTCTTGGAAGCAAAAGACTGGGGTCTGAATCCTAGTTTTCCCACCTACTAAAAAATGTATACTTTTTCAGTCTATTCTATACAGAAAAAGATAGACATGTATCCCAAATATTACCACAACTAATAACAAGGTTGGTCGAGACCTTCTTGTGTACCCGACGTTGCGCTAAGCATTATGCATATTATGTCATTTCATGCTCTTCATGTATGACAATATTAACTGATGGACAAAAAGCATTATGGAGCATCCTCGTTAGGAGCGTGGTTTATGGTGCAAGACTGCATGTTTCCAACCGTGGCTCCGAATGCTGCGTGAACTTGGGCAGATTCCTCAGCTTCTGTAAGCCTTGGTTTTTAAATCTGTAAAGTGGGGATAAGAACACTTCCACTGAAGGAGTGTAAGGATTATATAAGATGGTGCATATTCAGGTGGTAATTTATAAATGCAAAGTAAGCTAATAAGTAAGGAAAGGATTACTAGTCTACACATCATAAATTCTACTGTGCATCTGTTACCATGAGATACCTTGTACAAGGTGGACTCTATTTGTCCCTGATTGTCAGAACAAGAAGAAGACCCCCTGTACTTGAGAAATGCTGCTGGTAACAGAATCCACTTTGACTTGCCCACATGGCAGGTATGACGGTCAACTTTATGCGTCACCTTGACTGGGCCATGGGGCACCCAGATATTGGGTCACATATTATTCTGGGTGTTTCTGTGATGGTGATTTTGGATGAGATTAACATTTAAATCAGTAGACAGAGTAAAGCAGACTGTTTTCCCTAATGTGGGTGGGCCTCATCCAATCAGTTGAAGGCCTGAATAGAACAAAAAGATGAACCTTCCTCTGAGTAGGAGACAATTCTTGCCTGACCACCTTCAAACTGCGACATCAGCTTTTTCCTGCCCTCGTACTCAAACTGAAACATCAGCTCTTCCCGGGTCTTCAGCCTGTTGGGCTTCAGATGGGGACGACATCATTGGCTCTCTTGGGTCTCCAGCTTACTGACTGACCCTGCAGATCTTGGGACTTGCCTGGCTCCAAAGTTGAGTGAGCAATTCCTTATAATAAATCTCTTTCTCTTTCTCTACATATATATACACACATCCCATTGGTTCTGTGTCTCTGGAGAACCCTGATGAATACACCAGGCAAGGACTTGCTCCAAGCTCTGCCCCAGGGACCAGTATAAAATGCAGTGAGTTCTAGCGGTCCTGACACGTCTTTGGGAGTGAGGCTGGAAGCAGGAATCTGACGAGCAAGATGAGCAGGGTGGAGAAGCGTGATGAGTAAAGGCAGCCAGCACAGTCCCCTGCACTGCCCCTACCCCAGGGATCCAGCGATCTGGTAATATGGCAGCCAGAAACTTGGTGAGAGACATGGAGCAGAAGGACTACAATGTCAACTGGGGACAAGGGACATACTGGGACAACATCTTTTCTGCATGCTTCTGAGGGTTGCCTCAACTTCTCCGTCCATCTTCCACACTGTGATCACGTAACTTGCCTGCTAAGAAGCATTTCAGTTGCACACAACTGCCTACAGAACAAAAGTCTGGCAGTCAACTTCATTTCATACATTAGCCACCCAAGACTGCTTACTGTCCCCCAACATAAGCTGGGCTTTTCTGCCTCCGTGTCTCTGCTTATACGATTGCAAAATGCACTCCACCCGTCCCAGTCCCACCTTCTCTCTGAAACTTTCACCGTTGCTCTGGGATCTGTCAGCACTATTATTGCAGGGGCAGAGAATACCAGTGCTCACTCCACCTGTGCTCTTCCTGGGCATCAGCTAGACCCAAGACTCCACTTCCCAAAGAACGTGAGTTGCTACAGTGAATGCCACTCCCTGTCTCAGTGGTTAAAAGAGGGTGCACCTTCTCCACCTCCTCCCCCTGCCCCGTCTATCAGCTGCAAGCAGGGTGGAGCTCTAGAAGATGGCCTGCTACCAGTGGGAGGAGCCCAGGTCCCTCAGTCACTGTCTGGAGCACAGCCCCCTTCCTCCCACCGCCCAGTCTCACTGGGCTGTGATGTGAGCAAGAAAGACACCTTCCTTGTCTTTATCCGCTGACATTTGGGTTTCTCTGTTAATACCATGGAAAACACTTCTTGCAGAACATTTGTCACATGCTGCTTTTGCAATGAGCGGTCTACAGATCCATCACCTATTTAACTATATTTATTTCTCTTACTGGACTGTAGATGACTTTCTCCTTGTCCTCCTCTTTCTCCTCTCCCTCCTCTTCTTCAGCATCTTCTCTGCCTACTTCAAGTTTTATTACAATCATTAACTTTAGTTTTTATTGTATTCACATGACCATCTATGTGTTTTTGCTGACTCTTCATCCTCGGTACCTTTTAAACAGCATATGCAGATGCCGTAAGGAATATTTTTTTCTCTTGGTCCAAACACCTTTGTTAAGCCCTATATCAGCGTGAAAATCTGGAATTATTATCTCCTAAAAATAATATTTCTGGATTTCATTGAGTGTACAAGGTAACCCTCGATTGTCCTTCTACATATATGGCCGTGAATGCTCACAGCGCACCCTCTAGTCACTACTTCGCTGATGACCAAGTGACCCTTATTTTAACAACCATCTTTTATCATTGTTATTGGTTTTACAGGATCCATCCCACGAGGGCCAGACCAGAAAAGAAGGGTAAAAGAGATTGTGACTTTAGACAAGGGCTCAGCAAGCTGTGGCCCTGGTCCCGAACCGGCCTGCCATCTGGTTTTGTACATAAAGTGTCACTGAAGACAAGCATGCCCATTCATTTATGAACTGTCTGGCTGCTTCTGCAGTACAGCGGCAGAGCTGAGGAGCTGCAACAGAGATCCTATGTCCCGCAAAGCCTCAAATATTTGCTATGCGGCCCTTATGGACAAAGTGTGTACTGACTCCTGTTTTCGACTGTTCTCGAGGGCAGTAACTGCATTGTGTTCCCTTTGCACCCCTGAGAGTGTCTTCTGCACAACGGAGGCATCCGATAAGCATCCAAGTCCAACTGAAAAGTATAACTCAATTTCTGAGCACCACTCAGAGGTGGTGCCTCACTGCCATAGAGGGGTGGATCCCTGCTGGTTCCCAGGAGGAGGCGCATTAGGAATAATTATACTACTGTGTGTCTCCTCAAAGGACCCCAGGGAACACGGGTCCAGTGGGACAGGAGACAGAACCAAATGTTGGATTTGGGGCAGGGATGGAAGGCCTGAAGGAGACCTTCCTTCAGTGGGTGATCCCAGGCAGACTTGGGGCAAAGGGTGACCGAGGTAGGGGCTGGGGTGCTCTTGAGCTGAAAGGGGAGGAGAAGTAGAAGACAGAAGGGGAGGTGAGAGCAAGGAAAGGAGAGGCAATCACAGACCAGAGGCAGACCACGCTAGGCTGTTACTTGGCCCGGAAGAGATCTGCCAGCAAGATCCTTCACAAAATACAGCATTGGTGCACTTCATTACCAGTCAGATGCTGTATAGGATTTTCAGTGAAACCCTGGGACACAAAGCTCCATCCTTATCACCATTTTGGAGCACCACACGTCTTCCATTGTGGGCATTGCTAGCAATTCTCCAACACAGACATGAATTTTCTGATGTTACAATTTCTGCAAATGTTAGTTCTAAAAATGCCTTTTCTGTGTAGCAGCTTGACAGGAATATGTATATATATAAAAAAATAACCCTGGAACTGTGGGTGGTATGTACTATTATTACAAAAATAGGTGGAACACAGCATATCAACATTGGATTTTTAAATATACAAAGGAAAGGAAAAAGGGAAGAAAAAAAGGT